>NC_140212.1:5466026-6066026 GCF_951802725.1 Rutilus rutilus
TTTCAAAGTGCTTTCAAGCCTGTGAACATTGCCTGAAGCTGTTTTGTATATGAATTATTAATTTTAAAGATCGAGATGAATTACTATTTTTGATAAAATTTCAGGGTTTGAGCTCTTTGAAGATAAGATTCATTAAAAAGCGTTAGGTTAGACTGGAGTGTTGAACTTTCTCCAAAGCGCACTCCATTTTCACCTGTGTCCAAGTCTGCGTGTTTTTATTTAATTTATTTTTTTAGGTTTATATGTTATGTTTTGATGCATAATTAGTGTGTTTTTCCTCTAGACAACCTCAAAATTGTGCTGAAAGATTATTTTCTTTCTCTCCCGCAGTACAGTGCCCTGTCATAGACCTGTTTACCTGTGTTTCATTTTTTCCACTCATTTTGAATGTTGCTTCTCTCGTTGCCTGAAGCCACACTAGTACTCAAATGTAGTACAGTTTTCCCAGTATTGATAATATGGCCGCTAATGCAACAAAGCTCAGTACAGAGAGGAGGAAGATGACAGGGGGTTACGCATGTGATCCAGAGTTTTATTTAGAGGAAAGGAAAATGTTGGCATTGGGAAAATTGACAAAGAAGGCCCTGTAAATGGGGTCTCTGCCCTTGCACACGTGCGTAGTTGAGTTCAGTACACAGAGATGTTTCCATTTAGGTTTGTGTGTTAGCAAGAAAGTGAGACATTCTCTTCAAAAGTCTCTTGTATTTATTCCTGTTTTTTACACAACCGTTCAAAAGTTGGTGTCTAAGATTTGTTTTTGACAAATGTGTTTGACCGAAGTCTCTTGTGCTCACCAAGGCTGCATTTACTTGATCAAAAAAACTGTAAAAACAGTCATTTTGTGAAATGTTATTACAATTTAAAATAAAAAAAATCTGTTTTAATATATTTTAAAAGTATAATTTATACCTGTGATGGCAAAGCTAAATTTTCAGCATCATCACTCCAGTCCTAAGTGTCACATGATCCTTTAAAAAATATTCTAATATGCTCAATTCTCAAACAGCATTTGAAGTAGAAATCTTTAAAACATTGTACATTATATTTACCGTCACCAATCAGATGAATGCATTCTTCAAAAAATAATAAAACCCTTATATTTCAGAATTTTCAGATATTTCAAATAATGTGTATTCAAATTAATACAGATATTAATATTCTTATTCAGATTTTTAGAAATCAGAATATTGGTTTAATCTGATTATAATGGTTAGGTTAAAGCATTTACATGACACTTCCATAATCAGAATAGAAGAGTCATGTATGTTTGTGTGGTTCAATATTTCACTGTTGGACATAAAGCAGAGCTACATTTTGGGTCCGTTTAAGGAATCTTTGGAATGGATATTTGATTTAATCTGACAGGATGGGCTAGATTAGAGTGTCACCATCACTTATATCTGAAGCGGAGCTCACTGGAAATATTGGCATGCGTGCTGGTAATATCAACCCCACAAAGCCTTCCTTTCAGCAAGGTTTAAGAATCGTTTTTTGTTATATTCCTGCGCCATCATGTTTTTATCAGAGCGTATCAAAAATACCAGAACGACTGGCGAATTACATCTGAATTAGATGTCATCGTTTCACTTTATTGTTGTAGAAGTGTTTCCCTCATGAACTCTGTGAAATGGGGTTACCTATCCCATCACATCAGAGCTCAAATGGAGACATATAAACATATAATCAAAACCCTGAATAAAGGGCTGGCCTGCAATGCATAAAAACAGTCAGCTGCTTATTGCAAGTGTAGCGGAGCCAAGCAGATGGCTTGGCCTCTTCTGGAAACACCAAATAGGAACATTCCAGTATATTTATGACCTGTTACACAAACTCCCTTGAGCACACACACAAAGTCTTTCTTTTGCTTTGTTATATGGTCATGTTGTCTTCGAGATGGTCTTTTGACAGCACAGCACATCTTGCCTGGTGTTTCCAGATTCTAGCCACTTTTATTAGATTTTTTTAATAGCCATCAAATTAGCAGTGTTGGGGATAGCTACTTTGGAGCTGCGACTTTGCAGAGATGCTCATAAAATAGTTCAACTACAGTCAAGCCACACTGGGTCCTAGTTGTACTAGTTAACTATAAGTTGCAAACTAAATAATATTTCTGAAAGTATAATTGTCAGATGGTACCATTTAATTCTGCAATTACACCATTTATCTGGCACAAAACACCAGAGCTAACTAATAAAACTGCAAAACGTGTTTATATAACTGAGCAGAAAACATTGTTTAAATAAATATTTCGGGGTTTAAATGACATGGTGAATCATTTAAATGAATCAATGAATTGTTTGTTTAAATCAGGGAATTGTTTAAATAAATCAGGGAATCGTTTATTTAATCAGTGAATCGTTTATTTACGTGAACCATGTGAATGAACTGATTCACTACAATAAATCCGATTTCCCAATGCAACATTTTGTGAGAGAGGACAGAGTTCACTCTGCTGTGGGTGCAGTGATAAAAATGTGATGAAAAATGCAGTGATGTTGCTGTTTGTCATGCTACACCAATGCTTATTGGGAAAGCTACATCGTTTTGAAAGCAGCTGTTGTGCTGAAATGAATGTGTAGTCAAGTATTTACTCCCTAACAGTGCAAGCACCTATTGTGTTCTGTGTGTTTCGAGCCTCAATGCAGCAAATTATGATTCTAAAAAATATTGCATAGAGCAGTGGATGTAATAGTAGTAGACTTTCCCTCTTCATCGCCTACGCTCTTGTCAACACTTCTTCTGATCCTGCATGGCTACACGCTACGGCCTCACATCCCAGAAACACGCATTCATGTACAGTCAAGAGAGGAAAGAAAACCTTGGGAACCTTCTAAAAAAGATAGAAACACACTCACACCAGTCGTTCCTTTACTAGTATTATGTCACCTGGCTAACTCTAATCCCAAACTTTGTTTGGCAACTGTTCGCTGATGACTAGAGTTGTGCTAGTTTCTGCAACAGGAGCCAGAAGACTGTGGCTTTCCTCTGGTACTTCAACACAGAGACTCCACTGTGCTCAGGACAGCTCATCCAGAAGAACGATCAGGTTCTAGTGCCGCAGCGGCTTGGCCCGATTTCTCCAAGCCTTGTTCGGCGTCACCTTGCTTCAGTGAACATGCTCTTTACGCTGCTTTTTACTCCAGAGGACCAGCCGAATTGGGATGCAGGCGTTGTGCGGAGCACCTTGGTTCTGCTTTCCTGGCACATGTAGACATGGCTTGTCATATCCCATAAGCCCCCATAATAACTCTTCAATTACCTTCCCGTATTGTGTGTCTTGGGCAATGCTCTTTGGTGTCAAAGGGGGGCCGAGGGAGGTCTTTCCACAACGCTGTGTTATTACTCATTTAAAGACATTGGTGTTGGCATAGTCAGTGGTACATCTGTTCTGCAAGGCATAGGCTTAAGTTTTTTTAATTTTTTTTGATCAAGTCAAGATGGTGAACAGTAACCGATCCTGGCCGCCACACTGCCAGTGCACAATACTCCGATGCCGGCCACATAAACAGGAAAACTCTGGCACTTGTTGGGACCGAATGACCCCAGGATTTAGGCCTGTTTGATACGACACTTCTCAGAAATAAAAACAGCTTGAATGCTTTTTTAATTTAAATATTCATTTGTTTTTGGTAGTGCTTTGTGTTCCTGCGGGTTTCCATGCCACAGCAAATGGAGGAGGTTGAAGGATAATGAGAAAAATCCCAGAGCATAAACACAAACATACTGCCGTTTTCATTTGCAGCACAGCTTGATCTGTGGAGATCAGTTCTGCTCCCTTTTGTTGTCATTTCTGATAAGCTAGCTTATGGCTTCTCTCATTGACCCTTCTGTTTGTACTTGACTGCTTGTATGTGTGCAAAAGAAGAAGAAAAAAACCTCTTTGAAGAAGAGATTTTTTATTCTAATTGTAGCATTTAATATTTATTTTATTTTATTTTATTATTTTATTCTATTCTATTTTATTCTGAATGGGATCATGCATATTATATTCCACAGTAATCTTCATTGTATACTCCATACTATTAAAAAAAAAATTTTTAATTGTGCATTATTATTATTATTATTTTAAATGTATTTTTACCCATTCCTAATTAATATACAAAGCTTGTTACTATATATTAAAATATAGCTACTGTTTACATCAAGGTATTTGATCTGATTTCATCAAGCATACAATAGTACTTCATTTTATTTTTTATTTTTATTTTCAGAATGGAATAATATACTTAGAGTGATGTTCACTGTATACTTCATACTATTTATTAAAACTTTGCATTATTTCATAATGTGCTTGTTTTACATTCTGCATAATTTTTTGCAGCTTTAGTTGCTATTCTGAACATATAGTTTCCTGTATCCATCCACCTCTATGTCCATCCGTGCATGTCTGACAGAAATCTGTTGTTTTGTCACTGCAGGCATATGAAAGACCAAAGCAAGAAGGTTGCCAATCTGAAGCACAAAGAGCAGGTGGAGAAGAGCAAGAACGCCCAGTTGATGGAAGAGGCTCGTAAGAGAGAGGATAACATCAGCGAGAGTTCTCAGCAGGTCCAGGTAAAGTACACGTGACATTTATGTTATTCACAATTATTTGATCGGCTGAGCGAGTTTTGATATTTAATCCTACGACACTGAGATGTTTCAGTGTTTAAATCGCTGCGCTTGTCTGTTTGTGGCGTTCAACACCAGACCTCATGCTTGTGTGATGTTGCCTAATTGAAACGCCGGATGAATCCCTGTTCCCTGTAATGGATTTCAGAAGGTTTTACACACATAACCATTGAAATCTGACGAGAGCAGTGGCCGTTAAAGTCTTAACATTGAAACTTAACCCATAATGAGGCCAATCAACCCTTTAAGAGGGTCAAAGACCCCTCAAAAACCATGAGTTATTCACAATAGCTCAAACCTTTATGCAGTGTTTAAAGGTTTTCCTTTTGTGCTGCCTAGAAATGTGTCTCTTCAGAGTGATCTGTCTTCTGATTATATAAGTTTGCATGTCAGCTCCAGTTCCTCATTTGAGAATTGCTAGGATTCTTCTCAGGTAAAGAGCGATCTCATGTTTCCCTCATCCAGACCGCATTCACGCACATCCTGACCTTGTGTCCTCCTCTCATTGTGAGCTTTGGATTTTGGAAAAAGAGAAGAGGAGAGAATAATTGAACGATGAAATAGGACACAGTTGTTCAGTGCGACCGCAGGAACTATTTTTGAATTTATGGCTTTGTGATAGTGAAGAAGAAGCGCCAGCGTCTGCATCCAGGTATCGGAATGTTTAGTTTAGATTTGCGAATACAAGCTACCTCATCTTGGCTGATGTAACTTTCACCATATTAGCCCCAATTTGACAGAATGGTGGTCTGTGGTGGTCGTTCCCGCTCTTCTGGAGTGAGTTTCTGGATAGAAAGCCAGAATCAGCAGTTAATGTCTGTGAGAATCTCAGTGCAAAAAGTCCCAGTTTTTACAGAGGGGCTGTTTTTATGGAAGGGCTGTTTTTCCTCTTTGCCGTAGACCTCTGGACAACAATGCCACAGCGGCCCTCCCTTTGTTGTGGTTTTCTGTGTTTTTCCTGGCTGTTGGTTTGTTCTTTCGATCATTCTCCGTTTTCACATTTTCCTTGTTCTGTGTCATGTGTTCTTTGTTTTCGTTCGAGTTCATATGCTATATTTCTGACAGCAGGATTGATGTGCTATTGGACTTCGACCTGTGGTACCCGGCGACTGGAGCGTCAGTGTGTTCGTGCGCACGAGTACGTGTTGCGGTCTAAGAGAGCTCATTTATGACTTCAGGGCCCCAGCTTCCTCCGTGGGGTCACATTGCCGCAAGCCCACATTGTGGCTTACGCTCCCCCGTTCGGAGCACCCTGATGCGGCTGCATCATGGGCCTTGTCTGGAAGCAGCGACAGCTGCTTCCTTCAGCCAAGACCATCAACCGCCACCTTCCCCCACAGGCACGTCACGATACGGCTTTGAGGCCCTGAGACTCTAGATCAGACGAACCCTGAGCTGATGTGCACACGCTATTGGACGCATCAGGCGTGTTTGGAAGGCAAACCGATTGTTGTTGATGTTTCAGTATGGTTACAATGGTCCTGCTCCAATCAGTTGGTCAGGGTGAGCTGAGAAAGAGGTTAGCCCAGGACAGCAGAACAATCCTCTCTCTCCTCTCAGCACTGACCCGGCACTAAAAATGGCTTTTTCTATCAATTAAGAAGGTTTCCATTGGAGTCCTGAGGTGGGATGTGGGGTGGTCAGTCGTGGTTGAGCACTAGAGCTGCACAAACATATTCAGAATAGCAACTGTTGACTTTGGAGAAGGTTAGATGGTCAGAAGAAAGGTCTTTCGCTTCTTTTTTCGAGCTTCCTGCTGGTGCCGTGGTGCTGCTTCCACATGATTTGATCCAATCAGTCCTCTAATTAGTGGTGCTTTCTTAGGCAAGGATCACTGTAACTATTCTAGCAAACCCCTAGTCCTTAATATTAAACTTTGGTGTTTAATGCATGCTCTTTAAATGAATCAGACTTAAAATCGTACAGCTTGAGAATGTGAGCTATTGCTTTTTGTATGCGATTAGACTTATGGCTATTCATATTTCATGGCAAGAATTTACTCCCTTTCAACTAAAATGATAGAATTTGAATTAAAAAACATTCTAAACTTAGTTTTGAATTGATAACTGGTAACTAACCCTAACCCTGGGCCTGCAAAACTAACAAAAACTCCAATCAGAACTCCCTAGCAATCAGATAGCGACATGTCTTTTTGATGGGCAAGTGTCAAAATGTCAATGTCTGGTTAATTAAGTTTAGCTGTTAGTTTCCATAGGATGATAAAATGAAATGCAGATGCTGCCTGTGCAGAGAATTGCAATGCAGAAGAGGGTCTTTGATCAACACCCCTCAAGAGCGTGACTTTAACCTCTTCTGAATCATCCCTATCCTTTTTCATTTATCTCTCTAGTCTGATAAAACAGGAGATGGGTTTTAATAGGCCTCCACATCTCTTTAGTGTTTTCGAGACATTTTCCGCCGGATACAGAGTTCCCAGACGTGCAATATGTACTGGATCATCAAGCGTACCTCTCCCGCCGATCAAATATCATCAGCCTGAAGAAATCAAGACTTTCGCTGGGAAACGGAGAGAAGCAGGATGGAGAAAGACAGCGGGGGAGAAAAGATGACATTATAATGAAGCCCAGTAAATACCTGTTTTACTGCGTGGTTGAGTCTGTTCCCTTTTACTGCATAGTCTCACTGTGAGTGCAGCGCCAAATGCTCTGACTCCCAGCATGCCCTGTGACCAGAAGGCCCCACTGTAGCCCGATCTCCACCTTGACCGGCCTTCTTTGAAGGTAAAAAGGCAAAAGAAATTAAAAAGAAATTTGGGAAGAAAATAGACAGGTCAAAGAAAGGAAAGGTACATTCAGTCAACATGCTGCAATTCAGAAAGGGTGAACATATTCCACGACATACTTTGTGCAATCATCAAAGCAAGCTCAGAAAAGGGTTTCCCCCACAGGTTATTAAGCCATTTTACTGACGCCGGTGCGCCACACATTACGAATGGCGATAGTAAGCCATAGGTCTTCTGTTTATAAGTCTCCCAGCCCCTTTTATGTTTGGCACATTGTGCTCTCATGTGGTTGTAAACATCAGCACTCAAATGCAGAGAGCTTAGAGTGACACCTTTAGTGTGCAATTGTGGAACAGTATTTTATAACATTTGGTGAGTTAGGGATCATGCTGTTAAGTTTTCTTACAAGCACCAGTGGTCTTTTGTTCTTGCACACTTATGAAAGCCTGAATATATCTGTAATGTAGGTTCTATTTTATCAAATTATCATAGCAGACAATACTGACATGTCTGACAGTAAAAGAATCCAGAAAAACCTGTCAACCTCAGTATCAACACATCGTCCTCACCTATCCTTAAACACATTTATATAAAGATTTATGTGCCAGGGTACAGATCTGCAATTATGCAGCTTCTCATTAGTCTTTCTCTTTGTGTTCACATTTGCTGGTGACTGAAAAGATCTGACAGGTGATGGCAACACACTGGAGTTAATAAAGCCAAAGTGCTGCAGGCGAATCACAGGTTTATGGTCCTTTTTAAACACACAGATATAAAAGAGTCAAACAGGAGCCTTTTATGACTCGTTGGCCTGCCGACGCTGCTTTTATTGAGGGGGAACATATTACTGTCCCTGGGGGGAGGCCTTTTTTCATCCTAAATGTCATTTTCTCAACCTGCCATAACAGACTGGTCACAGTGCAACATCTAGGATCCATTAGAAAGCTATAGTTGGCACAGGACAGTCTTAGCAAATGGGATACAGTGAGCAAACCTGGTTTTCTAGTTTTAGCTGTTTTGTTTTGTGCCTTTTTTGTTTGTTAGGTGTTTTTGGACATTTTAAAATGTGCTTTAAAAGGCTAATACCAGCAAAGTATGCTATTTTTTTTTTTCAGCAAGGACCTGTTATGTTTCTTACGAATAGCTTGTGCTTGACCTAACGGTGAGTTGTGCGTGTAGAGGAACCATCTTGGGATTAGATGTTACATTACTGTCTCTGGCAAATTAGCATTGGCAGCTTCAGGTTTAGGCCTTTTTTGATTTCTTGAGGTCTCCGTGGAATGTTCTTGAATGTTCCAGTCTGTTTTCCAAAACCTCCAAAGACTGATGAGAGATCAGGCTCTAGCGGTAACACTGAGCAGAGGTGAAACAAAACTGCGGTAAAAATCTGCCCGACAAGGTCGTCATCACTAATGCGGTGGCGAGAGCCATTCTCAACACTCAGAGGGAAACGGAAAGAGAGAGAGGTAAAGCGAGGCTGAGATGGAGAAATGGAAATGGCGCAGGAAGAAAAGCAAGAGGCGCAGTGTACTTCACACATGAAAGCCTTGATTCTGCCACTCATCACCTCTCGAGCGCGAACAGGTCATGAGGGAGCTAACAGACGCCAGTCGTGAGACTGACACTCCAAAGCGCTGTCAGAGAGGAACTCTGGTAAACGCAGACTGGAGAACAGCAACTTTATTGAGCTGTGAGATTCAAGAGCACCTTTTTTGGTTGTAGGGAAGCAATGGGCTTCAACAGTTCGATTTATCTTTTGCATGTTAGAGATGGTGTGTTAGCATGACTGCCCAAACAGTCGAAAGGAAGGAAATGCCATTTTCTCTGTGGGCTTTCCAAAACTTTTTTTGTCCTTTTGCGTTTTGCTGAGGAGAAGACAACAGCACTGAGTTGCTGGCCTCCACCAGAAAGCGTATGACATAGCAGCCGTTGAATAATGAATGGTAGAAATCTCAGCGCTCAACATTACAGCTATGAGAAAGGAAATCCTGGCCTAAAATTAAAAGATCGTACTGCTTTTATTGGCAAGGACACCATCTGATCGCTTTGCTAAGGAACGTTTATCCACATTAGATGGATGAGACAGAAAAATAGCCTGACTGGAGCTAAACAAACTAAATTTAAAATGTCCCCTTTTTCTTGATGTATTGACACACATTGCAAAAAATGACTTTGAATTACTTTTTAATTGGTGTTTTTTGACCTAAAAATACATTTCCAGTAGCATTGATTGTATCTTGAATAGAACTTTATTTGGTCTTTGGTAAACTACAGTTTTGAGGAAGAAATACTCAGTAATGGTCTTGACTGATGAATGTGCACATTGTATGTCTTAAAGCATATTAAAAACACCACATAGACATATAAACAACATTAAAAACTTGATTTTCACCACAGGGGGTCTTTAAAACTAGATAAAAGGTCGGCCCAGCTAACAGGGAACATTCTCAGAACATTCTGGCAAGGTTTTCTCAGTCATGTACAAATGTTTTTCCAGTAATGTTAATAGAATGATCAAAGTTATCTGGTCTTAAAAACATTACTTATACATCATTCATGAAAATAAATAAATAAATAAATAAATTTAGTTTGATACTCGTCACGAACAATTCAGATTACATTCAAAAAGTAACTTTTCCATAATGTTTGCAAAATGATAATGTTTCTTTAACATTCGCATAACCATAAAAAGGTTTTTAAAATGTTTAAAATTAACTAGATTTTTTTGAATGTTGAGAGAACATCATAACTTAACATTAACAAAATGTTCTTAGAAAATATTTTTGTTTGGCTGGGTGTGCAGTAAGACAAAATACACTCATACTAAAGATTAATGAGCTAAAAATATCTTATGCAGGGTTGCTTCTTAGATTTTTAGATATTTTAAAATGAAAATTAGAAAGAAATGCTCATTAAAAATAGGCTTCTTTTGCAGTGTATGTTATTGCAACACAAGTTGGCAAATTCTTTGGGGGATTTTACTCTTTAAGGAGTAAAGAGCTGAGCTTGCATGACTAGAAAACAACTGCCCTAGGGTGTTACCCAGATCCAATATGGCCGCCAAGTGAGCTGACTTGCTTAAAACAAGACTTTTCATTCACAGAGCTGCACCATCTGATACCCATCAGCCCCATATGTAGGCCCTCCACCCCTTCAATCAGCACAGAGCCTTGTTGTTTACACCCATCTTTGTTCTGCTACATCTCAAGTCTTTCTCCTCCTTCTTATGCTAAGTATTTAGCCTCAGGCCGTGTGGGACGTTCTTGCTCTCATTCTTGTGTTTTTTGTTTTTTTGGGTCCACTGTCATGTACATAAACTAGTGTCTTTGAAACTGCCCCAGTGGCTTCCCTGCTGAGGGCAGAATTTCCCCGCAGAGATACTTTGATGATAATGACTTTATGCTTTGAAGAGTCTGTTTTATGACACATTGTGCCCAGACAACCGTTATCGTTCAATGCAGTGATCACAGGACTGTGAATTAAAGGTCAGCTTCCCACCACCAGAGGCAGAGGGTGGATAGACCTGAAGGACTAACACACCTGGCCAATGTTTTTCCTGATGCTCATCTCTTTTTTTTTTTTTTTTTACTCCTCATAATGGGTTTACTGTTTACTAATGTTTACTCTGAAGAACAAGCATAGGGTCAGCTGTGCCATTCTTTTCTTAAAGGAATAGTTCACTCAAAAATGAAAAATGTAGTCATTACTTACTCGCTCTCAAGTTGTTCCAACCCTGTATGAGTTTCTTTCTTCTGTTGAACATAAAAGAAGATATGTTAAAGAACCCGACAGTTGACAGCACCCACCCATTGACTTCCATAGTAGGAAAAGAAAAATACCATAGTAGGAAAACAAAAATACTATTGAAATCAGTGGGTGCCGTCAACTGTCTGGTTACCAACATTCTTTAAGGGCGCTTTCACACTTGGTTCGATTGCCTGTTCCGAACCCGAGTTCGATTGCTCCCCCCTCCCCCTGCCCCCGATGGACTGTGTTCACATTATATTATTTCTATCCGAACCGCGGTACACTTGCGTCATCAGGCTGCAGCTGGCGTAATGGTGTTGCTTGGTAACCGCGAATGAAAAGGCGCCCAAATGGATAGACTTGCTCGGTTGACATTTTTTCTTCTTTTTTTTAACCTTTGGTTTTGTTTTCAACATAGACATACAGAAACACACTTGCATCTGTCTGCCGCAAAAATTCAGAAAACGTTTCAAAGACAGCGGGCTGTCCGCCGAAGACACATTATACGTCAACAATAGCGGTTCACTTCTGCGGTTTGGTTCGATTCGTTCATATCAGCAGCGAACCGTACCCGAGTTCACATGAACCGTACCCGAGACCACCTTTTTAAGCGGACTCGAGTACGGTTCGCGGGTGCGCACCCGAGTTCGGAAGACAGCGTTCACATCATCCAAACGAACCGAACTCTGACGTCATTCGAACCCGGGTGCGCACCAAAAGTGCTAGTGTGAAAGCGCCCTAAAATATTTTTTTTTAAAGTGTTTATAATATTTTATAAAATATGAATATATATATATGAAGAGTTCAGATGTAAAAGCCTCTAAGTGCCATCTGAAATTTTCTTCTAGAATGATCATTTTTATCAAGCTCGTATATTTAAGTTCAGTAATTTCACTTAAATGGCAATGATAATTACCTATTAATTGTAATTTAAGTGAAATTACTGAACTTAAATATACGAGCTTGATAAAAATGATCATTCTAGAAGAACATTTTAGATGGCACTTAGAGGCTTTTGCATCTGAACTCTTCATATATAGTTTACAAATATGAAATGTTTTACAAATCTCATCAGTTTTCTTAAAGGGACAGTTCACCCAAAAATGAAAATTCTGTCATCATTTACTCATCCTCAAGTTGTTCCAAACCTGTATGAGTTTCTTTGTTCTGCTGAACACAAAGGAAGATATTTGGAAGAATGTTTGTAATCAACAGATCTCGGTCCCCATTGACTTCCATAGTAGGAAAAATATATACTATGGTAGTCAATGGGGACCGAGATCTGTTTGGTTACAAACATTCTTCCAAATATCTTTCTTTGTGTTCAGCAGAACAAAGAAACTCATACAGGTTTGGAACAACTTGAGGATGAGTAAATGATGACAGAATTTTCATTTTTGGGTGAACTATCCCTTTAATCATAGGCAGCTGTATAGCATGGGCTTTTTCTAAAATCATAATCATACACCATTTGGTAATTTAGGTAAATTTAGGACATAACACTGATTTATACACTGACACATCCTACCTCACTCCCCCTACATCAAGCCGTCATCTTGATGTAGAACATGCGGAAAGCGGTGTTAGATGGGGAGAGAGAGAGAGATGTAGAAAGACGGAGTTGGAAGATGCCGGAAAGGGCTCGCTTCAAAGAACCACATCACAGGAGGTTATAGAAGTGAAGTAAACAGTATTCGTAGCGCTCAGATCTGCAGTAACCACAGCACCCAGAGGCTTGATATCCAGCTCTCTTGGGAGCGTTTCAAAGCCTTGTTTTGAGCTCGTCATGGAAGCTTAGATTTCTTTCTGCTTGTCACTCACTTTAATTCCCTCCTCTCCTGGCCTTCTTGTTATTGATTGCGTTCACAAATTAACAGCACTCAAGTTTATTGTGGCCCACTTTCAGCTACTTCCTTTCAAATTTTCTACCCTGTGATTGTTCACAACGGTGGATTCGTTGAGCGTCTACTGAAACATTGGGTTTGTTGTGTCTCTCGACTCGAAAGAGTCAAAACTTAATTAATACGGTCCAGTCTGGCAGAGAATTTCATTGTAGTCCGCCTGTGCGGCAGCCTCAGTCTCCGTGATTTCAGAAATCTATTTCAACTCAAACCAGATCCAGGATCGGGAGCTCGGGATCCGATGGTGGCGGTAGGGGAATCAAATCCGCATGTTCTCATTTCTTTAATAGACTTCCAAGGTCTTTTTTTATTGGGCCTGTTTGTTGGCATATGTTGTTTGATGTTACCATGCTTTTGGCCGTCTTTTACGCTTTCCCCAGCCAGGAAGGATGGACACCTGCTGCTCCATTCCGGTTCTTTTTTTAAACATTTGCGATTCCTCTCTCTCGCACCTAGAACGATACAGAAGAATCCTCCCGCTGGGAAAATGTATATCATCATCATCTCATCTTTAAGGGACATCTGCTACCAAACCCTTCACTTTGGCTGTGTCTTTTCTTAGACTTTTAGCTGAGGTCATCCTGCTGTTTTGGGGTTATTTTAAATAATGCCTTACTATGACCTAAACTCTTCACCCTAATGAACTGCTGAAACCGCTTGAGTCAGTTTCTGTCTCTGTGTGTCCTGGGATGGTGCTGCATTTTTCAGTTCCGTTCCTTCCAAAAAGAAGCCACAGATGGGAACAAAACGACCTTGTGTTGAATTAGGACACCGCTGGTTGAATATTTGTGTGTGTGTGAGTGAGCATGCTAGACAGCTGCAAGTCATTCTGCCCCAACTGTTTGAGCTGAGCTTTTGTTCTTCAGGCTCGTCCTGCTCATCTCCTAATTGGTTGTGCAAGCCGCGGAGAGCTGGGCAGATTCCCCAGCGAGCCCCACCCGAGCCCGGACGGTCCCTACGGTACAGCATGTGGCTTTGATTTGTGGCTTCCCTGAGGTGTCTCCTTCTATCATCTGTGTGGTTTTGGCACCAAAAGCATTACCGTAATGAGATATTGACCGAGCAAAAAGGATTACTGTCGCTTTAAATCAAACCAAAGTGATTGCGGTCTGCCTGCGAGTGGAAAGCGCAAGCTAAATATCGTCAAAATAAGATAGAAGAGAGAGCCTTTTTACCACATGCTGTGATCTGTACCCCCATCACCCTCCTCGTGTCCTGAACTTCCTGTAATTGCTGACCTTGGTTACAGAAAATCCTGCCGATTCAACAGATGCATCTGGTTATCGACATTGCCTCTTGTTGCAGGAATTTGTGGTGTGGGCTTCCAGATGAGAATGATGAAAATGGTGTCTGGGATTGTGCGCATCAAGCCTCTTGTCTTGATATTGAAAGTTGAGGCATATAGTTGGGAGGAATTTTAGTGACAAAATGTTCAGTCTTATAATTACATGTTGTCAAAATGTTTTGAACGAATGCAATGTGTCAGTTATCCAAAATTATATCCCAGAGAATAAAGTATATCCTGAATATAAATGGCTTTGGATAAAAACGTCTGTCAAATGCATAGACAAATCAGGTTAAAATCAATAAAAAAAAAATCATTCACAGTCAATTTAGTCTTTACTGTCTTTGCAAATGGCTCAAAACTTTGATTGTTCTCTAAAGATTTTCATACAAGAAATGTTACACTTTTTTTTTGAGGGGGAAGACCTGTTAAACCAAAATGTTATGAATAAATGAATTCTGTATCAATTATACCTTACTTACATATAATGTACATTTTGGTAACTTAAAACCAAGGGTTCAAATTAGCAAGAAATGCATAGGAATATAATGTATCACATGAAAGGCTTTTGCTTTAGATTTAAAAAAAAATGCATGCCAAAAAATGTTTGCCAAATACATAAATGTCAAACTAAAAAATGTAAATCACCGCCATGGTTAGTTTTGCATGCTAGCATTTTTGTAAACATTTTAAAACCTCTTGATTTTTCTCTCAGGATTGTCTGGAGCAGGGTGACACATGCATCTGGTTATTTGTGTACCTTCACATTGCCTCTTTTAGCAGGAATTTGTGGTGTGGGATACCAGATGAAAATGTTCGCTGGGATCATCGGCGTCTGGGATTGTGTGCAACAGGCCTCTGTCTTCATATTGAAGGCTGATGCTTTTAGCTGGAAGGCAGTTTCTCAGCATGGAGGCCATTACCACTGTAGAGCTCCATTTGAATGAATGGCAGTTTGTGTGTATGTGTGTGTAGCGTCTGTTTGCTCTGTTGTGTACGTCAGACTGCATGTTTGTAGAGGTCTGTACTAAGTGCCTCAGGTCTGCCAAACGAGTCAGGACTTTTGTAGCCGATTCTGAAATGTGGGGGGAAAATGAAATGTGAATGTTCCTTGAAATGGAGCAGCGTAATGAACTCAAGACTGTTCCCATATTCAGCACTGCTCTGGCGTTTCTCCACGTATCCCACAATGCCTATTCATTTGAGTCCCTAACCATTGCGTTCTTTCGCTCTCTAGCACTCTTTCAATCTGACTTTTTCTCTGTTCATCATTTTCCCTCTGTTTTTTCAATTTCCCAATAAAATCAATCGCAGGCGTTCGTGATAACTAGGTTTGACCCCTGACTCTGTTGTATGTGTTTGCCCGAGCAGAGAGCAGACGCTTGAAGTAGTGTGATTTCACTCTTGACTGGCGAGACATAGATCTGCGCCGTGTCATAATGGGAGCAGACTGTACATGAGTCACGTCCCTGAGACGGACAGCTTGGGTTGCCCTCAGTTACCGCAGTCCGAGTATTCATAATGTTTATACCTCACATGCTGTGAACCGACTGCAACTGGTTTTCTCAGAACTACCTGCTGCTACACTTGTTCGTTATTAAGGGTCAGTTTCGATGTGCATGTGTACTATCTTTGAACAAAGCTCATCAAATAAAATTTCACAGTCAGATTAAATAAAACAACCATATAATTCAATTTCATTTAAAAGGCAGTTAAGTCCAGGTATTGAACTGTACCTGACATTCTACCAAAAAAATCTGTATCAGTAAAAAGTTTGTCAGTTGTACTTGATAGCATTTTGTTGAATGTTAACAGCATATTATTAAATGTTGTTTTTTTCCCCCCCAGGATTCCCTGCAGCAGAAAGACGACCGCATCGAGGAGCTGGAAGAGGCCTTGCGTGAGAGTGTACAGATCACGGCCGAGAGAGAAATGGTGCTGGCACAAGAGGAATCTGCTCGTGTAAATGCTGAGAAACAGGTGAGAAACAGATGAAGCCCAAGGGTCATTAATATGCCAGGAGTCTCTCTCTTTATTTTTTGGACTGCACGTATTGTTCACTTTTTTTTTTTTCACATTCAAATCTTTTTTATTTAATACATTGTGCCTTTTAATTTGAGTCTGAATAGAAGTTGTATATTACGTAGAAAAGTTGCATTTTATTTATTTATTTTTTTTATTTTTTACAATCCATTACAGCTTTACTCCAGCTCACGCTCCAGGAGATGTTTGACAACATTTTGGATAGTTATTTTGCACCTTTCCAGCCAGTTGGCAACAAGATTAGGCTTGGAACAGCCAGCTTTGGCAGTATTGAGACTTCAGCTATCATAGTCCTTAGCTTTTCAAGTGTGATAAACAGTCATGTTCTCTGGTAACATTATCCAATAATGGTTCTAAAGAGCTCCTGTTTACTATTACAACGAGGACTGTAAAGTGTTACATGAAGCAAAATGTGTGCGGTAACATCAATGTGGTGCTAGCTAAATCCTACGGCTATCTTTCCATTGTGGAAATGTCCACTTCCTCTTCCTCCCAGTTAAACATCCTGTCCAGTGTTTACACACAACTGTATGCACATCCACGCAAGGCTAGCATGTCCCAGGCTGGGTTGTAATGGCTTTTGCTTGGCGAACGTATCGCTCCTGCTAAAAAGCCTCCTTCACATGGCTCAGGAATCGGTAAAAAAGTCGGCCTGTCACTGCACATCACCACACCAGCAACTAGAGCCGTGCCAACCGTCCAAATCCATGCCAGCGCTGAATCGCCGTGCCAGTGGTGAACATTCATGTGGCATGCATGGGTTACATGTTTGTGTCTGCAGTCAGTCTTCATTTAGAACATAAATAAGCTTTGTGTGGCCTGCGTGAGGACTGCTAACTTTGGTCCGTTTCAGTTCAGCCACATAGAACGTGAGCACATGAGGAACGGTGTTTCTTTCTTAGCATTTGTAAGCAGGCGTTCAACTGTGATTTTGGAGGTAGGGGAGTGAAATATCTGGGAAAATATATCTCCTCTACCCAAGTTCATTTAAAGGGATGGTTCACCCAAAAATGAAAATTCATCATTTATTCATGAGCTTTGGTTAATCTTCCAAGCACAAATTAAGTTATTTTTAATGAACCTTAGAGGTTTCTGTCACTCCATTGAAAGTCTAGGTAACCAATACTAAGAAGATCCAAAAAGGTCATAAAGGAGTTGTAAAAATTAATCCATATGTATCGAGCGGTTTTATCCACACCATGTGAAGAAATATAGTGAATTTTGGCTTTTATTTCACACACATACATAGAACGCATCGCACGCTTGAACAAACCTCATTGGTTCTTGTGCATCTCACACAAATTAAAAGCCTAAATTAAATCTGTTCATTATATAAAGCTTTTGTATCATTTCAAAAGACTTGGATTGAACCCCTCGATTCAAATGGATTTGTTTTACAATGCATGTATGAACTTGAAGTTTTGGTTACCTGGACTTTCAATGGAGCAACAGAAATAAAATACTTTAAAGTCATTAAAATTATTTGTAATTAATAATTTGTGTTTCAAAGAGTAATCAAAGGTTTATGGGTTGTTTTTTAGTATTAATTTTGGGTGCATTAGCAATGAACTTGGAAGGTGGTTTTTTTTGTGTGTGTGTGTTTTTTTTAGCAATTAAACTCTCTAAATGGAGACCAAATGTGTGTCCTGGACTAGGACAAAGTGGAAATGGATTGAATTGACAAATAAATTGCAAATTAATTGGTATTTTATGATTCGAAGGTGCTGGAATGCCTTACCCAGGTTGTTCTGTCCCAATTGAACCTGTTTTTTAAGGCATCAATGTGGATTGCTCCACAGTCCAGCTGTCTTTGGAGCCCTGGAGATAGCATCAAACTCCTATAACCTTCTCCGAATGAGTCCTCCATGAATCCGAAAACACAAGCAGCCAGTCAGGCTTTGAAACGGGGCGCAAAGCAGCTGCCAATATCTTGCTTCCCCTGTACCTGAATCCCTGAACTTTTCCCTTTCCTTTCTCCTTTTCTGTCCATCTAACTTGGCTCAATTGAGAAATTCATTTTTAAACCCTTAATGGTTTGTTCAACCTTCTGTGGATCCTGGCGCCCTGCCGTTTCCTTCCTACTCTTTCTATTTTCTAGAGATTTCGCATGGCTGGCTGAGCATCGTCCCAGTGCGCGTTGCAGTCTCAGGAACGTATCGTGGCCTAGAGTTTCTTCACCGCCGGGCGGACCTCCGCTCAATCCCCCGGAGGTTAATTAGAGCCAGGGGCTGAGGCGGGAGCCAACGCTGCTGCTAAGCCTGGCCGGCCTCCTCATTCGGGCCCGGAGAGAAGAGGAAATGGGGACAGTACAAGTGCCACCCTCCGGAGCCAGTCTCCATGCTCATTACCGACGTCCCAGCCACATCAAGTCTCGCTACATGCACTCAGGATATCGCCATTAGAAGTTCCTCCCCACCCTGGCACCTGTTATATAAGAATGAACTCATATTCCGGGTTACATATTTTAGGAGTTATGAGCTACATGATTGGGGGAGAAAAATGGATGGCAGCTTGCCTCGCTGGCAATTGGCAGACATGTTTTTAAATGCTTAATTTGTGGTCCTGCATTAAGCCATGCAAAATCTAATTAGCTTCACACACACGCACATGTTTTTCCTTACGCACACACAGAGTCTCTCCTCTGCTATTTAATTAACATCCCTGCATTGCTTCACCACACCCTCTGTTGTGCCAATCATACGCAAGCGTTCGTCTTTAGCTCTGTGTTCAATTTCCTCCAATAGCTGTTCATCTCATTGTTCACATTGTGCAGATCACATGTTGGACCGAGCACAGTGCCTGTACAAATTTCTGTCAGTATGTTGGTCTTAAATGTATGGGGACGGGGGCGACTGCTCTTTGTTACGCTGACATAAAAGCGAGCCTCTGGCCAAAAAAGAGGTCGTTCTCTCTCGTCAAACCATGTGCGTCCGTTGAGCTCACTTTAAAGGTCTGTGTGAATGTGCACTTAATTTGAGAGCATGGGAGAGCTACAGTACAAGTTGTTTGCTCCATTCATGCAGCTAATGAAATTTGGAAATATGAATCCAAACATGTTTTTGTTTTTTATGAGGCCATATTGGGCCCTTCTCTCTTGTGTCAAGTCTGAAAGATTTCTGACAATTACACAGGTCAGTGTGAATGTCTTCTGCTAGAGTGCTACTATTCTTCCTTCTTTTTTAAATGAATAGATGACCACAAATGAACATGGAATTCTGTCATTATTTACTCTTATGTCATTCCAAACCCATATGCAATTTTGGTAACATTTTACCAAATTTGTTTAGATTATTAATGCATGATGTATTATGAATAAACAAGGAACAGTTTCTTCAGTTATATAGCATTTATTAATTTTGGTTAATATTAACATAAATATATGAATATAATATTTTTTTCAACCCATTCATTCATGCATTCATGCTTGCTTTCTCATCTCCCAACAGGCATACAACAGGTTGTACATGCATGATGTTTTCAATCAACTCAATTTAATTTAATGCATGTATATAAAGACAAAGGAAAACAACAGTCCCCCAAATAATTGGTATACTTATTTATTGTACTAATACATTTTTGACATTTCAAGTTATATGGACAGACATGAAATGAACAATAGTATATTTATTAATTAACATTGTTATATTATTATATGCTGTAAAATATAGCCTAGTTGTTCCTTGTTTGTTGATGCCTAATTCATTACTTTTAACGAATTTACCTTATTGTTCAATTCGTAGTGTGCAATAAGTCTTTTAAAGCCATATTATAGCTTTATGTGGCAAACAGACTTGAATTTAAGTCGTTACCTCTGCCATTGAAGTCGTATGTACCCCTGAAATTACATCGTAACACCAAACGGCATTTGACGAGGTTCTTGCGTGTCTCGTGATGTCATCATACTTGTGGCATGTTTGATTTGAGAGCTGCAGCTGAGAAGATTGAATAATGGCATGGAACAACATGAGTAAATGGTTTTTCATTTCTGGGTGAAATTATTCCTTCAAGATTTCCCCCTATTTTCTCACACCATCTTCCTGTCAGTGATTATATTTCAGGAGTGTTGGCTGCTGTATCAGAGGACCTGGGTGTCAAAACAGGGTTTTCTCAGTCTATTCAGTGTGCTTGTTTAGCAGATGAGTCCTTCTCATTTTAGCTGATGCTTTCATGAGCATTATTGTCCTGCCAACTGCTTTGAGTCGTGTGCTAGTAAGGGCAAATGTGGTCGCCGGGAGAAAAAGGGGTGCATTTTCTTCCTACACAGGGCCCTCGGTGTGCAGTGACACCAGTCACTCTGTCCCAGCTCAGGATTTACGGCCGGGATGTACGAAAGCGACCAGCCGCTCATGCGGGGCCAGTGAAAACGTTTGCCCAAGACCACATGAAAACATGTGTCCAGTCTCCAGACATGATTCAGCAGCGAAATGACATACTTCATAACCTTCCCTGGAGGCAGTGGACCAAAGAAAGCCTCAATCTCTCTGCTCATGTTGACCGGGGATGATGGGATGTCTCGAAACCGCCCTTCCTCTTTCACCACAAGCTTCCCCCTTTCCCCTACCGGCCTGACCCAATCCCGTATGGATCTCTTTTCCGCTCCGAACCTGTTCTCGCTCAGACGTTTCGCTGTTGTCTTGCTGGATCCATGGTTACCATCCTCTTTCTCTTTCTCTAGCCCCTCTTCCTCTGCTTCCAATTTTCAATTTGCGTGGTTTGTTTCAAACTATTGTTCTGTTTTGCTCTGGTCTGTCTCTGTTTCCTCTGACTTTTTCTATTATTCCTCTTTTTCTCTATTTCTTCTCCATCACTCACTGCCTGTGCGAAGCGCTCTCATGACCTAATGCATGACTCCGGCCGCGCTGGCTTAAAGTGGCTCAAGGTATGGCTCGATTAATGTTTTTTTTTTTTTTTTTTACAAGGAATGATTTGAGTTTTGTGCTTTTCATCAGTTTCGCTGCATCTCAGTGACCTTTTTTTCTCATTTAGATGGGGGTGTTCGACAAATGTGGCTTTTGGTCCTGATCCAACCCAAACTTTTCCAAATAGGAAGCTTAACCACTGACAGAGTGCAATTTATTGACTGTTCCCTGAAGATGAGCTCTATCAGATCATTATTTTATGTGGAAGGCCTCTCTTATGCTTTCCCCCGCTTTCTTTCCATTATATTGGGAAGTCATGCTCATTTGCGTCTGTCTATCAGGATAAGTTATGTTTTGATTTAACTTTTATGTAGTGCGTCCAACACAATTCTGTTTCTGCAGTGGGAAGTTGAGTTTCCCCATTGCATGTAACTTTAAAGACTTGTTATATAAACATGCGGTCAATAGTTATACTGATAGTTAAGGCGTAGTTCACTCAAAAATCAATGTTTTGCCATAATTTACTTATGTTGTTTTAAATACATTTGACTGACTTTCTTCTGTGGAACTCAAAAGGAGATGTTTAGCAGAAGTCCAAGCTGTTCTTCTCTAAACAATAGAAGGGACTGAGGATGGGACTGTCAAGCTCCAAAAAAAAAAACCCATAAAAGCATCAATATAAGTGGTCTCATACGCTCTATTTCAAGTCTTCTGAAGTCATATGATAGCTTTGTGTGAGAAAAAGACAAAAAATCAATTTTACCATGAGGAATGATTTTTGGGTGAATTGTTTATAAAAAAAAAAGGCGTAAATGGACAGTTTAGACATGTTAGATCGCTCTTTGCCTGAACCTGTCAAGACACTGTCAAAATCAAGCAGCCAATCCGATTCACAGTCAGTTCTCACTCCATACTGCAGGGGGCAGCGTGACGGCAGAGCAACGGCAGACCGTGAGGTCTCCAAGCTATCCAGGCCAAAATCAGACATGGAAATTAGTCAAAGAATAAATAGCTCTTACAGCTGCCGCTGCTCTTTCTCAAGTTTGTATTCGAGCCATCGTCAGAAACAGCCTGGATTTTTATGATAAAACTTTAGAGGGAAATTAAACTCCCTCCTCTGCTAATATCCCCAACCAGCTGAGATCCAGACACAAAGTTCAGCACCCAAAACACAGCAAGATCCAAAGACCAGCTTGTTGAAATTGGCTTTATGCTCACCGTTGCTCGTTTGGCAGCCGGGGAGGAGAGAGTAGGAAGAGACGGATGAGGAGAAGGGGAGAGAGAGCAGGAGAAAAACAGCACGCTGCTGCATTAAGCACTTTTTATTAGTGTTGTGTTTCTGCTCCGAGCATCTGGGTTAGTCTGGATATCTCTCACAGGAGGTGATTAGAAGCTTCTGAGCTCGGCACGGGCTGAAGAGAAGGCCCTGATCTAACGCCCACCGTGATCTCATCACCTCAAGTGTACATCAATAACAAACCAATATGAAGTCTTACACTTACAAAAGTTGCACTGTGGTATTGCCATGTTTTTAGTACATGGACTATTGTGATACAGTACCTTTTTTTTTGGACACTACATGACATTTATGCCTTTGTATTCTTTGAAGTACAAATACCATGGGATGTAAATATGGTAATCAGCCAGTACTATTATATACGCCAAAGTACCATGGTATTACCATCTTATACCTCTTAGTTTTTTGAATGGGGCAGCACTTTGTGAGGATGAGTAAAAATGAACAGAATTTTGTCCGTATCTGTATTCAGTATGCTGTCAGATGTCGGGTGATATCTCACTGTCATTATTCTAACATAACTTAGGGCCTGTTTAAGCAGAACTCGTTTTTGTGGTTAAAATTAAGAGCATGCAACGTTGTAGTTGCAGTACGTTGTCAGTTACCAAAATTACTAAAAAAAGTACCAATAAATATGTAAGTGGTATATTTGTCAGCCGGGAAGGATTTGCATGCAGGTATGCTCATTCTATTCATCAGGATTAGTGTCCATATGTTTTATTAACAGTTCATAGTAGTATTGTGTATTTGCCATGGTAACTGTAGTTTCCGTAACCTTAACCCAAAATACCAACTACTAACTATATTGTATTAACAAAATCTAATTTGAAACTGCTATATAATAGCCTTGCCTTATAATACTGTTTTTTCATCAGTGTCAGGGAAATTTTTACAATTTATGTGTGTTTTAAGTAAAGTGGGACGTTATCGTTTTTGAAAAATAAATGTTCTTGGTTCAAATTCCTAAAAATTAGATTCACAGCTTAAAGACCATGGGAAAATATGGGTCCCATGGCCAAACCAGTGATATATGCTGTATACATTACCATGGTAAAGTCACAGTACTTTTTAAGTTTAGAATCTGCATCCGTCACTTCATTTCCATGCAGATTTCATTGGCTATTTTCTGCAGACATTTTTTGAACATAATATTCCCCAATTTTCTCCCTTGTACGTGGTTGAATTGCCCCTCAAAGCATTTCTCAGCGATAAGAGCACCTCTTTTTTGTTATGTTTTTTTGAACATGCAATGCTTTTCTTTGTCTATTTTATTCTTTCAGATTTGTTTGCCTATATTTCCTTTTGGTACATTGCATTTACCTATTTCTGTGTTTCTTTCTCTCTTGCTCTGCTCTCTTGTAGCGCAAAGAGGCAAGTATTACTGCGCTCTGCTTCATTCTTTGCTTATGTCCACGTGCATTCCCTCATCTGATGAGGCATCTGTTCCAGCTCCTCTGACCCTGCTTCAGTTTTTATTTTCCCCCTCTTTTCCTGTTCTTTTTATCACTCTTCTCCTTGATCACTGACAGATCCTCTTCCTTCCCCCAAGGCCTGTTTCTGACACCGGTTTTAAGCAGCCAGCCTTAAATTAAACAAAAGAGGAGAAAATCACTGTTATCAATTCCATAGACGGTACGTCACAACTGATGTGAGCAATTACTCCGTCGTAAAAACACTTGCAGAGGCTGAAGCCGGACTGTGAAGATTGGTTAAAGGACGTGCATCTTGAACGCTTTGATCTGTACTCCTCTTGCCTTACTGGTTCAGGTTCCCAGTGTGAGAAAGGAAGTGGTGTTATCATCACCCAGTGAAGTGCTCAATTTTTCACACCCGAGGTGTCATAATTCACTGCAGCGTTTTTTTATGACTTGACTAACATCTGAGGTTAGTTTGTACTCCCCTGAGAAAACAAGCGCTGCATGCCACCTTGTTCTCACACACACACACACACATCCATCCATCCATTCCTCCATCACAAGAAAGTTTTTGCTAAAAGCAGTGTTTGCATTGGTTTTAATATTTCTGCTCTGCTCTGCTTTAATATTTCATGTCCTAATTCTAGTGATGGGACATGAAAGGAAATTCAGATTCCACTAAATGGTTCTAGTTCCATAATTCCATTTAATAATTATTTTAGTACTTTTAAAAAAAGCACCTTAATTGGTCTAAAACATTAAAACATATCAATTTTCCCACCAATATCCACTCCATGAAACCCCAAGGGCTGCAAGTGTAAACGAGTAAAACAATAAAATAATTGCATTGTTTATTTTGAGATGCACTATGCAAATGGAATTGAATTTAAAATGTTTCCCTTATATTGTAATATTGGTTAGAATTTATATATATATATATATGTATGTATAGAACCAGTTCTTGATTCCACACTACAGTATATAGTTCTAGGATTCATAATGTCTATGATACCTTATGTAGGCTTTACAAATTTGTGTGTTTCCCCTCAGTCTGCCAAGCCTTTAGTCAGACCTTTAAAATTTGTTAATTATGTCCTAATGAATGACTTAACTCAATGGCTTTGCGATTTTGCTCCAGGCGGCGCTTACTAAATACTTTTACAGTAAAACTGACCAAGCACACTGTAAATTTATTCGAATCCATTCGTTCCAGATGATGTTTGGTCACCGAGGATGGAGTCAGTTCGGATATCTCCCCTCAGGGCACGGTGACACCACATCACCTCTCACACATCCTGGACTGATTAGTTAACCGCTCCGCTGCCGCTGTGTGTGTACGTGTGGTTGCACAACAGCGGGAGATTTCATCGAGATTTTTGTGTGCTGTTGAATAAAAATTGTGCAGAGTTCTCACGGTTCCGTCTTTGCCCCCCTCACCTCTCATTGGCTGCTCTGTTTTAACAGATAGACCTGTTGCCCCGCCCTCACCACAGGGTTACCACTGGCAGTGAAACTGATGCTGCCAGTGTTTAAATATTTCTTTCTGCTCATACTAGGGGGCCTGAGGCAGTCAGTCTCGATTCCCTCTCACTTTATTTCTCGAGAGAGAGAGGATTTTGCTAGGTTTTTTTTTTTTTGTATCTGTGAAAAATATTACTGTCTTTTATGTCCACTCAAACTCTCGCCAATTTTATTCTTCTAAGATGTGACCTGTGCTCTGTGTTTGAGTCTAAAGGAACGCTTGCCTGGTCTGTCTCCACATGAATAATGATTTCCTCTTCTTTATTTTTTAATATGACATGCATTACATTTTAACATAAGCCATTCCGGTGAGCCCTCACTTACCTGATCCTGTCAGGTGGAATTTGCTGGTGGATTTCACGTGCCCAGGGGATGCACCATCATCCTTGGGTTTTAGTCACAACCCATTTGTTACTGTTCAGTATCAACCCTGTGTGAGTTTGGTGGGGTATGAGACGACGAACGAGAGCATAGGAGTGCGAGACTGGAAAGCAGACGGCAGTAAATTTGGCCGAGCGGGTTTTGGTAGCTTGTTCACTAGGCTTGGCTCGGGTGTAGTACATTAGGCAGATGACTTATGATGACAGCTGGATTGAGCGCTCTTACAGACCCTGCAGTACCTCCAGCCACCAGAGGGCAGCACTGCTGAGAGCACATGCTCACACATACTCTTCTATTGTGTTTTTTTTCCCCAAAGGGGATTATATTTTCACAGCTGAAATCCTGCTTTTGTGGTGTTTCTGCTTATTGCCCTCAATACTCTGCTGGAAAACAAATCCAATGCTCACAAAACATAGGATAGAATGTATTCATGGCTTTGGGCAGTGTTGAGTGGCAGTGCTATTAAAATGTTTTAATAATCAATGAATTGAAGGAATAGTTCACCAAAAAATGAAAATATTTACTCACCCTCATGTCATTCCAAACATGCATGATTTTCTTTCTTTTGTGGAAAACGTTGGATTTTTGACGTTTGGTTATTTTTTTTAAATAATGATGAACTGATTGAGGACAGGGACTGTCAAAAAGGATGCAAAAGCTCCATAACATTATGATAAAAGTGGTCCAAGTGGACTTTGGTGCTATATTCAAGTCTTAAGAATGTATACGACCTGAATTTAAGTAATTCCACAGCCATATCACCCTATAGCCCAAGACTGGTTGCCCACTGAAGCTAAGCAGGGTTGAGCCTGGTCAGTACCTGGATGGAAGAGCTCCTGGGAAAACCTGGTTGCTTCTGGAAGAGGTGTTAGTGAGGCCAGCAGGGGGTGCTCACCCTGTGGTCTGTGTGGGTCCTAATGCCCCAGTATAGTGACGGGGACACTATACTGTAAAAAGCACCGTCCTTCGGATAAGACGTTAAAACCGAGGTCCTGACTCTCTGTGGTCATTAGAAATCCCATGGCACTTCTTGTAAAAGAGTAGGGGTGTAACCCCGGTGTTCTGGCCAGATTCCCTCCATTGGTATTTGTCAATCATGACCTTCTAATAATCCCTATCCACTGAATTGGCTCTATCACTCGCTCTCCTCTCAGTCTCCACCTATAGCTGGTGTTTGGTGAGCGCACTGGCGCTGTTGTACTGTGGCTGCCGTTGCATCATCCACTGGTGGTGGTTGAGGAGAGACCCCCTGATATATAAATGCCTCATTCATTTATTAATTTATTTACGCATTCATAATTATTCACCGATCTGAATCTGCTGTGGCACTTCTGACATCTTCATGACTGAGGTAGTGATGTCCAATTTGTGAATGAATCACTCTTTTGAGTCAGTTCTTTACAATGAATTGATTGATCTTGTTGACAAAACTGGACTGAATGATTTGTTCATGAATCAGGCTGATCTGGTTCTCGAGTTTTAGTTAATCCTGTTGACAAAACTGATCTAAATTATTCATTAATGAATCAGAGTCATCCGGTTCAAAAGTTTAACTCACTTGACTGAAGACCTGAATCACTCTTTTGTGTCAGATCCTTATAGTGAATTATAGTTAATCCTGTTGACAAAACTGATTTGTTCATGAATCGAACTGATCTGGTTCTTGAGTTCAACTCGCTGGCTTCACTGTGTTGGTCACAACGGTTAATAGACCGCTGGAGGGAGAGACTATCAGTAAATAATGACTTAAATTGATTGTTTATTTATCTATTTTGTACAAATCTATTGCGATGACTTCATAGGACTTGGATTATAGTGCATGAGTCATATCAATTACTTTGTGAAGCTCGAAAAGGATTTTTAGTAAACTATTTTTGGGTTTGATTCTACGCAGAAGTATCTGTAGTATGGATGGAACAAAAGCTGATGAAACACAGAGCAGGGAAGGATGGATAAACATAGAGAACAGACGAAGGAGACTGGACAGATCGCCGCCCAAGGCCTACGCAGTTTCCTGCGAGAACAGATTTCAGAGAGTCCCGGGGTGAACCGCAAGCGGTCGAGGAGGCTGTGAGAACCGCTTTGAGCCAAGTCGCTAAACCTTGCCTTCCATGGAATACATAAACCTGCCACGCCATTTGATTTATCCTCCTCATTCACTCGCTCCTGTTACTCCGAGTTATAAACATTGTGTGGAAATGGAGGGAGAGGAGGAAAGAAAAATCACAGTCAGAAACCGAGAACATCCACCTTTTCAAAACCGAAACGGAGTGAAATAACTCTAGGGATGTGATGTATGACAAACTTCACCATGACGTTATGTAGTTCATTTGTCTGGAGTAACACACTCTTACACACTCACACATTGGAATTCCGGTCTTGTGTTCATAATTATTTCTTATTTTATCTCACCCTCTGTCTTTGAATCTATTATATGAATCTCTTAACTGTTTTTTCATTGTTTTCCCCGTGGTTTTAATCTCTTTTTGGACGCTAATTTTGTCCATCAATTTTTCTGAGCACAAATCCATTTGTGTCCCTGTGTGCTTCGCTCTTGGCCTGCTGTGTGTTCACTCAACATATTTGTTTGCGTTCTGTCTTATCTGATGTTTCTGTGGGATTATGTTTTTGTCCTTCTGTTTGTTTGTTGTTGTGTTATTGTTCATCAGCACAAACCTGTTTATTTGTTTGCATGGACAGATGGAGGAGCTGTTGGCCGCCATGGAAAAGGTGAAGCAAGAGTTGGAGTCCATGAAGGCCAAGCTGTCGTCCACCCAGCAGTCCTTGGCGGAGAAGGAGGCTCACCTGACCACGCTGAGGGCAGAGCGCAGAAAGCACCTGGAGGAGGTGCTGGAAATGAAGTAAGACCTTTACTCCTGTCCTTCACTCCTTATGGCCTGATACTGCGATTTGTTGCTGTACGGCTTACTGTCATCTTAAGGAAGAACATTTAAATGTTGCTTGTTTTAAAGGGATATAGGTTTTGATAAATACGAATTATATATTTTTTAGCTCTTTTGAAAAAAGTATGTAGATTTATTGTCATTTACCAGCTGTGTCCTATTACAACCTGCCGTGGACATTGTTACTTTGTTTACTTGCAAAGAGGTTAGCCAATCATAACAGAAGCCATTCACATGTAGATATCTTAAAAGTACAGAACAAATGTATCTTGTTTAAATCTAATAATCTGGGTTCAACAAGATCACTGTTAGAAGGATTTTTGTGATCTAGGTCAGGGGTTTCCAAACTGGACCCCCAAATATGATGAGAGTTTTCATATATCATTTTATATCATATATCATATAGCATGTCATGTCATGTCCCCCAAATATGATGAGAGTTATCATATATATCATATCATATCTTATCTGTCATCTTATCTATCATCTTATCTTGTATTTTATTTTATTTTTCAGAATGGAATAATGCATGTTCTATTCCACAATAATATGCATTGAATGCTTCATACTATTTTTTTTTTATAGATAACACATGAAACGGTATGCATTATTTCATTGTATGCAGTTTACATTCTTCATCCTTTTTTTTTTTTTTTTTTGCAATGCTGTTTTTTTTTCTTATGATCATTTGTCACACCATTTTCTCTTAACTTTTCCTTGGATCCCCTGTTGCTCCCCTGATCCCAGTTTAGATAATCCTTGTTCCAGGTATACAGGAATGATTTTTTCCTAATGCACTAGGTCCATGGAGGGGCCGTGTGCTCTTGGGAGGCTGAATGGCTTTTTGAGTGCTTCTTTATTTCAAGCTTTTCCTCGTCATCCACTGAGCTTCTACAGACTCATCTCTCCAATAGAACACTTCAGCAGAATCCAAGGACCCTCTCACTCTCCCTCTCCCTCTGTTCTCCCACAGCATTTCGCAGAACTCTCTCTTGTCTTTTCTCACTATCTCTTACAGGATTTTTTGCTGCTCTTTTGCTTATCAGTGCCTGTGGCACTTTAGTGTTTTGAGCACTTCCTGACTCTAGATAGGGATAAGAGGAGTACTTGAGGGATATAGGAGGTTGAAGGTCTCCATACCATAACTGAATCAGGATTCAATGAAGGTGGTTCTTCAAGGATCCCTGCTAGAAGTCTGAGCTTAGAGGAGGAGTTACAGAAAGGAGGCTCTCTCACTTTCTAATTGATGTGGCTCCATTCAGATGGGGTTGGGCCCTAAAGATAAGCCATTGACTTCTGCCTTATAGAGTCGGAATATATCATTAAATTTGATGCTCACAGTTCACTTAAGAGATATAGGCATACATCTAAGAGGAATGCTGTAAAGATAACATATTTTTAGTTGTGATTAGGGCTTCAGTTATTTAAAGTTTGGTAGCACTTTAACATTAGTTTGTGCATTGACAACAATGGCATTTATTACGATTAATGTTAGTATATCATTGTTCATTGTCAATTCATGTTATTTTTTATAATTTAATGTTCATTTATAACTTAAAATGTTTGAGAAATAAAAGTGAAATTAAATATATTTTTTTTATTTAGAAGTAAAAATGACAAAAAAGAACTAGAAATGTATGTTTATGTACAGTCGATATTACCATTATGATTAAAAAGTATTGTTCTTGCTTAGTTCCTGATATTTAATGCATATTGATGAAACGTTTTGATGAAAACGTGTCGATGAATTGATGAAAAATGTATGTAAAGTGTTACCAAAAATATTTTTGCCATGAATTGCATGTCCATATTTGCTGAGAAAAGTCCCCAGTGACGGTATTTCCGAGTCATTACATTACTTTAACAGATAGAACATTGAATAGACAAAAAGTGGCTTCAGAAAGATATTTTTTCCTTCACAGGCTGTGACATTATTTTTCATCCTCTACTGTATATTGTCCTCACAGGGCTATTGTTTTAGATTTAATATCAAGCGAGTTCGGCATAATGATCGTGGTTGTGGAAAAATGAGTCAGAAATGGGATTTTCAAGGACACTCTGTGTTTTCCGTGGTGATTTGATTGTCAGCCATATTCTCAGAGACACGGATGTGCGTGCATGCTTGAGTGCTATGCTACCGATGGATTCTGGCATTAAAAGAAGATAAGGAGAAGGCTGAGAAATGATGGGAGTCTTTATCTAGGTGTAATGTGTTGAAATTAATGCTGTGTACCGATTCCCGAAGAGATAATTTTGCCCCGTAATATGAAAGAGAAGGAGAGCAGGGCCCCATTGCATCCAAATTTGGCTGTTAAAACCAAAAGGTCAGCTCAACTGAGACAGAGAGCGTTGTGTATCTCCACCGGCCTCTCACTAACCACACATTTACAAAAAAAGTCTTGTATTTGAGTGAAAATAAGGCTCTGATATGGATGGAGGAGAGAGAGAGAGGGGTGGTCTTCGATCTGTTTTGGCGATGAACGTAATGCGGTCGGGGCCGGAGAAAGTAGACTCGTGCTGCTGAAGGGGCCCCGCCGGCTGGCAGCAGACAACCAACTGGACCACTCATTAAAATTTCGAAGGAAAAACACAAAATAGCAGACGCAGAGGTCACAGACTTTTTATTTATTTATTTCCTCGGGCTGAACTTCCGACCGCACAGTTTAAAGTCAGCAGTGTGGAGACATCGACCCTTTGGGCTGGTTCTCCATCCTCAACATCTAAAAAAAGGCAGAATTACCACTCTTTCAAAGCTCGTTTTTCCCTATGGTTTGCAAAGGACATTTAGTCAAATCTTTAGTCAGTTGTATTTGTATATGTTGTGTTTCTGCCTTTTTTTTCTTCAAAGTTGAATCTAAAGGAATAGTTCTGTCAAAAATGCAAATTGGTATCATTCACTTACCCTCATGTTGTTTCAAACCTTTATGAGATGTTTAGAAGAATGTTCACGCTGCTCTTTTTCCACTTAATGAAAGTGTATAGTGAAAGTAAATGGATGAAAAACCATAAAAAATGACCTATATTTCAAGTCATTTGATATGTAAGAAGGAAAGACTGAAATTTGAATATGCGATTTGAATTTGAGGTAATTTGCAAATGCGAAAGTCCAATTGAGGTTCAACAGTTGCAGTGGCGGGGAGGATTGTCAATGAATAATGGCTGTTGAATTACATTTGCTCTTTCACATACTCAAATTGCCGCATAGCGTTTGGTAACAAGATTTACAAAAACATGAATGTTGCATCTTGTGCAAGTGCAAATTAGGGAATGTATCCTTATTTGGATATACTTTATGAAATGTTAATTAATTTACAGCTTATACAACTTTTAGTTCATTAATCATGATGTTAAAGCTATTGTGAACCACCGAGGCAAATGAAGACCACAGTGAGGTCATTATTCAGATAAAACTCACTGAATGTAACCAGCAGTGAAAAAAGTCCATTATGAGGTCATCGCTCAATTAAAATCTAAATGGACTGTCAATGGGGTTCTTTGATAATGCATAGAGGTGGATTCAAGCTGTGTTGGCGCCAAGTTTTATGAACGTAACTGTGATGTGCGCAGTGTGGTACTTACATTCTGGCTTGTTTTGTCGAATGAGATGAGGATTTAGAGCGATGGGTTGAGGCGGTAATGGGATCTCCAGCACACCATCCCATCCCCATGTTTCCTCTCCATTTAGCACAGTTTAAATGCCCCCGTACTGCTGGATATGAGATGTGGTGATATCCCAGTGTTCTTTCATTTGATGTGGTTTCCTTCTCTCGTTCACTCTTACTTCCACCAGCTCACGTTCTCAGCTCGGGAAAGTGCGACCGCAAGGCAGACATCAGTCGTCTCCCTTTGAGCAAATGTTTAACTTTCTTTCTGCAGTTGTTTGGGAGTGCTGGACATTTTGGAGCGCCCGCTTGAGAGGTGGATGATGATAGAGGGGTTGATCTTGATCAAGAGGCCCTCCTCAGATGTTCGCTCAAAGGCATTAAGCCACTTGTCCGTATTTTAGGACTTGAAAAGAGCTGTCGCCACCTTTATGGCTTTTACCTTGCGTCTTACTATGAAACACAAGCTCTTGCTTAGTTTTGCAAAGTTCTGGTCCACACAATTAGATCCGCCCACTTAGACAGGGAAGAAAACATCTATCGCTTATCTATCTATCTATCTATCTATCTATCTATCTATCTATCTATCTATCTATCTATCTATCTATCATTCCTCAAATTTTTCAAACTAGACTTTGTAAAGCCGCCATTCCAGTTAAAAATTACAATTACATTTCTTTAATATTCTATTTATTATCATTTTACTTCCTTCTAACTGAATTCAGGTTCTTGTTTGATTCCTCAATTCAGATGTAGGAATTGAACTGGAATATAAAAGGTAAACTCAATTCTGAATTGTGAACAACACTGCCTTTTTAAGGGTGGGTTTATCTGAAATAAATGATACTACAATAACACACTGTGCAGAAAAGTTAAATAATGGTTTAAATTTAAATAATTGTATAGTAGTTGTTATTTTTGCACAGACATAGCACAGTAAAACAAGGCAGTAAAACTTGTACTCTTAATCCCAGAAGTTGCATTTTGTCAGCCAATCAGATTAGGGCTTGCCAGAGTAAGAATGGGCCTTTCAGGTTTATGTGCGGTCCCTGCACTCTTGCAAAACCTGCAATGGTTTGCCGCTTACCCTTGCTGTAGTAGATTAATATCACTTAAAAAAAAAAAAAAAAAATCCCAACAGCTCCCCACTCATGTCACGACTCGAGCTGGATCTCCGGTGGGAGTCCAATTATAAGGTTTGAGCATAAGTGCAGGTATGTGTTTGTCCGAAGGTGTTTAAATTGACACGGGGTGATTGCAAGGTTATCGGCTGCCCACAAAGTCTCTATTTGAAGGCAGGGTGAAGCTGCTAATTGCCCCTGTTAGCACTCTGGTTTCTTGGAGCGGAGCAAACGGGCCGGCTCATTACAGGGTCGAATGCTTTAGAAAACAAACCTGTGTGGGTTCAGCATGAAACCCAACCACAATTCAGCCCAAAAATGCTTTCTCATCTTCACACAAGTGATTCACAGCTTGTTATGTGGCATGGATTGTTGTTTGGTTCAGTTTGACAGAACAAAGCAAAAAATAACAGATGGGAAAAAACATTGGCACCTTACTGGGCTTGATTGGTATGCAGTATAAAACTGCGATTAGCATCATCAAAAGAGGATTTCAAGGAAGTTTGTGAGACTTCATTTTTTCTGCTGCCCTGTTTTTATTGTTTTAAGATGTCAATCGGGAAGACCAAATGTTCTTTTCCTTTGTAGATTTGTAATCTGTGAATGCTACCATCTTGCAGTGAACGATGCTTTTGTTAAACCAGAAAATGCCAAGTTCACTGGGTGGTATGATTTAGTCGCCATAATGGGTGTAATAACACAGCGGACTTAACTCTCCCAGGCAAGCCGATCTTGGCAGCCTTGATGTAATGTTCTTAGGGGTGCTGGGGCAGATTTGTACACGGTATCTGGGTGGTAAGAGAGAGAGAGAGAATCTGACATGATCTCTTCTAAGAAGGCTAGAGCAGTCAGGGGCCATGAAGCCCTGGCCCGGAGATCTTAGCGAGCATGTGAATACGGATTATTACAGCATGGAGCCAATGAGGCTGGACGTGTGTGAGAGGCCAAGCGGCCCTGCAGCGATTAGACTTTAAACAGCGTATAATGGCCTCTGCCCTTCCCGTCTCGACCCCGTCGCTCATGTACCCGAGAGCCATAATCCATCGAAATGTCGGGAAAGCGCAAAGACCCACGTAACGTTTCTGTAAATGTCAAGGGTGCTTACAAATAACAGCGCACTGGCTGTACGGTGAGACAGATCACATCTGACGTTGCTCAGTGCTCTGAGCTCTTCTGCTGGATCTTTAATCATTACATCACATAAAAAGGGGCTTAATCCTTTGTTGTTAAACCCGCAGTGATAGGACAGTTCTCTTGTTCTACAAGAATGAAAATCGCAACCTCAACACCACTGCAGACTTCATCTTCAGCTAGGCTTGCCTCAGTAGAAACCACAGCTAACCCTTAAAGACTTAGTTCACCCAAAAAGTTGAATTCTGTCATGTAATCATGTAATCTTCTAAACCTGTATGATTTTCTTTTTTATGTGGTAAAAATATGTGCAGAATTGTGCCTGTTGCTCTGATCCATGCAGTTACAATAAATAAGGACTTAGGGAGGTTTTTAAGTTTCAAAAAGGCACGAAAGCACCGTAAACATGGTCCATATGATATCTTGATCTCCATTCTAAGTCTTCTGAACTCATACAATAGCTTTGAGAAACAGGAGAAGTTATTTGCTGTAAAACATCCTTTCTGCGGCAGCTCTCTAACAGCATTGTCATCAGCATATATACAAATTTGTGTCTAACTATTGTCGTCACCAGACTTTTTTTGTTTCTATTATAATTTCTTCAGAATTTAAAAGGCCAACAGACTTTGAAAGCACTATCGCTGCCAGACAGAAATGTGCAAACATTTTACCTTTAGGGGTACAGCAGCTTGTCACTGGGGCAGTACCTTTTAAAGGGACAACTTAGTACTTTATCTACCCCTAAAGGTAGTACCTTACAGTACTTTGTACTTTTAAGGTACTACTATGAAACTTTTAGGGGTATAAAAGGAAGAAAGATGCCCCATACATCAGCTGGTGTTCCCCAAAAGGTCACATTTTTGCCGCATCTTAATCAGTTGTAATTGGTTGCGATGCACCAGCTTTAATATTTGGAAGTGCAAATACATTTTTTTTGTGAATTTTCAGTGAATCACCTTTAAAATTCGGTGTAATCTTTACGCAAACCTATTTATACTTGTAATATAGTAGTATAAGTTTTACAGAGTACTTGTATTGTGGTTTTTGGAGCTTGTTAAAGTCAGTCCCCATTCATTTGAGTTCTATTGAAAAGAGCATCTAGTACATTCTGCTAAACTTTTCCTTGTGTCTTCAACAGAAAAAAAGGTCATAGAGGTTTGAAATGGCATGTGGATGTTTAAACAATGACTGAATTTTTTTTTTCATAATTCATACAACATACAATTAGGGTATGTTCCGCGTAAGGTTCAGTGTGAGTTTGAGGTTGAGGTTGATTCATACAGTAGATACACTGCATGTGTACTCAACAGTGTTGTAGACGGCTGCTCAGGAGACTCTTGTGCCTCAAGTCAGCATTTGGTTTGGCAGGAATAAATCAAGTTGTTCTCTACAGGGAACTCCTGCTGTCTGACTGAGAACCAAGGCTGCACTTAAATCACCAACATCCTCGCGCTAACAGCCATTGCTGATTCTCCACCACCATAGGGATTCTTAAGATGAGCATTGTGCCACATTTTAGGACCATTTTGGAGGTGTGAATTCACACCACTGTTCACAAATTGTGTTGTTTATTTATTCCAGTTTTTCAGAGCAACATGCAGACTGTTTTTTTTTTACGTGTACATATTCTCAGAGGATAATCTGTAATGGATTAGCTATGGTTTATGTGAACTCGTACGTCAAAGCGTTCAAGGACTTTAACTCATCTAAGTGTTTGGCTTTCCCGTTCTAACCCTGTCGAGATTCTAGCGCTGCCCCATAAATCATGCTCCTAAATTGAAAGGGTGAACTGGAAAACTCACAACGACAACTTTTGAAGGAAAAAACTGAGGTTAAATGGAGAAAGTGACGCTACGGCATAGCCTCTGCTATCACAAAAAGGGAGGGGTGAAAAATGTATTTCTCAAATGCAAACGTTCGAATACTCCTCCGCTTCTGCTCCTTCAGACGGCTTGGGAATGCTCAAGGTCGGGAGTCAGGGATGCATATCCATACGTCTTATCTGTGCTGAGGTGAAGCGAGGAACTCGTGTTGGCAGATCCTGTCCGCATATAAATCATGTTGACCAACTCAACCGTGCTCTCAGAATGGGCACCGGCTGAACCCATCTACAGTTATTCTGTTATTCTGCCCTAAATCACTGTCATCTAAACTAAGTCCATCGTAAAATGCAAATACTGTAAGTGCTCCTCCCAAAGCTAGTATCTGCCAGCTGTATACTATGACCTTATTTCAAGCATGAATTCTGTTTTTCATGTACATTATTTTCAAACATAACATAGATCATCTGTCAGTCGGTCGTACTGTCATTCTTTCATTCAATCGTTCGGTTTAACTACATTTTTAAATGTCATAACTGGCATGTACTAATGGAAATTTGAGCCAGTGAAAATTTATTGTCTTTTATTTCTTTCTTTTTTTTTAGAAAGTGAAATTTGCCACGTCCAAATTTTAGAAGCTTTCATCTCCTTTTTTTCTGTGGCAAGATGCATCACAACAGCCTGAAGTGATGAGTCAAATCTATTTTTAACCTGGAGCGTGCTCTGTTATAATTTTGGACATGTGCGGAGCTTCCCTACAGTTCGTTAGGAAAACGGCCGCTCAGACACGAGGTTCGCAGATCCAGCGCCTGATATGTTGTTAGTGGATAGTCAACCTTGTTATAGATGGCGTGTTATCAAGGCAAGCTATGTCGATGTCCAAAAACTAATTTACTCTCCTTATTTACAGATGAAAAATACTCAACCACTGATATACACACACTCTATACATACTGTGGGCTCTGTTTTTCTGGCTTGCGTCTCCTGTCCACACACACCTGCTCCTGAGGCAGTTTGCTTTGGCACGGTGGTCCACAGGCTGCTGCCCAGGGGGGGATGTTGCTCAAGGTGACAGGTTGGGACAGCATAATTAAACAGTCGGAAACAGGAGCGAAGAGACGCCAAGAAGAGCGAGGGAATGAAGGGAGGGGTGTTGTGGAGCAATGCGACCTCGTGTTGAAGGCAGGTGCTTGATAAGATGAAAGAGGGATGAAACTGAGGAGAGCAGCCAACTTCTGGGCAGAGAGGGAAACGGATTGAACGCTGCCACCTCAGGCCAAACACAACACAGAGGAGTGGACGGCCGCCAAAGTTCCTCCGTGCGCACCCTATGAATTTATGTCTGAACCACACGTTTCTCTCACACGTTTGCTATCGTAGTAATGCTCATTTTCGTTCGGGTCTGTGGTCAGAGCCGTTTCTTTGCATTAATGTATTAGCTGTTGAGGCTATGGCTTTATCCACCGTTTTATACACATCCTGTCATTCTGCCGTACAGCTGATGAATGAACTGTGGAGTGAGTGGTTGTTTGGCACCTAAGTTCATACATTATAGGTTCTCTGTGTCTTTCTTTCACTGTATATATTGGATAAGAATTGTGGATGGAACAGCAGAGGACATTCAACATTCCCAGTCAACCTGTTTCTTTTTTTTTTCTTTTTTTTCTCCATGAACCCGCTTGAGTTCAAATTACCATACTGTAACTGCTTTAACAGATCAAACACTTAAAACTCTTCGGACTAACTGACTGAATCATAATTACAGTGAAACTCCACTATTGAATACGGTAATGTATTTTGAACCTCTTCTGTACATTTTCTGAAGTAATTGTGAGTAGTGTTTATCTCCCCAAAAGGCTCTGCTAAGGTGTTTTGGGTGGTTGCTAGCCGTGGTTAGCGGGATTTGGTAGTTGTCAGGTTGTTGCCATATGGAGTTGCTATACGTTTGCTTGGAGATTAGGCTGGTTGCCACTCGGATGTTGCTATGTGTTTTCTAGTGGTTGCCAGGGTGTTGCTATATGTAGTTGCTATGATTTTGCTAGGTGGTTGATAGGGGGTTTTAGTGGTTGCCACTTGCAAGATTACTACTATACAAGTCAATTTTATTTGTATAGTTCTTTTCACAATACACAATGTTTCAAAGCAGACTTAAAGAAAATCATAATATTGATGTTTATAGTACCTTAATGCCATATAGGCCACATTTAGCAGTTTAGAACAAGACAATACATTTGGCATTGATATAAACGACCAACCAGATTTTCTGTAATTTATATATTGATTTATCGAGATTTAAATTGCTATGAGTTTTGAGTGGTTACTAGGTGGTTTCTATGGGTTTTGGTGTTTACCAAGGTGATGCTATGTATTGCTAGGGCTTTTGGGTGGTTGCTAGGGTGTTTCTAAGTGGTTGCTTACATAACCGATCCCCAAGTCTCTGTCTTATTCTAGCCTCTAGATATGGCTCAAGTCCCCTCCTTCAATGTAAGTATAAAAATATTTTTTCTGGCAGTTTTACTGAAAATCATAAATCTATTTGCTTAAAACTAAAATAGACATTTACTTTTAAAACAGCAAAATTTGAGGTTGATTGATCGTGATCGTGTTTATTGCGCAAACAATGCTGGGTGAGTTACCAGCCAGCATTTAATACTTGGAGTTAGAGGTTTGTTCAGATCCCTTTGGCTTAGCAAGCACTGCTAATTAGAAAACAATACAGATTTATTCAGCCTTACAGACTCCGTTTTCTCTTTAAAGGCCTCTAGGTCTTTGCTGCCACGCATACAGCTGAGAAACGGCACGTGAACAGACCCAGGCCGAGCCATTACCGCCTGATACGTGTACTTCTGCAGATCGACAGGCCTGTGAATTGAGACGCGCTTTGACTCACGGCTCGAAATCACGGCGGGATTTTAAACAGAGCTGAATCCGCAGTACTCCCCAGTCCCCTGTGCTCGCTTTAAGCTGTGCGCAGGAAAGAGAATGGAATACATATCAGCCGTTTTATCATGTGAAGCAAGAGACAAGAGCCCTCTGGATTTCTCCGAAATGTCTGATTTACGAAAGGGAAAATTGATTTTACAAATGAGAGAGTGGCTTTCCTCTTCCCTCTCTCTCTCTCTCTCTCTCTCTCTCTCTCTCTCTCTCTGTTTCCATTTCGCTTGGTTAGCAACGGGTTCATTGTCCACGGCACGGCTGATGTGCATGTTATTCTGTACTTCATTTACGATTATTGTACTTGATCTGAATACAGCTAAATAAATCTCTCAGCAAGCTCATGTTAACAGACTCTGGTGGTGGCTTTTATAGGTTTCCTCCGATTTTCAACCCGAGGATCATTTTCCCTGCGCAGCAGCGTCAATATTAGGCTGTTTTTGATGGAAAACTAGGAGCCCGCTGCGACCTCACATTAATCGAAGTGCAGCGGCAAATGAATCTCCATCTCGACTCGGGACTCATAGTCCTAATCGAGAGGGTAATGTATCAAAATGGAAAATGAATTAATCCTCTCTCGTGTTGTGCCGGGCTCCTCGGATTTCTTAACTGTGCAAGACGGAGACAGATGTTGCTCGGCTGAAAGAGGCCTGTTGTACCTGTGTAAAAGGATAGTCGCCAAGTGAGTCTCCTTCCGTTTCGTTGTGCGCAATGTGCGGTGTTGACATCAATACTGTTGTTATTTTGGAAGCGATTCCATGTGAGTTACGAAAGCCTTGTGTATTCGATACTGAGAGGAGGAATGCACTGCGGTGGCGGTCAACAGTAGCAGTTTTACTTTGTTTTCCATGCTAGGTTTGTAGCCCTGTGATTCTCAGAGTGTGGTACAGTATGTTCCCATATGGGACCCATCCCGAAGGGTAAAGGTTTGGCTGGTTAGCATGGTCCAGTTAGCCCCTGCTGGTGGATACCATTACTACACTGATTCTCAAAAGCACCTTTCTGCTTTGACGGTCTATCAAAAGTAGGTCTATATTTCACAGCAAATATTTCATACATTTAGAACAACATTATATTATAGTACATCACATCTCATGATGTCATGATACATTTTTCCTGCAACACCTCAGTGATTAGTTACATGGCCACTGAGATGAATGGGAAAGCTTCTCCAGGTTTTATGAGTCATTTATCTCACAATTTTTTTATGTAAAAAAAAAACATTCTTACACCGGCAGTGCATTGTGAATAGGTAAAGTATTAGGTGTTTTTTGGGGGAAGATGTAGGCTATTACCATACTTGTTAGCAATGGTTAGAATGAACTCACAATTTGTCCAATTTATGTTTGTAAAACATGTTCCTAGAACAAATTATCAACATTAATAATCATTAATCAAAGTTTCCTTACACTCTTAAAAATAGGCTTCCAAAAAGGGGTTGCCGTAAGAACCAAATGGCGCAACCCAAAATGTGTTCCCCAAAGAACAGTTCTTAAAATAACTGTTTCTCCTTTTTTCTTAATGTGTAGAGTATGTTCATATTCTGAAGAACCTTTTTCCCGCTATAAAGAACATTTTATGGAATGGAAAGGTTCCATGGATGTCAAAGGTTCTTCACGGAACCATAGATGCCAATAAAGAATCTTTATTTTTAAAAGTGAAGGCGGGCATCAGTGTAATGTGCTCCTGGTTCTGTATATATCTGATGTGAACCGTGCCATTGTTTGTCCAGCACAGGTGAATGTAGTACAATGATATATAATCGGGGCGTGTGAGATTTACTCTCATGCATTCATACAGGGAACATGAGGGCTATTCGAGTCATCTCAGACAGTCCTGCACTCCGCTGTTGCTTATTTATTTATTCCCCATCCCAGCGCTCACCATCCTAAATCTGCTGCCTGCTCTCTCTCAAGGTGAAATGGATAAATTCACCTCCCCTGCTCTTGGGGGTCTGCTTCCATACACTCATCCCTGAAGAATCTTCCTTTTGCTTTATGGCTGCCTTTGTCCCGAATGCCAATGAGGGGCAGCAATAAGTGGGCCGCGCCAGTGGGGATTGTGTTTGTTGAATAATGTCCTGAGTTTTAGGGGTACACATGGACTGACTTGGCACAACATTCAGGGGGATCTTTTGATGCATCACAGGCTTTTCCGCCATCTCAAGCCTTGATAACTTTTTAATTCCTATTGTGCATAGTCTTTATAATGCCATGTGAGTCTTTTGTAAGGCTATATTGTGTCAAATTTTTTTTTTCATGCTTGCAGAAGTTCCCTCTTGTGTTTCTTTGTCACCCTCTTTCTGCGATCAGCACTTATCTTTTTCTCCATTTGATGCCTGTATGAATCTTTCATAAAGGAGGCAGCTTTGAGGGAAATCTGAGAAGAATGGCATCACTTGAAACACTCGCAGCATACATCACTACAGAACTCCCTTTACAAGACTACAGAAAGCATAAAAAGACAAGACAACTCCTCTCATCTACATCTTCAGCAATTCTGATGCAGTTTAATAATTTCTGATTTCATTATCAAATCATTTGTCAGTGCCAGTTCATTGTCTTGGGAGGAAAAGTGTGGACTAGACAACTACAGACTTTTTATTTAATTGTAAGAGCAGTACATGAGTTTAAACAAGTGAATGTTACTTTTTATATTAATATTTATTATTAATAAATATTAATTTTATGTTAATATTTATTATATGAATTTGTATTCATTTCTTGCATTAGTGATATTTTTGTAAAGTTTTATTTCAGTTTTAGTTATTTTAGTGCAGTACATCAAGTTCTAATGAATAAAAGTATGTTGCTTTGGCAACTAGTTGAAATAAAATAAGTTTTTGGTAACACTTTACAATTAGATCTCAGTTGTTAACATTAGTTAATGCATTGACTAACATGAACTAACAATGAGCAATATCTTTTACAGCATGTATTAACCTTTGTTAATGTTAGTTAATAAAAATGTTCATGTTAGTTCACGGTGCATTACCTAATGTTAACAGACACAACTTTTGATCTTAATGTATTAGTACATGTTGAAATTAACATTAATAAACAATGCAAGTATTGTTTATTATTAGTTAATGTTAATTAATGTCGTTAACTAATGTTAAAAAAATGCAACCTTATTGTAAAGTGTTACCAAGTTGTTGTTTTTTCAGTCAACGTTTATTTTATTTCAAGGAATATTTTTTTATGATTTTAGGTTAAGTTAAGTATAACAACCCTGTAACACGAAGAAAAGTCTATAAAAAAGTGCTATTTTGTCCCAAATATACCTGAATTACAATCTAGACACATTTTCAGCAGAGTTTCAGTTATTTCATTCATTTCAAATTTATTTATTTTTTTTTTTTTAAATGAGAATCGCTTTTAGTGCAGTGAAAGATTGACAGATAAGTAGGCGGTCTTCCACTGCTGTCTGGGACTGTGCATTAGTGTTTATACTGCAAATGCAAATTGTGCGTATTTGACTAGATTTAATGTGTTAGTGATAAACCAAAAGTTTACTATTGTCCTCTCAGATCAGATCACTCGAACATCTTAATACCAGGTATGCACAGGGCCTCTGAAATTGAAATCATTCCATCTCAAGCTAACCAGGGGTGCGTTTCCCAAAAGCATTGTTAGCCAACTATGGTCGCAAGTTCTATTGAATTGTGTTGGTAAAGAGGGAACTTGCAACCAAGGTTGGCCTCGGGAAACGCACCCCAGGTCGTGATCCTACTTTTATTACTCTGTACTTTCATACAGGCAGGACAAGTTGGCATCGGTGAGCTTCTTACTTCAAGGCAATTAAACGAGGAGCAGTTTGAGCCACTCATTTCTCTACATATTTAAATCCAAACCCAGCGCAGCTGCCCAGCCCAGCCAAGAGCAGAAGGCAGAGAACAGATCTGAAGCTAATTGGGCTAACAGCGCTGGCTCCGTGTCAGTCCCTTCTGCCCTGCTGGCTAACAGGACTCCTGATAGCCGCCCTCCAGGGAGCACTTCACAGCTGCACTTCTTAAGAGCTCATTTCCCTAATAGCAGCCCCATTTTCCTCTCTTCCCTTATCTCTATATCATTTCTTTTCATCTCTTTCTTTTATTCCCGTGCTTTTCGCTGGTGCTGCGCCATTGGCCGCCTTCAGCGGGCCCTTTCGTCAGGTATGTGGTGCGGACCAGACCACATACATATGGCAGCGCTCAGGGAAAGTGAACGTCTGATTAAAAGAGCGAGCTTCAAATGCTTACTGTTATATGTGACTTATTCCAGCATGTTTGTATTTGTATAATGAGGGGATCTCTAAGCCCACTTCAAACTCCTCATGAGTAATTACCGCTGGAGCGGCTTTGTTTGCGGAGAGAGTGTGGCATCTGTGCAGGATATGTTTGTTTTGGCCGGGGGCCATTTTGAAGCTCTTGTTAGTGTACGCATTAACAAATATCTTGTTTGTGCCCGTGTGTGTTTTTGTGTTAGCTTGAGCTACAGTGTATTTATATATCTGCCTGGCTTGCTAATAGGAAAGCCATCTCGTCCCCAGGCTGTGATCATACTGAGGGCAGAGGGGTTGACTTCCACAGGGGTGCATCCTCCGCCCCCTCCATCCCACATCAAAGCATCCCTGTCTGGGAATCAAGGCCAATGTGCCCCCTCCACTTTTTCCGCCCCGCATCTGTGTACAGAACCGCTGGGCTGAGAGGAGCGATTGACTTGTGAAGGACTTCATTAAGTCTGAGGAGACATTCCAAGTCCTTCATCCATCTGTTTTCCTCCTGCGTTCCCTCCCTCCATTTGTCTCTCTGTATTTCACATCCTCTTCCCCTTTTGGCTCCTTCCTCTCCGGCTTAGCGATCACGTTTATGCAAAGAACACACATCCACTCGCCTAGATGAATGCGGGTCTATACAGTTTAACTTGGAGAAACTCAGCAAAAAAAGTTTCTTAACGTGTAAATATTTGTATGAACAAAAAAAGATTCAACAATTGAGACACAAACTGGACAAATTTCACAGACACAAATGGAATAATGAGTCCGTGAAAAACGGGGGGTCAATATCAAAAGATCAATATCAATATCTATGAGATGTTTCCTCGGTCTTCCATCAAGGCATTTACAAGTTCTCAAACACGTCTGGAGGGGGGGGCGTATGGTTACAAGTGGTTTGGCATTGCAAGGACTGTCAGCTGTCCTTCCTGTCTCCCTGTCAATGTCTCTTACATTATGGACATTGCCGTTTATTGCTCTGGCCACATCTGCAGTCCTCATGCCTCCTGCAGCAGGGCTATGGCATGTTCACGCAGGTGATCAGGGACCCTGGGCATTTTACTTCTGGTGTTAATAGAAGAGTTTATAGAAAGGTCGCTTTAGTTTTCTAAGTTGCTGTAACTGTGTAACTTAATTAAACTACTGTCAGGATTTACTAAAGACTGTACATTTTTTTACTTTTTTTTAAAAACTTTTTTTGTGGAATTGCGCTCTCATGCTAAATTGTCCTGTTTAGTAAATCTGCCTCTTAGTGTCTTAAGGACTGTTCCACAGGTGCATGTGGAATAATTGTTTATGGATCTATGAACAAGCATGAAAAACATTGTTTAAACAATTTCCAATAATGATCTCTATTTATCTATATATATATATATATATATATATATATATATATATATATATATATATATATATATATATATATATATATATGAAGAGTTCAGATGCAAAAACCTCTAAGTGCCATCTGAAATTTTCTTCTAGAATGATAATTTTTATAAAGCTTGTATATTTAAGTTCAGTAATTTCACTTAAATGACAATTAATAGGTAATTTGCTTTGTTATTTAATTGAAATTATTGAACTTAAATATACGAGCTTGATAAAAATGATAATTCTAGAAGAAAATTTCAGATGGCACTTAAAGGCTTTTGCATCTGAACTCTTCATATACATATGTATATAATGTATGTATGTATGTATGTATGTATGCATATATATATATATGTGGTATGTATATGTATATGTGTGTGTATATATATATATATATATATATATATATATATATATTGCATAGCTATATATATAAAATATTATGTTGATAACAGTCTAATGAATTGGCTTTTTTAGGTCACTATTTTGTGCGCTTAAATTAAATTAAATTAAAAGAAAATAATAGAAAATTGAACACTTATTGATAACAAACTGTAATTGTGTTAAATGAGAAAAATGCAAAGCAGAAGTATTTTCACTAGTGGTCTGGTCTCTGACCTTTGGATCCCTGTCTTTCTTTTTCTGTCTCTTGTGTCTTTTTATGATAGAACAGGCTTTGATCATGGGCTTTCTCCACTGTTCCTGTCTGTCTCTCAAGCACAGGCAGGTTTGAAGGGGTTTTGCTCCTGCCGCACCATCCCTCTCTGGTTCACAGTCCCAGTCCTGGGAATACCTGTGAAGATTAGTGTCTGGCCTGGAAAAGGGCTCAGTCTATTTTAGTCCGGAGGGGGATTCTGGTGGGTGGCCGACTGTGAAAACCTCACTCATGTGATGCCCTTGTTCCCACCCTTGATAATTTTGTCTCACTCACTCCTTAATATCCTATATTCACCACTTTATCTTCCCTATTCCCCTTCAATTGTATCCTTTTCTGTCTCTGTTTTTTTCCAGCTCAGTCTCCCTTTGTCTAGTTCTTCCATCCGTGAATGTCTTTTGTCTCTGCAAGCCTTTGTTCTCTCCTTCATCGGCAGTTGGCGTATTCCCCTCCGTTGCGCTCTGTTCTGCGCCCCCCTTGCCGAGGCCTGAGCACTGTGTGAATCTGAGCACATGAATACTTAAAGATCCCATTTTCCGCTGCTTTTCTCCGAGGTATGATCGGCATGTGCGTGGTCCAGCCCGCTGATCCCCAACAATGTTAACACATGTCTGCAACAAAGAGGAGACACGTACCCCCTCCGCCTCGCCAGACCTTTCATCTCCACACCATGCTATCTGATAAGCCGACGGCCAGAACCCCCATTGGATCTGCGCTGTGCTGTGGGCCTGTGTGTGTGTGTGTGTGTGCGCATGAAGATCTCAAACCAATGGCCCTGTTTGACACTGAGATGAATCAGATCACTCTCCTCCTTCCCTTATATCACTCCTCTCACTCTCTCTCTCTCTCCTCAACACACATCTTCAGTATGTTCTCGGCTTAGTAGTGATAAGGGGCTGAAAGGTGCGTATCAACATCAGCAGACTTTTCACCTTCTCATCTGCTGGAGGATATTCTACCACTCCGGTTGTGTTCCAAAACCTAGTGAGCTGCCTTGATGCCTACTAAGGGAACAGCCTACACTAATTAAACTTCATAAGTGATATATGTACTCACGCACACCATGAATGCTCACTATAGACTTGACTCACCATTAATTCTAATAGTTTTGTTTCAGCATTTTGCTAAGCTAACGGCATGATACTCTAGTAAGTAGTGCATAGCGGACATAAATATTGAGTAAAAAAAGTACAATTTTAATTGGATTGAACATTTTTAATCAATTTTATGCATTTAAAAAAAAAAAACTTGGAGCAATGCATTCTAAGACATTTAGGATTGGCCCAAAACAGGATGATGATAATAATAGTTATTTAGTTTTTTATCATTAATATAAATATATAAATAGTGTATTATTATTATTATTATTATTATTATAAATATTTATGGGTAGGCAGCTCACTTGATTTTGAGACTGAGCTATATGCTGTTTCAGAGATGTTGCGGTTTGCCTGGTTTTGTTAAATGAATAAACAACTTGGACAATTTACTCACCAAAGGAAATGCAGTTTGTAGCAATACCAAATTGTAGCATTGTTTGCATGCCGTTTCTTTTTTTGTTTTCTTCTGTTCACTACATGTGGATATTTGGAAAGAGTAGCTAATGGGCCGTAGTTGTGCTGCAAAGTCACTTGAGCATGTTGAACATGAACAACACCCCAAAACTCTCCCGACCAACATGAAGTGCTGCCGTCAACACGGGCCTGAGCGCTACAGGCGATAAAACGCCTGCCAAACAGAGCAGCCTCAAAATAACTACTCGACTCTGTCTGGGATGAACGTCACTCCACACATATAGTTATGTGCAAATCTGCCTTTTTCTGCGGTATTACTGACATCGTTTATGTCTATGAGATCATTGCAAAATGTCCTAGATCTTAAAGATTACGGGCGATTACTAGAGATGGAGCGTTTTGACGCATAGGAATATTTCAGATCCATTTTGAGGGTGTGGATTGAGCCGGGTAAGTTTGAAACCAATCGGGAATAGTCTGCCGTGGCAAAGGGTGATGCAGCAAAAGTTTCTCAGTGAAGCAGAAATGTCTTTTTTATTAAACTTAGCGTGTGAACGTTTGTAATTTGACGTGTATGTCACTCTGTTTGTCGCTCTATCGCTTTTTCACTCAGGCCTCCCTCTCCTGCTCAGGTTTTAGAGAAATTATGTAGACGCTGCAGCTCTCGCTGCTCTAAAATTACAATACTGTGTGATCTTTCAGGGAAATTGTGCATATAATATCAGAAAATTCAGAGCTCAGCATGTTTTCTCCGTTCCAAGACGCTGTAAAACGCTCGCTGGCTTTGTTTCTTCCTGATTTTACTCTTCCCGCTCTTTTAAAATCTCAAGTAAAGAGGACCGAGATCGAAATCGAGAAAATGGAGCCGTAAAAAAAAAACAAGTCCCGCAGGACTCTTCAGTCAACCATTCATTTAAATACCATGCTGTGTTTTTCAACTTTAATTGCTCTTGTATTGCCAATTTTTTTCAGCTATAATCTCTGCTTAACAAAACGGATTTCACAAAAAAGGCACAGGGAAAAAAAAAAACGCTGCCTTTTCACTTGATTATACGTTCCCCGTGCCAAGCAATTATCGTCCTTAAATATCTATTCTTTAAAAAGGGAAGGAAAAAAGAAAGATTGACTTAAAGAGAGCAGTGACTGAAAAAATAGAAAAGCAAAGTAGAACTGACAGGCAATCATTTTGCAAAGAAATGATCCCAGCAAACGAAAAGAGCTCGTTTCCTGAGAGATATTCAATTATCAGACATTTGCAGGAAGGGGCCTATGGGTCATTCCAGTTAAGCAGTTAAACATTTTCATGTCTCCATCATGCGTGTCTTAATATACTGGATAAAATATTAAACTCACCATTTTTAAAGACCGAAATCATTTGAGTGAGTTTCTTTCATCAAAGTTAAGTGTACATGGGGTGAATTTTTAATCATTTCACTACTTTGCTTTGAGCGGATTTGCTCTGCCAGTTTCTAAAGATATATTCCAGGCATTTTATATTTTTTCTTCTCCAATCAAGATATTTCAATTAAAACGTTTTCTTTGGAATATTTTTTTTTTAACGATTTCAAAAGTTTTTCCTGTCTGCAATTTCCTTTCAATCGTCCCACTTCATGCTAAAGTGTAACTTCACTGATTTTCAATCCACTTTGTATTGTACTTGCATTTAAAATCAAATAGCTGCATGTAATTACAGCTACGTATACAGTAGTTAAAGACTTATCCATTTGTAGTACAAATAAATGTGAGATTCACAGGTCATTTGATGCGTAATTTGCTTTAATGTGTTGGTCATCTTGCTGTTTTTGCATCTTATTAAAATAGGTGTTAGTCATGTGGGCAAGCAGATATGCAGTGGAGAAAGATGTGTTGAAGACCGCATGTTTGGTACAGCAGTTCTCTAATTCGACTGGACGAGCTGCGTTCCATAACAGCACAGTAATGATTCATTGTTTGCATCAGTCTGCTTGCATGTGAGCAGTGCTTTGCTTGCTCTCACGCTTTACAAGAAGTTGTGATTTTGTGACGACTTCTTCTCTGTCCCCTTTAGACCGCGTCTGGTCCCGTTAGTACCTCTCCTCTCCCAGAGCTGACTCTGAATCATTTATATAGTGCCCTTGAATGTCTGACCCATTTCCTGACTCAACTCTGTGCCCGCCATCTCAGCTTTTCAATCCCAGTGTCTGGAACTTTCTGGAACACTATCTCACTAAAAGCTTTCAGCAGGCGACGGATAATTCTCAGATTCGCACTTTTAGTCTTAAGCTCTTACCCTGTGTGTGTCTGTGTAGGTTTACTTGGCTAAACTTTAAGGAGGTTAGAAAAATCTGCCCCTCTGGGACGTCATTGAAGGTAGAAATTGTTCACAAATAAAGTATATGTACATAGGGGTATGAAGAAATGAATACTTTTACCAAATAAAGACATTAAAAGGACTAAAGATTAAGAATAAATGCTGCTTTCTATTTATCAAAGAATACTGAAAAAAAATTATGAATCATGGTTTCAACAAAAATATTAAGCAGCATGTTTTCAACATTGAAATGTTTCTTGAGCAGCAAATCAGCATATGATTTTCAGAATGATTTCTGAAGGATCATGTGACACTGAAGACTCGAGTAATGATGCTGAAAATTCAGCTTTGCATTTTAAAATGTTTTATAATAGAAAACACTTATTTTAGTTATTTTACTGTACTTTTACATTTGACTGTATTTTAGATCGAATAAACGCAGACTTGGTAGACATAATAAACATTCAAAAGTAATAAAAAGTTGAGTAAAAGTAAACAAAGGTAAAACATTTTCTGTTTTCGTCCCATTTTTCAATAAATTCAACATTATAATTTTTTTCTGAGAAGGTTCCTCTTTAATTGTCCCCTGAACTGTCAAAACTTATGAAAAATGACAATATCAGGTGTCCTATTAAAGCAAGACCAAGCTTTTGGGTGAGTTTTGATTTGTGATTAGATTCAAAGTGAATTCTTGTAATAATGATCACTTCCACTTACTAGTTGTTAGTAATAAATAATATCCAGCATAATATGAGTTAATAGGAACATAACCCCCCCCCCCCCCCCCCCCCCACCCCACCCCCTCAAAATGCTTGAAGCTAATATAGACGTGTATTTTAATGATCAAATAACCCAAGTGCTTATTTATTTGTGAGCGTGTGTGTGTGTGTGTGTGTGTGTGTGTGTGGGAGAGAGAGAGAGAAAATGATTGACAGGCCAGTCATGGCAGTTTGCTGCCTCAGCCTGAGGTTGTCCATATTTTTCGACAGGAAATGGTTCTCATGGTATCAGACGCTTGAATCTTGCTCGTTAAAATCTACCTCCTATTACTGAAAAAAAAGTCTCTCTCTCTCTCTCTCTTTCTCCTCAACCTTTCTCTCTTTCTCTCCACTGTTTTTGTGGAAAACTTTTGCCGGTTAGATTGACAGGAGAGCCACGGTTACAGTGCGGGCCTCCTGTCACAAGTCACTCTGTAGCTGTCGCCATACCGGCATCTGTCAAAGACGCTCAGCTCCTTCAGCAGATTAACATCGCTGACACGGAGAGGGGGATATGGGGGTAAGAAATGGAAAAAAAGAGAGCAGGGGAATGTGGAAAAGATTAGCCGGGATGGCTAGAGGGGGGAAAGGCTGATATGTGCGCTCTGTCTTGTCATCTGTTTCAGCTGGAGTGGAGTGAGGGAGTCTGAGCTGTCTTGTCTTTTCTCCGTCTCTCAATCCCTCTCTCTCTCTCTCTCTCTCTCTCTCTCTCTCTCTCTCTTCTCTCTCTCTCTTTCTCTTTCTCTCTTTGCTTGTGTGGTCCGCAGCCTAGGGTATTTTCCTCCCCGGCAGCTGCTCGCCCTCTTAAAGTTCCTCTGAGTGGCTCTAAAGATGAAGCTTGTGATAGCAAACATCAGCAGGAATAGGAGAGACTTGCCTCTGCTCTGCTTTTGTTCTGCCTCAAGAAAAAAAAGTTTGCCTTGGTACTTATGGGACTTTCTTTCTTTTAAGCGAACATCTTGAACACTTCAGAGCGAGCCGAAAAAAAAAGCTTGACTTTGAAACCTCACACGCCCAGGTGTGTCAAAGGCTCACTTTTAAAGCCGAATCGATCACTTTACCTTTGTCTTTCGGTCTTGCGCCCAAACTTTTTTTTCCTCCCCCGTTTTTTATTTTTAAACTTCAAAGCGGGACCCAACCTCCCCGGTGTTGCCCTGTGCTCGTTGGGCTCAGGGAGGCCCTGGAGCTGCGTCTGAAGTGTTGGTTGAAGATGAGATCCAGACCCTCACTCCCCACTGTAAATCGCTCCATGGCTGGTACACCCTGCTGGGGCCAGAAATATGGCCCTCAGGGGCCCTACTTCAGCACCAGATCCCCAAACTCTGCACTGTTTGAGTCGTAAATGGAGCTTGTGTGTGTGGTTTCCTGTCTGTTTCTTAGTTCATTTTCTCTAAGATGTTCCTTTGAAGTGATCATTAGAAATCAATTTTAAACGATCCGATATTTATTTTAATTATTTTGCATCTGATAATTGATAATGAAGGCCAATATTGTTTTGCCATTTTTATATTTAATTAACATTATTATATTATCAATTTTCACATACAAAATCAAATTTTCCTTATTTTTTGTTTTTGCAATTAAGTTTGATTTATTTGATTTAACTATTCCTCAGTCTAAAAAGAGAATTTGTTTTGAATTCATTGAATTTGTGTTGTTAGAAACAGTAATGTTAGAGTAATGTGGGATTAGGATAGATAATGTTATTCCTAAACACTAGAAGAACTATCTATCTATCTATCTATCTATCTATCTATCTATCTATCTATCTAACTATCTATCTATCTATCTATCTATCTATCTATCTATCGGTATCTATATATCTTTCTATCGGTATCTATATATCTATCTATCGTTTTATCGCTCTATCATTCTATCGCTCTATCTTTCTATCTGTCTATCTTTCTATCTGTCTATCGTTCTATCTATCTGTCTCTGTCTGTCTAGATCAATATAATGAATAATATTAGATTTTAAACATGTTAAAAAATGACATACAGTTTTACTTTCCCTCCGTTATACTATGATGCGTAACCTTAAAATACAGCAGTGCTGTATCAAGTGTCTTGTATCTACTCCAGTGGTGGTCCTCACATTCACTCTTGTCCAATTTCAGCACTTAAGTGGAGCGAGCGCACGTTATTGACCCCTGAATGACAGTGTCACGGTGGCTGTCCCAGGGGGACGTCTGGTGACAGGAATGTGCTTTAGACGTCCTGCGCGTGACATTGATTGACGAGTCGCTGTTCTGCTCCATTCTGTGACTCTTCAGCAGCACTTCTGATTTCTTTTTATCACTCGCATTGTTCTTTTTCTTTCTCTCATCCAGTTAGCACACCATCTCTTTTCTTCCAATTTTTTTTCTTTCTTTCACTCATCTTCTCTGGAAACACAAATAAACAGGTTTCTTTCTCGGATCAAAACCTCGGAGTTAGGCGTAAGTGGCAGATTATGCAGTGCCGTGAGCAGCAGACTCCACCAGTCAGATGTGGTGTGAGACCTGTGTGTGAGTGTGTGTATAAGCAGAACTGCAGTCGTCTCAACAATAGGAGCTGACACCCAGGTGATTAGCAGGCATTATGGTTTGCTGGAGGGGTTGAGGTGGGAGATTTGAGGGGGGTTTGGGCTCTCATTAATCTCTGTCTGTCACGGGTGCCCCCACACCCAGCCTGTCCGTCACACTACGCCGTGGCCTCTTTCTGTGTTTTTCTTTGGATAGTTAAAGAATTACATGCACACACACAAAGTGCACCACACCTATAAGGGGTCTGTGCCTATCACCACTTCTCTGGGGATATATGAGTAATCATTGTACATTTTCTGCCTGCGTTTCCTCTGTTGTCTTATCTACAGCGAGCATAACAGATACTGCTGTGTATTTTTCCACCTCTTAAAGAGCATCGTGGAAAGATTTACATGTGGTTGGTTATTTTGTCATTGTGGTGTTTGCATGCTCGTAATTGGAGATTTGAACAAAGCCCCGATGGGAAGTATTAAATTTAGCAAGTATTTCATCCTGTACTGTTTGTGGTACAACAGTGAATGATGCCTCAAATCCTGCGGCTTAATAAGGAGAGGTGTGCTGTTCAGTGCTGATTAGATTTATGATTTTTATTCTGCCTCATGTCCTATGTATGTATGTTTTTTTTTTTTTTACAAATATTTTTTATATATTTCCTTGTATATAATATCTTGTCAAATATAAATATCTAAATTGTTATTATATTATATTATTATATTATAAAATAATTATTAGTAAATTAGTTTATTATTAAAATCTTAGGGATGTCAAAACTGATAAAGTTTTCTTTTTACACACACACACACACAAAATCATTGTCATCTACATCAAAATGTTTGAAATATGTAATAGATAAATATTTCTATTAAAAATATAGTTTTAAATGTACTGTTGCTGTAAGATTACATTACCTAAAACCTGTTAAAACGAGTGAGAGAATGCTTTTTTTTTAATCCTCCTCCTCCTCCTTCACACGTTTACACGTACACCCACACACACTGAATGTAAAAAGGCCTGTATAGATTTCCATGTAAAGCAGGTCCTGCAGAACAGTGGTTTTCAGGAGGGAAGGGCCGAGACCGCTCCCTGCTGAGAGGTGAAACTTGACTCCCAATGCAACGTACCGAACCCGTCCCGTACTCTGAGACCCCAGCAGCACGGAGAGCAGAAACGTAGCCTGTCAGTGCTGGTGAGGGTACAAGGCAGAGGCCGGAGATAGATGTCGGGAAAATAGGGAGCCTTTTTGTCGTCGTCTTTTTTTTTTTCCTTCCCGGGGCAGACACAAAGTATGTTTTACACAGTGGCTTTTGCATCCACTAAATGTGAGTGTGTGTGCATGTCTGTGTGTATATTTGAGAGAGTGTGGAAGAGTGTTTTTTGTCAGCTCTTACAGGCACAGCTGGGACTTGTTAGGGGCCCAGGAAACTGAGGTTTGTGGAGCGGGAGGAATAGCACGGCTAAGGGGGGCCGCCGGCCGTGACAGGCCCGTTCTGAACCTCTCTGGCACTGACTCGCTCCTCCATACTGCGCAGCCCCTTCTTAATGGATACGTACATGAGACCTCTGCGGTCAAAGTCACAACCCATTATCTGCTTCGCAGGTGAAGCCTTGTGTCTCCCGTGGTACTTATTTCTCCATTTGTAGATGAGGGTCAAGTATCTCTTCCCCCTGTTTGCCCACAGACATCACGTAGCCTGTTAGGAAAGATTCCCCTCCGCACCCCAGCTGTCAGGTTGTATGTAAACACGCAAGCGGTAGCACTCGTGGGACATTTCAGCCATCAGGCCCTCGTGACTGATGCCGTGCGGCCACATCTGGCTCATTTGATGGACGTCTTGAGCGTGAGGTCGTGGAAGAGCAATGAGGACAGGTTTTGTTGGTAATTTGAGGCCCGCCTGACCTCTTCCTGCCCTCTTTAGCACTACGCACGTCTTGGTGTGAATTGTCCGTCCATCACAATGCATTATGAATCAGATCACATAGTCTTGCATAAGGCCAAATCACATGCACGGCAGTCTGAGAGAGACGGTCAGGACCCAGAGGGGATATCATGTACTAAGAAGTGCTGCTCAGGGACTTGATGGTGAAATCCGACAGATTGCTGCAAAACAAGCCAAGGTTTAATGCGATTCATTTCGTAAACGCCCAGCCGGTGTCATTTTTTTTTTTTTCTTCAGCATGTTTATAATATTGAATAATTTAAGGCTTTTTGTGTGCATGTGCGCTGCTCTGACATGCTTTAAATCCTTCTCTCCGAGCGGTCGAGACACGCAGCTCGTTGCCGATTGCTCAACGCTAACACAAGTGCAGTGGGACACGTTAAAACCCCGGCTTTCCAGAGTTAAGCCTTTAGACTGAAACCTGGCCCTAATTAAAGGAATAAAATAAACAGCAGAAAAGCAAATAATAACATCGTAAAGTGGTGTTATAAGAGCTGGCGCAGACCGCGCTAGTGTTGTCCAGGTCCAACCTGTTAAAAAGGGGGTAGGCGGTGGTGGGCGGTGGTGGGCGACCGCGCCGGGCGTTTATTGGCATCTGTAATGTGGCTGACCAGGCTGGTGCCAAGTGCTGTGTCTCCATCCTGTACCACCTCGATCGGGCATGCTAACATGGTATGATTGTGTACGTCTGCCTCCCAGAATGCTCTTGGCAGTGGACTAAACTAAATCTCTTGTAAAGTGCGGGAAACGGTCCTCCGCCCTCCCCCGTCTTCCATTCAGCTACTAATGGTGAGTTCTGTTGTCTGAGACGGAGCCTAGTTATTTTATTGTATTTTATTTTATTTTATTTATATTGGTGCTGCAAGTTCCCACAAGTTAAAGGGATAGTTTACCCCAAAAGTAGTTCGGAAAAAAAATGTCTGAGAATGAGGCTAGGTTTATTTATTTTTTTATTTTTTTCTATATGTTCCCAAAGTTAAATGGAAAGTTTTTATAATCTGCAAAATTATTAAAAAAATATATAAAATTATCTAAAAAATAAAATAAAATAATAATAATAATAATAATAAATTTATAGTTTACTACAAAAGTAAAAAAAAAAACAGTAAAAAAAAAATGTCTGTGAATGAGGTTTGTTATTTAAAAACATTATAATAATTTTGGTGCAATAAGTTCCCACAATTTAAATTTTACTCTAAAATGATATATATATATATATATATATATATATATATATATATATATATATATATATATATATATATATATATATGATTTTAGAGTAAAATTTTACTTGTATATTAAATATATATATTTTTTTTTTATATATATAAAAAATTGCCAGTAGTTCTTCAAAATAACTACTGTGTCCTGCAGAAAGTAAGTCATGCAGGTTTGGACTAACATGAGTAAATGATGACAGAACTTTCATTTTCAGGTGAATTATCCTTTTTAAGACACAATAAAGCAAAGAAAAAAAAAAAAATCTGAGCTATAATTACATATTTCGATTTCTAGGCATTTTGTATTACTTTTTGATTTAAGAAGCCGAATTAATGCGCAATGAATGAGTGCACGAGGGCGGTTTAGCAATAATATCCAACATTGCGTATTTCAAGGGAGCATTTTAAGACACTTCAAAGGTTCAGGAGTGTGGCGTCAAAGCAGCTCCAGACACAGCAGGCTACTGCACCTTTGGAAAATTGGCCGAAATCAAACATTTTGACAAACAATGATCCTCACAGCGGTGATTTACGGAGCAGATATAGAAACTATTTGGAAGGCCGCCGCTGCACCTCAGCAGACGTCTTAGAAGTCTGTTGCTATCCGATTCGTATCACTGAGAAAACACACTCCGGTGTTTGCCTTTGACTGGGAGCCATTAGAAGTATCAGAGCACCCATCATTGGGTCAGATAAAGGAAAGGCCTGGAAAAGTGGGCTGTTATGATTTAGAGGGTGAGTTTTCCCCCTGTTGTAAAGCAGAATGCAGGCAGCTACAGGTTCTGTTTTAGGGGATCAAGGGATTGAATTGCTGGGGTGATAAAGGGCTTTTAAGTGTTTTTTGAAGCTGCTCGGCTCAGAGGTGGCTTGGCACCGTTTATCAGGACTGCTGAGCGGAGCTGCCGTGGGTCGCTCGGTCCAAACCATCTGTTCAGCCTCACTCCGTGTCGCCACACATAGGTGACATCATGACATGCGGTCTGGAGAGCGGAAAAATTCCTCCTGTCCACCGTCGGAGAGGCCGGACAGCTGTAGCCCCCTCAAAGAGGAGAGCGGGAAAAGAAAACAAGTGAAAGAGGCAGAGAAAAGAAGCCGTCAGCGATGGCCTGGCAGGTGTGGTGGTTTTGCTCTGTCATCACTGGTCTGACTGTTTGAACCTTCATGGCTGGATCTGAAGGGGATTATGACTGTGGCTCTCTGGGGTTAAGCTCTCTCGACATTCTCACCAATGCCTGGTCACCCTGATGGTTTTCCTTGTCCTTTTTGTAATCAGCTATTCTTATCTTTCACTCCAGTATCATCCATCTCTTGTGACTTGCATGCACAACAGATAGATATTTGGTCAGATATGCAGTTTAAGTACAAATTTGATCATCATGTTGTCCACAAAAAGATTATATATAAATTATTCAAGATTTTTATATATATATATATATATATATATATATATACCAAAAATATTTTAATATAATAATGTATTTTAAAATGTAATTTAGTACTGTTGTGGCCAAGCTGAATTATTAGTAGATAAAAGCACATGATCCTTCGGAAATCATTCTAATATGCTGATTTGCTGCTCAAGAAACATTTCTTATTATTGTCTTATGGTAAAACCGTTTTTGCTGCTCAATATTTTTGTGGAAACTGTGATAAAAAAAAAAAAAAAAATCAGGATTCTTTGATTAAAAAAGTCTTACTGAACTCAAACTTTTGAATAAACCTATGAACAAATAATCAAATATAATATAATGTAATTTATAAATATTATAAAAATTTATAAAAATGTGTATAGAGATAAAACAACAGCTTCTATATTTGAAGCAGTTTGAGAGGATGCCACATGAGTGTGATCTTCAGTTTTGAACTTTTAATTTTTTATTATTGTCTATTTTAATTATACCAAATGATATCCAGTATACTATGACTGAGACACAGAAAGGGCCATATGGAGTGTGAGCCTTCAGAGATGATCGATATTCATTTTATCTCTACATACAGAGGAAAAATGTCTCTTTCAACTGGGTTTATTTAGTGTGCAGCGTGTGTATACATGCATAAAATACATAAAGGTTTTTAAGTGCCCGTTTGTGACAGGCAGGTTAATGAGAGTGAGGAGAAGATAGGAGCAGGGTGGTCTTGGACCGAGAGGCGAATTACACCGGTGTTAAACTCATCGGGGGCTCATTGAGAGTGAAGATCTGAAAGACTGCCATCTCCAGTGAAACGACCAACCCAGATGCAGTGCTGCGTGGACACAAAGAAGTGTCTTACATCGGCAGAAATATCACTGGCCCCTGCGGTGTCCATTCTGTCTTCCCGACAAGCGTGAAGTTGATCAGGATTTCAGGTAGTTATAGTTCACGTTCATGGAGCTGAGGTTGTCTTTTGGGTTGAGGATGGCCCAGTGTTGGTAGCTGTGGGTCTCGAGCTGTTTTATTGCATTCAGTGTGGTGTGGTGTGGTGTTGGTAATTGGGCTGTGGCCAGTGGGGGTTGAGGGTACTTCATTTTGGTCTGTGGTAGCCTCACTCTATACACCCCTCCTGTCTTTGTCGATCCAATAAATGGCCCCATTTATGAAACCACCTTTTCATCCATCCACCATATGACGTAACCAGACCCTTAAACTAGCTTCCCGCCAACCGGCTTTGGTCTGATAGGTCTTTTTTTATCTACGAGAACGGAAAAAACGTGCTCTGTCTGTGCTGCGGTACAACCAAGCTGAATGTGTGTGTGTGTGTTATAAAGATGACCACACACGACTCCATGGTTCCTGGGTTCCCCACAGGCGGAGTTGTTCTGCCAGCCCTGTTTGTGGAGAAACTTCTGGAACACGTTCTTCAGTCGTAGGCCTTGAATCTGTAACAGACCACCTTCTCCCCGGACTTAGACCTGAGAAACAGACACTGTAGTTTGTCTGCACCGAGCCATGTTTGAAGTAGGTGAGATTTACAGTGACTGACCTCGAGATGAACGTTTCCTTCCTTAAACACAGACGCAGGCGCACACGCATGGAAACCCGGGGCCGCTGAGTGGCGATATCTGTCAGTGATGCTCTGAGAGCTACGGTTTATGGCAGACGGGATGAGTTTAAAAATAGTGGAAGCCATAAAGAGTAACTTTACACTGACAGTAGTAAGTGTACTATCGTTCAAAAAAGATTTTTTAAATGTTTTTGAAAGTAGTCTCGTATGCTCACCAAGGCTGCATTTATTTGATCAAAAAATCTGTATGAAATATTAGTACAGTTTAAAGTAATTTAATTTCTTCATGGGATGGAAAAGCTGTATTTCCATCATCATTGTTCCAGTCTTCAGTGTCACATGTTCCTTCAGAAATCATTCTAATATGCTGGTTTGGTGCTGTTGAGAAATGTGTTGTTGTTGAAAACGTTGTGCTACTTTTTTCAGTATTCTTTGATGGAATAGATGCCTATATTGTCACTTTTAATCAATTGAATGCATCCTGTATTTATACACCTCAACTTTTGAACGAGTAAGAGTGTACTACTGTAAGGTATATGTATGATTTAAACATTATTCATCATAACCAATAGGCTATTAAGCAGAAACATTTAATATAAATGTATAGTCTACTGCTATTATGACAGTGTAATTCATATAATAATTTTATAGTCACTCACAACTCAACACAAATACATAAACTGGGGGGGAAATGGCTTACTTAGTGCTGTTTAATAACTTAAGTGCAGATGGAATGAACAAATTCTTAAACAGATTTAATTTACAACTTGGCATTCTTAACCTCCTACCCGATGGTTACATTTCAAATTCAGAATTCAAAATGTGTGCTCTCATTAAAAATCTTGTATGCCTCCCTTATCATAGACTATTCAAGGTCTTCATGACCCTTTGAATGAGACAAGCTTAGACTTTTAACTGTACTGTCAGGTTATAGATGTATTCCATATCCAATCACATTCTCCAGTACAGCTTGATAGAACAACATCATGATCTCACTGCTAACACCATAAAGTCTAAGCCTTCTCAAGACATATAATCTCTGTTGTAAACCGAGATCACGGGCTATCGACATGAACATGCCATGTACAACTACTTTTACCCCAGTTATTTGCATCAGATATGCCACAGCACCCTTCTACAAAGAGATTGGGGTCAAATCAGTCATCTGGTCTCGGCCTGTGTGTTTTAGGACTGCTTTATACTCATCTACTGGTGTAAAGTCTTGTAGGGTGCACAGGTCAGGCCCATCATGTCTGAGCAGAAATCTCTCACCAAACAGAGAGGCTTCACTGCGCGATAATTCATAAATGTTGTCATGGCCACATTAGTCACAATGAAAAACCATGAACTGTCCAGAAGCTGCAGAACATATCTGGGTAATCCACACTTGTAGCCGTGTCACGAGGGAGAACATGGAATATGTCTTTAAGCTGCACTGACTGTCCTGTTGCAGTGAGAGCTGGGCTTTAGGGCTGTATGTCACATTGACAGGCGTAATCCCTCGTTTGGTGTCCAGTGGAAAGCCTCCGTGTTCCCGTGTCTCTGCATCCCTCGGCTCTCAGTCTCTTCTGCTTAGTCTGAGCGCATCTTCCTCTCCTGATTCCATCCGCTTTAATGCTTTCCGCAGGTGCCACTCCTTGACGAGCTTCATTTCCCAGAAAGCGAGTTCTGCCCTCCTCCCTCATCTTCCTCCCTGGTTTTGTTTAGAGGCCCCAGCTGTGCTGCTCACCGCAACTTTCCCTGCGTTTCCCAGGTAACGGGTTTTGAGTGCGAGCCGGGCGGTCTGCGGAGAGGTGCATTTTTCCGGTCACGCTCTGCGTAGCGTGTCTGAAGTGGTCATGGCTTGACCGGCTTTTCCCATCTTCCACCACCTGCTCTGACTGTCTGTCGAGTCCACCGCCGCGTCACTGTGCGTGTCTATCTGTCTAACTTACTACTCCAGTCAGCGTTTGTTTGTTAGACTCTCTTCCTGGCACAAGGATTTTGTGTATAAAGTTTGAGAGAGTAAATACAGGATGCTGTGAAGTACAGTATGTTTACTTCACCCTATTCCACTCCCCCCTCCTGTGGTTCAAGGGTGTACAGTACAGAAAGCGTTCCCATATTTATTTATATATATATACACACACACACACACGTGTGTATATATATATATATATATATAATGTGTGTATATATATATATATATATATATATATATATATATATATATATATATATATTTTAATATAAAAACACACACACATATATATATATATATTAAAATAAATATAAATATATATATATGTATGTATTATATTACCATATTTATTTGTACGTATATATGTGTATCTTTGATAATTTGGGACAAGTGCCATGGTATGACTATGTTTTGGGGCATGTACTACAGTAATACCATTTTATTTTTAAGCAGGGCCATGGTAAAGCCATGTTGTTTGACATTTACTACAGTAATACCATGTTATTTTAATATCTTGTTATTTGGATGCAGTACCCTAGTAAAACCATGTTGTTGGACATTTACCATAGTAATACCACATTATTTTAATATCATGTTATTTGGATAAAGTACATTAGTGAAACCATGTTGTTGGACATTTACCATAGTAATAAAATGCTATTTGGATGCTATAACATGGTAAAATATATTTTTATTTAATTTTTTATTCATTTTATAGCATTATAAAATTATATATTGATATAAAAAAAAATATATATATATATATATATATATATATATATATATATATATATATATATATATATATAATAATAATAATAATAATAATAATAATAATAATAATAATAATAATTATTATTATATATATATATATATATATATATATATATATATATATATATTTTTTTTTTATGGTATAGGTATTCCCATAATGGTTTCAATCAGCTGACTGGCAATCAGATTACAAAATGTTTCTAAATACAAATGTGAAAAATGTATCCTTTCTAGATATCAGTATCTGCATCACCCGTTTTATTTTAATTTCTTTTTTATTTTATTAACATTAATTTGATGCCATTTTATTTTATTTTAGTGCAAAATGAGTCCTTAATATATATTTTTTTTCATTTTAAATATAAATGGTATATCTGCTTAAATGTGTTTACTTTGTCAACGTTAGAAGTGCACTAACATATAGATGACCTCAGACCTAACACACACAAACTCTAATTTTGATTGCATGGGATCTTTAAGAAAATGTTTATGAAATCTGAAATTTATAGACCATGATGGTAAATTCCATAAACTGACATCAACCCTGCGCAAAGTTCAGCAAGAGTTACGTTCTCCTCTTAGGGTTTGGAGATTACTTTGCTCTCTCTCTCTCTCCAGCTGATGTGATCCAGATGGCTGGGTGCTGTCAGTCCAGGCGTGTGTATGTTCCCCAGAGGAGGCTGTGTGTGTGTGTGTGTGTTTGGTTCAGGGATGTGCTGGCCACTCTTTCGGTGTGCTGCTATCAGCACTAATTACAGTCGGCCTGTCAGCCTTTAGAACAGCCGATAAGAGCAGGGGTGCTATAGAGGAGAAGAGGTCAACACATAGCACAGCGTGTCTCATTTACACATCTTTTTTTCCTCTGTCTTCATTTACAGTCTTTTTTTTTTCTTTTTTTATTAATAGTGATAGAACTATATATTTATTAATTTGATAAGCCTGACAATATTTGGCTATTTTGAGATCAATATCCATTGATAAACATCACAATGAGGCAGGTTGAATTATTTGCACGTCTTGAGATGCAGTCCAAAAATCTAGACAACTAGTGAGTTTTTTTTTTTAATTATTATTATTATTATTATTATTTTTATATTATATTTACTTTTTATTGTGTATATTTACTTTCTGATTATGTATTATTTCAGATTTTGACTCCCAGATATTCACTAGTGGACTCAGATTGTGTGTTTCTTTTGTGTTCCTATTATTATTATTTTATTTATTATTTTAGATTTTGGTTCCCAGACTTGATATCAGTAGTACATTGCAAACAACACTATTTTTAAAATAATAAAGCACTGTTGTCAAAGTTGATATTGTGGCTTTATATATGTTCAGACACTTGCATGTGTCATTATTATTATTATTATTATTAACCTTTTCCCGAGATCAAGCTCAAATATAGTTACAAGATTGTAGACTGGAGAATTTTGAAGAATTTCGGCCAATTTCCGCAATCCACTTCCCAATCTTTTTTTCACCGTTGTGAAAGGGAGAATTTCTCATTAACATTCTCCAAAAAAACACATATCAGTGATAAAGATGCTCATTTAAAGAGCTTGTATTATTGCACTCCCCCTACTGACACACACAGGCTTGTTCCCCAATGATCTTTACTCTGACTGCAGGCTTTTAAATTCACATTTGATGTCTAGGAAGCCCTTGTGCCAGATATGATTCAGCATGTGTTTCCAGGTGTCTCGCTTGTTCCAGTTTTGTCTCTTGTGGATTCACTCGCAGTCACTCAAGCGCTGCTATTCTGTATAATACAAGATTAATACAACTATTACTGTGTTCAGGAAGTACAAAACCCATATTTTCAGATTGCTTACACAATGTAATTTATAGCTTTTGGTGAGTCAATATTAGCTTTAAAGGCGCAAAGCTGTAGATTTTTCTTTAATGTTTCATAATTCCCATCCAGATAGGATGTTCAGCACAGACGTCCTCTATAACTCTGTTTTAACCAGCGCTCCGGTACCAACTCCAAAAAGCAGCGGATGTATTTCTCTTTTTTTAGGCCAGTAAAAGCAGTTGCTGAAGCTCTTCTGTGCCCCATGGTGGCAATGAACAGTGAACGGACACCATATTTCTCCCCACGTCTCCTCCATGACACACACATGTGCCGAATGCAGATCTTGCACCATTTTTCTCTCTTTCCCACATCTCTCACCCACACACACATCCCTGGAAAAAGGGCCTAGAAAAGCCGGGCTGTGGCTCCGGGCCAGGGAATGATGGAGAGTTAGGGTTATTTTTATTTTTTTAATGTGCTGGGACTCCTCCAACACTCAGTTTGTTTAACGCGGCTGGCCTGTATTTTATTTTTATGTGCTAGATCAGGCAGTATCAGGTAGGACTTAGTACTGATGGATTCTGCTGATAACGTTCTCTGAACTCTTCCCTCCCTGCTAATGGTGTCCTCTAAATTCCTCTCCTTCAAATCAGCGGCCCACAAATATTGAAGTGTTAAAGAAATGGACATTTATGTTTTAGCTTAGATATTGCATAGATATGAGTCTGTGAAATGGGGGGGGGGGGGGGGATTTCTAGCAATGATAATGATATTTTTGCGCTAAAAGCAGCCCTATGATTTTGGGTTTGGTCTTCTTTTATCTGTCTTTCCATCCATCCATCCATTCACCTACCTTTACTTTACATATATATCTTTCTATGTATCAATTCATCCATCCATAGATATTTTCATTCAACCATCCATCCACCCATTATCCATTCATTCATATATCTCTTAATCTTACCATCCACCCATCCAAAGTTCATTTGTCCATCCATCCACCTACCTATACACATATATCTCTCTGGCCATCTATCCATTCATCTTTCTCTAGCCATCCGTTCATTTATCCCTCCATCATCTCTGTCCGTCCATCCATCTCTCTATCTGTCCATCCATTCATATATCTCAAGGATCATCTGTCTCTCCATCCATCCACCTATTCCTTCATATATCGCTCCATCTGTCCAACCATCCATCCATCCATCAATTCAATTTTTTTTCACAGACTTGTTTTGAGGTAAAAATACAAAGTAAAATATCACAATATTTCGAAATGTCAGTTTTCCCATCCAATCATCTGTCCGTCCCCACAGTATTTTGTCCAAACTTTGCTTCACATTTTTACTCTTTTGTGTTTCCAAGAAGCTTATCTCTCTTCCAGAATGGTCATGGTTGAGGCAAGCATTTCAAGCGCTGAAAGTAGCCCGACCTCAGATCTGCTTTCGTTTAACATTCCTCCCTCATTTTGCCATCATTTACGTCGGACTGTCGTCATACAGTAGGAATGGCAGTGATAAGTCATGTTTAGAACCCGCCATCCCGGTCATTCCTGGCGTTCTGTGCGGTGTTCCCTGCTCCGGTGGCTTAACCGGCACCCTGCGTCCCCGTCACATACAGGCATAAATCTCCCCACCACCTTGGCTATTCATTATCTCTCCATTGGCTTACACACCCATAGAAACACCAAACCGATAGAGAACAGAGGGAGGTGGCTTATTTTTAGGCCTGCTGGAGGACTTCTGAGAATAAAGCAAGAAGCTGAAAAGAATGCAGAGTCCAGAGAGAGGAAATTGAGTGTTGAGGGCGGTGATGAGAGATGTTGATTGATGGGCCGCTTCCCCTCTCTCCGATTGGCTTTGTCGTGAGAAGAGGTGATTGGCCACTTGACCTCTTAGTGATCAATATGGTCTCTTCCCTATCTCCCTCAGAACAAATGTGTGGGGCCCATTGTGTCTCTGTGCTTCTGATAAGAGGCTTTGTCTTCTTTTAGTACAGGAACACAAGCTCTGCCTTGCTGTCTACTAGCTCCATCGGAGGTTACCTTCTAAGGCACTATCTTAACCCAAATGAAAACGGTATATTTGGAGCACTCTACATAGTCAGAAATTCCATGTGCCACACAAATAAAGCTTTGTAGGAGATTTAACTCCTACAACTTATCACAACTGAAAAAATGAAACTACAGAGATTTTAACCATTTTTAACCATAATGGATTTTAACCATTTTTATCAATATTTGTAAGCAAATAGTCAGGATTGGGGGAGAAAATTAAAATGTTTAAAATTTTGAATATAAAATGATTCACATTTTTAAACAATTTCATTCTCTCTCTCTCTCTCTCTCTCTCTCTCTCTCTCTCTCTCTCTAATATATCGATTTTGGGCTTTAAACCATATCTTCTTGGTCAGCGCCAATAGCCCCATGGTTAACGCGCCAACATATAGCGCAACTGCGCCTCCGGCGACCCGAGTTCGATTCCCAGCTCGAGGTCCTTTGCCGATCCCCTTCCCCTCTCTCTCCACCCCACGCTTTCCTGTCAAAATCTCTACTGTCCTATCAAATAAAGGCACAAAAAGACCAAAAACATAACTTGAAAAAAAAAAATATATATATATATCTTCTTATTATTAATGTTGAAAACAATTGTGCTGCTTATTTTTTTGGTGCAAACCGTGATGCATATTTTTTCAGGATTCTTTAATGAATAGAGTCACACAAAAAAAACAAAAACATTATGAATATCTTTACTGTCACTTTTTAAGAAAAGATTAGAAAGATTAGATCGCAGAGGATCCTTGTTAAAAGATTAATCTGAAGTGGACACGTGCACAGGGACCATTTGAGACACCGAAGAATTCAGATTCGGTTTTCTCTTCTGCTTTAGACTGCCACCTATCTCTCTCTTTTAATGGGGTTGGGAAATGTGGGATTGAAAATGCATGTTATCATGACCTGAATATCGCGTGTGTGAGTGTGTTCACATGGACGTTTGAGCATTCTCATCCATCATTTCAGACTCCTTATCCTCCATATCCCAGTGCAGATCCTTCCACTTCCTGTTGTTTGCCTCTCCTCATGCCGCCCTCCCTGGGTTTCTCTTTTCACCTCATCTTTCCCTTTGATTTTTATTTTTAGCCAGTGCCGTCCTCATGTATTTTGGCAGGGCAGATAGAGAAGGGCTCATCGGGACCAGGCAGGGAGGTTATGGAGCTGAAGGGGAAGTTCCTTTTTGCCCAAAGTAAACTGACTCACCTCAGGGGCAGCTGCTGCCTGTGGTCTGAACCTGACCATAATGAGCACGGCTAGTCAGGAGGTCAGTGTATTAAAAGGCCTTTCTGACAGGACATGTTAGTGCTCAGAAGCCTCCTGGAACATCACCAGCTTTCATTTTATTAGTTTGCGCCAGGACACGGTGGTTTTTACAGACCTGGGTGGCCCGTGTGTTTGTGGGATACATCACATCTTCATTGCTTTTGATGGTCAAAATGACAGAATTAAGAGTTGTATGGCAGCCCATGGGCATCACACAGTGTGTGTGTGTGTGTACTTCTGTCATGTACATAGGCTCCTTTCTAGTGCTGTGATGTCACTCTGGATAGAATCAGGTCAGCCAGTTCCTCCAAGGAACCGAAGAGAACACGACGAAACAGACAGAAAGAAAAAAGAATTTTTTTGCCAGCGATTGAAAAACTGATAAGAGAAATTGCAAATTCGCAGTAAGCCTGTGATTAAAATGGAACAATAGAGAGGAGCTACAAAACCAGTGTGTTATATTTTCAGATTCCTGACACAATCATGTTGGCCAAATTTTTTTACAGAGTAGGCAACTTAGTGGGGAATGAAACACAATATAGTAGACAAAGTGAAAATGGGTCTATAGAATACTTGTTTAAAATCCATTAATTAATAAAAATAATCAGGAATAAGTGAAGTATTATTTGTGTGTACTACATATATTTATGCTTATGCTGTCACATGCTTAGCAACATGCCAACACCAAACTCCACGGCTGTTCAAAATCATGCCATATACTCTCCTTCACTGTTCCCTAGATTAGTCCACAAATATAGTCAGCTTGAAGGAGTGAAGGAAAATGAGTGAGTGATTTCGGACACTGAGTGCGCCGGAAGGGCTGCCGCTTTTGGATCGTTTTTGCTTGCTGTTTAATAATCATTTAAAACTGGCCAGCAGCAATGAAAAGATTTATCTTGAACTCAGTCATGGAAACTAGCATGTATAAACCTTAATTAAACAATTTAAAAATCAATTAAAAAGGAATTTACACCTGTATAATATTACGCTGTACCCACGGATGGATGGTTGATTCAGTTGCGGGAGCCATCTTTTGGCGAGACGCAGGAATTCATTCGCCGCTGTACTCTCAAAGTGCATTATGGGTATTCTCTAGTCGCTGAGCGTACATCGGTTTTACGCTTGTTACCGCGGTGCATTATGGGATTGAATGCGTGAACTCTATAACATCCACTGTGATTTCGGACACCACTATATATGGCTGTCCCCTCAAATAGTGCCCTAGTTAAGGGTATAGGTGGTGATTTAACACAGCCCACTTGTCCAGTTCATGTTAAAAATTCTATTTTTATGTTGTACAGAGTTGCTACCTACATAGTGTTCCAAAACAATCCCTTATGAGGTTCTTTTTCACTTACCATGCTACCGTAGAAGGTAACCTTCTAGAAAGACAGTAGCAAGTGAGGCAGCTCACTAACTTTTGGAACGGTTCCAATGAGTTTCTGTGTATAAGAGGTCATACAGAAAATGAGAGGGAGGAAAAGAAAGCGAGGCAAAGGGAAGATGATTTGACGCACACTTCACCACTGATACTCTAGCACACGTGGCTAACGCTAACCCTAAGATATTTTCCAGTCTGCTGCCTTTATTCTTCAGTACACTAAAGACTTTGACCATCTCAGCTGCCGGTACAAGACGTTCACCCTCCCTCTCACGCTGTTACCGTGTGTTTGACCTAACAGGGCTCACTCCCTGAAACAGCTGCACTTGACTGATGGCGATTCGTAGAATTAATTATTTGTGGTGCTTGCTATCACTGTCACACTCCACACAAATGGAGTAATGACTGCTGAAAATTCAGTAAAGCGCAGTAATACTGATGTATTGCGGTCATGGGTGTGTATTTGTAGAGTAATTTACAACGGCTTCGAACGTGGCTCAATCAATCTTAATCAAGGACCAGAACTATCTGTTTTCTAAGGTGCATTTGTCAACAGGATGTATTTTACACCGTCTTGTTCAAGATGTCTGAATACTAATTGTGTGTTGTCTCCTCCAAACAGGCAGGAGGCGCTGTTGGCAGCCATCAGCGAGAAGGACGCCAACATCGCTCTTCTAGAGCTGTCGTCCTCGAAGAAGAAGAAGACTCAAGATGAAGTGGCTTTGCTGAAGAGGGAGAAAGACCGACTGGTACATCAGCTGAAACAGCAGGTGAGAACAACCAACAGGCTGGACGTCTACACCCCCAGACCATGGCACGAGGCAAAACCATAGACTAAAATGAACACAGACCTCAGTCCTCCTAGTTTCCTAGTGGAGTTCTTCAACCTCACCCACAGGAATTACATTGGTGTAGCTTAACCAGACATTCGTCAGCCTAAAAAAATAGTCCCACATCAAAGGAACAATTTCGACTTTATAGCTCAAGTAACAAACATGTTTGTTTCGCTGACGAATTGTGTTTTAGCCCAAATAGGAGCTTTGCTTTTTCATCGTTTGAACTTCCTTCCAGGCTCTCATTGTGTTTTACTGTAAAAACTCTTTTTATTCATTTTTACAAACTTAAGATAATTGAAAGCATGCCACAGATGCTGTCCATAGACGTTAGGTTGACATTAACCCGCAATATGCTCTTAAGAGGGGCGTGATTGCACAGAAATATAAGATCGCACAGGATATCCTGATGATGTGTTCATAGTACCGCTAACCAGCTGACCTTGCTGTCGTAGTTCTGCTTAACAGTTCATGGCTAAAGAACAAGTTCCAGAGGAATTAAAACCAAGACACGTTGGGAACGAGATCCCAGAGTATGGAGATGCAAACAGGCTACAGATGTCTGGCCGCAAACCCATCAAGAAAGGCAATTTTGAGATTATTTGACTCCTCCTCCAAGTTCCCACAAACCACCTGCAAATGCATGCACACTATAGCTCAAACACACACAGACTAGTGGCCATGCATTCAGATGAGTCTCATACGACGTGCGCACACATTTCGCATCCTCGTTTACAATATAAACCAGCCACACGCATGTATACAAAAACCCAGCGGCCACAGAAAAACAAACAGAGCGGGAGGACCAACACACACATCCTCACTTTAGCTCCATTCATGTTCACGGGCACACGCTGGAAAACACCCCTCCCTCACTGTTTCTCTGAATGACAGGCTATCAGCGCATTGCATAGCAGAAGCATTCCACAGGAAATGGGTGTCAGTAGTGCAGATAGCTGTGGGGCTCAGCTCTCACCCACAGCCCTGAGATCAGGAGGGCAGCCCGCGCCCCCCTCCCGCTCACTGTCAATCACAGCGGGGGGGAATCTGGTTAAGAGCCGGTCAGAGGCCGGTTGCTCTCCTGACATACTTAATGGTTCAGGTTAGTGATAAAGGTTACACGCGGTGGTCCTAAATCAGGTCTTTTCGGGCAGTTTTACTTCAGGGTCAAAGTTAGGAGTGAACATAGGAAGGGTTAAGTACCCTTAGTTCGCCTGTCCCTCTTGGACACGTTTTTCCACTTTTAATTCACAGCAGAAAGAAACATTACAAGCAGCCGTTTGACATTAATTGTCATTTATAATCATTAAGATGCGAAAATGGACAACGAGCCCGAAGGTGTTTGACGTGGCCCATGGTAAGGGTGAGTGCTGTATACGGTTGCAGCCTCTGGATTAGGATTGCGGATCAGGGTCGAAGGATTTGAGTGACAGGGGATGAGTGTGACATAGTGGTACATAAATGGAGTGTTTTTCTTTTTCTTTTAAGAGACATATGTGCGTAAAGATGTAGGGCAGATAATGGTTCAGAGGAGAGAAAATTCCTGGTTATACATGTCAAGTCTTGTTAAAAAAGAAAGAAAGAAAGAATAATGTCAAAAGTGTGGCCTTACACCATGTCATAACCAACTGCATTATGATGGTGTCAGCAAATACATTAATCAAAATAAACTGCTTCCATTTTACTTTTTATCATAACCAGTATTGGTTAGAGATTCAAACAAAAAAATAATAATATTTTCTACTTAGTTTTTAATATTGGGTCTCCTAAAAATGCATTTTGTTGTGTCTCTACAGACTAGTACCCATGAACATTACCACTGTGCAAAAATAATAAAAAAACTTTTAAAATTAGTTCAGCATGTAGGTTTGGACACTTCATAATAATAATAATAGTTTGAATTAGTCATTCTCTGGTCTCGACCATCAACAACGTGTCACATATTTCGATTTTTGACACATTATACTGGGTAATCCCACCAGTCAAACTGGTCCAAAATTATAGTATATATTAAAAATCAAATGTGTTTCAGATTAGCTGTTAAATATGTATTTTCTGTTCGACTGTAGTATCAGTTTGTCTAGCAATTTTTCGTGAGGACAGAGAACTGACTCAAAGAAATTCATCGAGCCACACTTGGTTAGGGTGAATTGCAATACTGAAAGTGACAGTTTGTGTGCATTTTAGTGAAGATACTTCATCCAATCTCTTCTCAATTGTTTTATTTCACTAGAGCAGGTTTGGATGTACTCAGCGTGTGATAAATGGAGCCCGTCATCTTGTTTAAATGATATTTTCAAGACGACGAGCAGATGGGATCATTTGATGTCTAACAAAAGGCTGCATAATCAACAGCCGTTACTGTGATCCAGAGATTTAAAGTGAAGGAAATTAACTAGTATGAGACCACAAAAAAATGGTAAGAGAGAGAGGATGGTAATAACAAAGAGAGAGGCGAAAGAAGACATCCTGTATCTGTTTTTGTTTTGGGATACATCACTCTTCATGATATATATGTTTCAGAGGAAAATGAACTCTCTTTGTTCTTTTTCCTTTTTCGTTTTGTTCTTTTTCTTCTCTGGTCTCCGTCTGTGTGTCTGTCAGCCTGCGTGATGATGACAGTGTAAAAATAGGGCTGATGCCTGTTGAGTGTCTTTTGAAGCGCCGGTGTAGTGAAATGTTCTCTCCATCGCATCTTCCTCGTCCATAAATCTCCTCTGCGCGTCGTGACATCGCTCCCAGCTCTGATGTGCTGTCCAAGTTTTATTAGCAGACTTGAGAGAGTGGAACGGCGTGTCGCTGTTGAGCACAGGAGTTGGTTTTTAAAAATGGTCCTGTGCAAATTTGCAGCCCGCAGATTAAACGGCAGAGTGGGAACTGCTCCCCGCTGCCATCACATGGTTCATTGATGTCACAATTAGCTGTGGAGGCAGAGTGGTTTATACTGGAGAGATCAGACTGCTTGTTCTTTACTACACATGTGCAATTCACCTGCTGTTATAGGAAAACAGACCAGGAATATTGATGGCATATCCTGACCTTTGCTGAATTTTGTTTACTCAAATGCTTTCTGAAATATGAAGGAAAGAAAGCTTTTTGTGTGTGTGTGTATGTGTATACATATACTAGGGCTGTCGATTTAACATGTTAATTTAATCCATTATTCATGGGAAAAAATAATGTTAAGATTATAAGCGCAGTGAACGCACCTGCGTGGTTAGGGCCCGAGCACCGATGGTGTGAGAACCCTCTTGGAATTGCTCTGTTTTTCATCTTGCATTTCATACAGTTGTTTGTTGATGACCATGAAGCAGGGCAAAAACTCACTGCGTGATGGAGCCCAATGCAGTTAGAGTGCCCTAAAATTCAGGATATTGGTGCAAAAATGCCCCTGTATGAATACTGAGTATTGCTTATTTATATATTTAATGATAATGATATATTTAAGCAATATCACATGAGTGCTGTTTTTGTTCCGAATGGTGCAAATGTGAATAAATAAAAAGCTAATATTGTGTTATATTTCAGACGCAATATTGTGTCTGCGCTCAGTTTTGCCAACGAAAATATTACCTGTTAAGCCAGAGCAGTGTTTTGTTTCCGAATGAATCCGTGTTTTGAGCAAATCATTCGGGTGAACCAATGATTCAATAGCCGATTCATAAAGAGAGCCATTTACTTCATTCCTGAACGAATCAAATGAATGACTCAATGACTTACTCATTTAAATCTGACATTTACCGCCACCTACGGGCAGTTTTAGTTTCTTATTTTTATAATTTCATTAAAAAAACATAAAAAAATTTCATATTAATAAAAAAATACTTTAAAGGTATAGTTCACCCAAAAATGAAAATTCTGTCATAATTTTTTCAAAAAAAAAAATCTTTCTAAAACTACTTCTTTTTTTTGTCTATTTGATGCTTTTCTGATTTAACACAATAATGACTTTTAAATTATCTTTTAGGGGTAATTTCTCTTCCAAATTTTATGAGCATTTAATTTGAAATGAATTAGATTAATTAATCACCACATTGTGTAATTCATTAGATTAAGCCATTTTAATCTTGTGACAGCTCATATATATATATATATATATATATATATATATATATATATATATATATATATATATATATATATATATATATATATATATATATATATATATGAGAAAGGGGTGCATAAATATTTCCGGATACAAAATTGTGCATCCCACCTACGCACCATAGCCATATTCATATATAGCGCCTATTTTGTGTAGGTTATATAAGATGGTGCATTTTGCAGCAATAAACATTTAAAACAGTAGTATGCATGCTACATCGTTGTCACATGATCTCATAACATTGCATAAATACAGCAAGTTGCATCCAGTTATCATATTGGAGATAAACAGGATGTAATCCAGTTTTGTGTAAGATTTGAAAGTCCAATCAAATAATGTAAAAATTACAGCTGATAATACTTTCAATTCATTCATCATAGTAGAAATCGGAGAGATCAGGTCAAGCACATCATGTTGTGCACAGTGTTGCAGCAAATTTATTAGTAGACCATTTATACAGGACATTTGCATACGGTGCACAGTATACATATACTGATGAAATATTGCATGTTATTAGTACAAGAACAGCAGCCGGCGTGGGAGGGCAACCAAAGCCTCCAGCGCTGATCATCTGAGCTCCCCACACCCAGCCTCGCCTCTCTAAAAGCAGTGTTGGCTCCGAACCGGCAGAAAACACTCCCACCTGCACGAGGCGTCCAACAAATATTTGATAAGTAATAAAATTTATCTTCCTTGCCCCTGCACGGTCTGAAGAGGCTGCATTAATCCACGCCATTATCGTGGAGCATGATTCAGACCATTAATCATCTCGCTGCTCATATTTGAAATCTTTACGACACCTCAGCGGCTGCGAGAGTTTCTCCGCGTTCACAGTGAGCTCTCTGTGTGCTGTGGAAAGGTGTAGAATGGTTAGTGTGGTCACCGCCTCCAAACCCAAGCCCTCCTCCATCATAATTCTCAGACTCCTGATGGATCTCAGCAGAGACTTCCTGTCTTTTCCCCAGTTAACTGTATGTCAGCAGACATGCATGTGTGCGAGCGTGTATTTGGGGTTTCTCATGTCAGCGTGAGTGTTATGGAAAGACTGGACTATGTTAGGTAGTCAGTAGTCGATAGCAATATAGTAAATTGCATGATTCTTGATATCAGTTTTGGTGCCCAAGCAAAAAGTAATATGCTTCTGAACACACTCCTGTAATTTAATCCTGTGTGTGGTGTGGTGTGGTGTATCCATATGGTTGCATACTTTACTTTTCCTACCTTAAAGGCAGGGTAGGTAGGAATGGTCTAAAAAACTTCTTTTTCAAATTTGTTTAAACTTTATGTACATATCAATACATAATTAAAATGTAAGTACTCTGAAAAAGAAAGTATAAAAATCGAGTGTCTGTAGACCTCTCACGACTGTTTTAAAGACAGTTCATTATTTCCATTCACTCCACCCCCTCCCTTCTGGGCTCCTTCCAAAGCCACGCCCCCAAAACACATGAACGCGCGACTCCAACCGCTGAGCTGAAGACGCATTATTTACCTGAGACAAGCAGAGAGGAAGGAGCACAGTGCATGTAGTGACATCATGTCAGAATCACATGTAATAAAAAAATCTAACGCTAATTGCTTATGAATGTAAACAAATAAGATGTATTTTAGTACTCACTATCAAGCTAGCATATTGATATTGGTCAATTTAAAATATATATTTTTTGATTTGCTAACGAGCTAGTTATATAAGCTAAAAACAGGTTGCATTGATACACTTTTTTCCATTACCATCAGTTACATTGTGATGAAGATGAATTTCGTGTAAGATTCATAACATATATGGTGTTCTGCATGTAGGGATGTGGGAGATATTGACAAAAATGAATATCTCGATATTTTTTTCCAATATCTAGATATCGATATTCAGGCGATATTTTTGCCATCCTTCAAAGAAATGTGAGCAAACTGGCAAAGAAGGTCCAGTTGGTCTTTTGACTTGCTGCATTTGACCTATATTATTGTAGGCTATAGAAAAAACAATAAAGGAGCTAACTAAACATAATCTGTGGCAGCCCCTACTTTTTCCACTTACAAAAAAAAAAAAAAAAAAAAACTTAACTAGGCACTTCTTGCAACAGTGATTATTAAATCAAACAACAATATTGTTGATGATCAATTCAAAGTAAAAAAAAAAAAACATTTTCAAAACGGTATAAATCCATTCATTTTTCCCCCCAAAACGCTATAAATCCATCTTTTTTTTTTTTTTTCTAAATTTATGGTTTGACTTTTTAAAAAAGTTTTTGTCTTTTATTTTTCGTGTTTGCATTTATGAGGAAAAAACAATATTACTTGACAGTTCTCCATTATGGACGCGAGCGCTCTGAAAGCTGCACTAAGACTTTCAAACTTTAACAGAGACCTCAAAACAGAAAGCACAAAGCCTTTCTTTAAAACGAATTTCGTTTTGTATTAATTGTATCTTAATTTTTTTTTTTTTTTTTTCATTAATTCATTAATATTTTCATTCCTGGATTAAATACATAAAGTAAATATAGGCTATCAATCACAACATAAGGTGCTTGAACTGGAGATTATATCATCGTGAACCGAAACGTAGCCTCGCCTCACAGGCCTAAAAAATGTGAAATATATTTACAGAAATCTGGTTCTAAACAAAACCATCCAAAACAAAATAAAACTATGTAGCCTAAATGTGCATTTCTCCGGTGCATGCGTTCACTAGCCTACTGCGAAGATCGCGAGTCAATATATCGTCAACTTCATCTTTGCAGCCGACACAGAAGTTAATAAACAATTAAAATGTCTTATTGCAATATTTTACACATTCTCATTACTTTTGCTGGTTCTTTGAGGCAGCTTTTTAGGTTTATGGCGTTTTGGAAAAGAGCTCTTCACGTACAAACACCGTTTCACCAAGGCACAGCAGCACTTCAGCACATAAGAACAAAAAGAGAAAAAGCACGGACTTACTAATTACGAAACTTTGATGTGGTTGAACAGGTGAAACTGTCACAAACTCCTCTGCAACTCAAACCTTCTCAGTACGAGTTATGAAGGAAGAGAACAGCATTACAGTTTTCAGCGCGTCCTCCTCTGATTGCTGTGTTGTGACTGGAAAAGTGCGTGCAGGAGCACATGCGCAAAACGTAGGTTTGTAAAATGTCCTTTTGTAAAATAAAAATAATTTTAGGGCGAAGCAGGAGGTCGTGCAAGAGGCCGTGGCGTGCAACTAGGGTCCGAGGAAGTAGAGGCTGAGGACGGGGTGGTCGCTGGAAAGCTACGCCGATATTGACATGCGTTTTATTTCTTTGTTTATCCAAAGACTTTTTGTTCATTACCTTTTCTTGTACTGTCTTCTTTTTTTGCCTTGTTTGCCTTCGCTAACTGCATATGCCGGTAATGTGAATTTTGATTGCTCTTTCTCTGCCATTGTTTTGCTATAGGTTCCGTGCCTCTCGAATTCCTCAAATCAAACGTGCGCGCGCAAGTGGGCAGATCCCGTGGCAAAAGGGTGGTTGCCATGGTTGCGAGAGAGTGACAGTCGCCTAAGCCAATCCTTTGATTCGTCCCGAATCGAAATAATGAGCTGTGTTTAATACAGATTAAACGGTCTAGAGTCACTTGATTTTTATACTCTTTTTTTCAGAGTACTTACATTTTAATTATGTATTGATATATATAGAAAGTTTTAACAAATTTGGATCTTTTATTTTTATAAAGTCCTACCTACCCTGCCTTTAAAGAAAAAACAACAGTATAATGTATTTTTAGAAAGAGAAGGATGGTCTTTAAAGTAGCCGATGATATATGTTGTTTTTAAGTCACATGACTTCAAGACTACTTTTCCTGGGCTAGCCCTTAAAGTAAAGACGAGTTTGAAAAGACATTTCTTCTGCCTCGTGATATATTTGATAAGTTATTTAGATGTTGTTCACTGATCAGCTTTATCTAACAGACTTACAGGAAACCATGACAATGCTGTACCTCAATGGACAAATCGCTGTACAATAGAATTGCACTTATATCTTTTCCCAATAAGATCTACCATGATATATTTGCTTTTATGCATAAATAACACATTTATGTTTTGTATTTTTTTTATGTTTTATGGAAAGTCAAGAGCAGTGCACAGTTAGCTGTTCCAAATGAAAACAGCGAGAAAGTTAATTTTTTTTATTAATATCTCTTCAAGGTTTTGACTGAGAAGTGCATTTGATTCACGTGTGTACACATGTGAGCATTTGACGCACGATAAAATTTTTTTTTTTGTATTGACTTCTAATACCTCTGACGTCCCTGCTTGTAGACGCTGGTTAGGGTTTGAGTCATCAATGCACTCTCATTGTAAGTGGCCCGTGTGTTGTGTGTGTGTGAGTTTGCGGCGACCCTGCTCTCCTCCTCTTTGGAGATGAGGATATCGAGTGTGTGTAATGAAGTGTGGCTGAGCTGACATGGTGCCTCTTTCGGAGAGAGAGAGAGATGACGTTGATCAAGTGAATGTGTATTTTAGTCCCTCTTCAGAGATGGAAGACGTGCCAAAGTGTCCGACTCACCCGTTCCCTCCGTAGACCTCCCGAGCCCAGTCTGCCCGGGCGTTTAAGCGCGTCCATGTTAGAAAATCAAGACCTACAGGGGGAAGTGATATTTATCCTGACAATTTCGGTGAGCTTCATTACTCTTTTGTGCTTTCCAAGGCCTAGAGTTGCAGTTTTGGTCTTTTGTTCGTTTGTAACCAATGTATCTCATGACAAACCCCATCCGCTTCTTAAGGAGATGACCCGGAGTGATTCAGACCAATTACAGTTTGCTGGTCCTCTGGGACGGTGTTAAAAAGTCTGGTTGCAGTTCTGTAACCGCAGATTGAGTGTTAGTGTTATTTCCCACAAGTCCTGGAATGGCGTTGGTAATTCCATCCCCTCGCAAACTGCAGATTTGGGTCGATACGTATTTCTCCCATTACCTGCTACAGTGCCTCCACGAGGCCCCGCCAGAGTCGCTGTCCTCGCATGGCTTCGGGCGATGACGGGCATCGGGATGGGCCGAGATGCCAATTCAGTAAAGGGCTCCGGGCCTGCTGTTCTCAGCAGAGCCGTGGTTTTGGGCACAAAATAAAATCGTTTTGTCTTGGAGCTAGCCACGAATAAACTTAAAATGCAAAAGCGGCAAATCGTGGCCAAGGCCACTGTGTGCACGTGTTGCCAGCTCGGGGCTGCCGTCTGTGATTGAAAACGTACCTTTATTGGGTTCAAAACACTGGTGTTTTGTTGCAAAGGCTGAGCTCTAGGCGCCTCACGTCCCTGCTGCGGACAAAGTGATCACAGAGCTTAAATTAGAGCGTCCTGCAGCCAATAACAGGGGCAAGAAATCCAGAAAAAAGCACACAAACAACAACATCAACAAGCGTTCGATTCATTGCATGATCTTGTTTGGCTGAAGGTCTTGCAGACCTCGGAGATCTCGTGCCGAGGGGGCCGTGCGAATGGAGGTCGTGGCTCACGGGCCCATCCGCGCTGGATTTGTCTTGGATCTGATGCAACTCTCGCTGCTCGTTTAGGAAAAAAGAGTCGCTGTGTTTTCGGAACACGAGACCTCAAAACACAAGCCGCTAAATGGCTGTTTGAATAAGGCCTGTGGGTGTCCAGCTCGTCCAACGTGTGACGTTGTGGAGTAGGGGAAATGGAGATTTTCCACTGCATCTCCGATTGTGGAGAACGTTTTACGATGTTGTTATTATTCGGTCAGACAAATGAATTTTTTTTAGAACATTCTGTGCCCCTTTGGCAAGCTGTGAAGACTTTTGGGAGCTTTATTATTACAGGGTTTTGCCTTAACGTCGCTAATGGTAGTTGGTAACGCTTTGCTTTTCTACTGCACAGAAAGTGCTGTTTTACTAGTTCCTGTTCCGTTCCTCTAATGAGGGTTGGAGACGGTCCTCTCTTTGCCTTTTTTTTCCTTTTTCTGGCTCTTCTGTCCTGTCAAAATGACGACCTGGGATTATTCTCCTCTTACCTCAGTTCCTAGCCAGTTACACATAATTGTTTTGATAAAATCTTGATGATTTCTAAAGCTGCACTCATTGTTTTTCTGGTGTGATTAGTGGTATTTGCTTAGCCAAGCATCACTATTACTATTGCTCACAGTTATTGATTTAAAACCAATCCCTAACCCTAAGTATTAAACTATGGTTATTAGGCATCCTGCATGTTTGTGCTACATACACGAATGATAACTCAACTCATGCAGCTTGTGAGAAGAGATGTGCTGCTATACTATCAGGTTTAAAAAATTTGCTTCACAGGTAATTTGACAACAATACAAAATATGTGTTCATGCTTTTTCAGCTTATTCGTGTTTTACAGTAAATAGGGCAATTGACATTTGCCACCTTATTAAGCATCCTGGTCCTCCACAACCACTCGTTTTCTTCAAATATTTTGATATTCAAATGTCTTATTTGTACGTTTTCCATACTTCCCGTCTTACTACTGTATATATGGCATGAGAGAGAGAGAAAGTGCTGTTCTTTCTGTGGCTAACACCAGCTTTCTAATTCTAACTCAGCAAAGAAGTCTATTTGCTTCCCTCTGGGCGCCCAGAACAGAGAGACCATTCTGTTTCCTCCCAATTCCCAGTTATCGGCTCTGTTCGATTTTAATCCCAGGCCTCTGAAACTGGAAGCACTACCGCTCACAATCATGTAGAATCCTTTCTGTCATGCTTGTCCAAGGAGCTTATCTCAGAGACTGTTATTCATGCAGGGATCTGGGACTGTATTTTTGTGTTATCTTTGCTTTTGATGTCTTGGCCTCTTTAGCGACTTCTGAGACTTAGTAATTACTTTTAATGGTTTGAAAAAAGACCATGACAGAGCACTAAACTCTTTCTTCTTGACTATTTGTGACTTACTTTTCGTTCTAAAACACATTATTCTGTTGTTCATTGTTCAGAGGGCTAAAGGGCAGCAACATCAAAGTGCCCAAAACCAAAGTAAGGTTCAGAAGTTAACAGTGGAACCATTATATTAGTGCATTATCCTGTAAATATCCGTCCTTTTATTGGAATTTTCCTGTGTTTGTAGTGGAAGATATTTGTTGTTTTATTTACGAGATTTAAATAAAACAACAAAATTATGTTCCACTATAAACATTAGACAGTAGTAGTGAAAAAAATATTATATTTACTCATTTACTTTTGATATTTATCAAGCTACAATTTCAAATGGAGTCTTCCTTATTATACATAATCATTTTTCTACTAATATTTGAATGTGTGTTATTTCTACCTGGTTTGTGGTGTTTGTTTGTAGAAGGTGGAAAATTTGTACATGGAAATAGGATTCCAGTTTTTTGGACAGGAAACTCGTGCATAGGCATTACTGGCATGCAGATTATTTGGAAATCATTTCCTAGAGTTAATAGGAAAGGGGTTTTAACACATACTGTAGACCTGTGATGCTTGTGTGGGAAATGTGAGTTTGACTTCAACTTCATTTGACATGCTTGTCAAAAATGTACTCGCTGTACAATAGTCTGAACACTAATGGCAAACATCTTTTACATTACCAGGAGATGTGTGTGTGTGTGTGTGTGTGTGTGTGTGTGTGGTCTCTTACACACCTGGAGAAAACAAAGGAGCTAGAACTCCTAATGTTAACAGAGGGGCTTTAATAAAACATTACTTTTCCTGAGTTCATGTTGAACACACACACACTTTGGTTTACTTGCAAAGTAAAAGATCACCATTCATGCCTGTATGCCTATCCACAGTAGGTTAATCTCACAGTGGACATATCTTTGTCATATTTCACACCAAAATCACAAGACAAAACTAAGGAATATATTGGAATAAGTTGGACATTAAAATACTATTTATTTATTTATTTACCTCAATGCAAGCTTCATGATATCTACTTGATCATTCACTGGTGCTAAAATGCATGTAATTATTGTGATTGCATTATGTGACACTTAAAATGTGAGCAATTGAAAACCCTGGACTCTCCGATGAAGTCTCCTGCTCTTCCCACTGAGCTGTCTATGTGTTTAAGCTACTGCTTTCCATTCCAAGGAAACCTTGATGTGTGAAACTTTTACGAGAATTACCTTTAACATGGAGATGTCATATATCTGGGCATTTGGCCTTTTTTAGCTTTTTTTTTTTTTGTGCAGCTGTGAACACACAATATAATGCATTTTTTATGTCTTAAAATAAAGCTAAATATGGCAAGGCATGGAGAGGAAGTAGATTGAGGTCATGAACTCCAGAGGTCACAGGGTGCCGTGGAGGAGTCACTTCACTCTGGAGGTGTAGGAAAGGCTCTCGTTATGTCGTTTCACTTCCGTGACCCCAATTATGAGCTTGACAAAAAGGCCTTTGATATCTCACTGAATCCAGAGCGATGACTGAGAATCGTGAGACAGCGTTTTTTTAGTGTTCAATTTTTCTCCCTTTTTTGGCAGCTCATCAGCATTTTTGAGTCGTAATGGATGGGGATGGGGGGTGGAAAGGGGTGAGAGAAATGATAATGGCGGAGAAGTAGAATAATTGTGAAAATGATTAGATTAAGTGAGCAAATGAGTTCTCCAGTTGGGACGGAAACCAAAGAATTGAGGTCAGCATTCCTGACAATTATCATAAGAGGAGAGAGAGAGAGAGAGAGAGAGAGAGAGAGAGAGAGAGAGAGAGAGAGAGAGAGAGAGAGAGAGAGAGAGAGAGAGAGAGAATCCAAACAAGCAATCAAGGTATGTAGTGAAAAAAAGATGGAAATGCTAAGACGGATAAGGGAAGTAGAAAGTACAGGAAAGTGTGGCACTTAGAAGCATTCCAGCTTTGTGCTTTTAGATGTTTTGTTCTGGTGGCAGTAACTTGAGCAGTTCTGTAAACCGTGCAGCGCGCTCAAGCAGTGGGGCTCAGTGTGCGTCCCCCATCCGCTCAACTTTATCAAGTCCATATCATTGCCTGTAGCTGAAGGAATTTTGAGGAAAGTGAGGTCTTGGAACAAGGGGGAAAGCAGAGATGCAGAGCCCCAAGTGCTGGATTCCTGAACCCCGAACACACACACATGCACAAAAGCGTTCCTTTGCCATAAGCCACTCAGACAGGGATCTGGTTTCATGGTAAATTTTATTACACATGGATGTAAGGGGCTCCTACAATTAGGGAGGGCTTCTTAACAGGGTCTCACTTATCCGTCTGCTTGTTAGCCTGCTAGCTTGAACATTTCGTTCTCCCATTTTATGTTCCTTCCCAACCTCCCCTTTCTGCCCCGTGCCCAGTCTCTTCCATTCCAATTCAACCTCTCTAACTCGATCCCATTGCTCTCCCAACATCTCTCCTCTCTTCCAGCACCGGCCACCTTTTCTTTCTTCTTTGCTTTATGGCTTACATATGAGCTGTTAAGTTAGGAGTGTGCCTCCCTGTTCTGTAGCCATCTGGGATCGTCTCTTCAGAACCCCTCTGGCCCTTTCAGGAGATCCGGTTTCCATGAACGCTCACCCTCACCTCCCTCTTTCCTCACGTACATACACAAACACCTCCCTGTGGACCCCCTCAACATCTCTGAGATTCCTCCCTCCTCGTCTTCCATTGTCCGTGTTTTTGAAGGAACGTCTGCGGATTGTGTGAAGATTGGATGTTCTGCCAAAGTAAATCCAGGAGGTTTAGTGGTTCCTACTAATGTAGGGTACATGATGTCATTGGCTAGATCATGGACAAGGGTCGAAGGCCACACATGGACATTTGTAGCAATTTGTCTCTTCTCTCTAGTTCTCCCCTCCGGAGTGAGTTTTATCTCCTGGCGGAGGGCCTCTTCCGCTTGGAGAGTGGCAACTGTATAACACCCCTCACCTGTTTTCAAAACAAAGATGTGAGCTTGAACGTTTTTGAAAATCATCTCTGTGTTTTCATTCTTAGTAAATTAGAGGGGGTCAGCCTTAAGGGGAGGTGGAGGGAACTCTGTATAGTGATGTTTAAATAACTCTGGCATGTTTTTAGGAAAATTATGGCAGATTTGCAGTATTGCCTCATATATCATTTTATTAACCCTGGGAAGGTTCCTCAGTTTGACTGAATGAAAAATGATACACTTTTTTTCTTATTGCGGAACCCAAAAGTAGATGTTTTGAAGAATTTTCTCACTGCTTTCAAGCTTAAAACAGCACCACAAAAGTTGTTCAAGCCTCCTTTTCACCATATTACAAGTCTCCTGAAATAATTCAATAACTTTGTTTGAGAAAAAGGCTGAAATTGAATGGCATAGTTGGACAAAAAATGTAACCACCCTCAAGTTGTTCCAAACTTGCATGACTTTCTTTTTTCTATGTAACACAAAAAGAGGATGGGGGCGGTGCTCCAATGTTGTTTTGGAGCCCAATGACTTTGTGTATGGGCAAACAATCATCACAATATCTTCTTTTGCATTCTGCAGAAGAAAGAAAGTCATACAGGTTTAGAATGCCATGAGGGGTGAGTAAATGTTTTAAGTGAACTGTTCCTTTACACTTGAATCAGTCACAATGTCAGAAACAAGATTGCGCCCAAGTGCACATATACACACACTTGTTCGATTGTACAGACCTATGAGCAAAGATTTCCCCAGTGCAGTTCAATAAACATTTTATGAGTCCCTGCGCCCCACTAAACTCGGTCGGTATCGAAAACCACTTCACTCGTGAGCCGGCAAATAAGCAAATACCTCCTCCCCCTTTCTCTAGTTCTCGCTTTTGCTTTGCAAATGAGTTTCTCTCTCCAGTGGCCATAGTCATCTGTAGGTGCTCTGTGGCCCAAAACCCTGAAATCTTACAGCTTCAAGGCAAAATGTTTGTTTTTAATGTTTATTTTTTTAGTACATGTTTCTTTTTTTCCGATTTTTTTCAGGAGAGGAAATGAACGATGCATGTTCATGCTGGGAAAGCCGTGTACACCTAATGTTAGCAACATTGGCTGAATAATTTTTCCCTCTCTATCTCGGTAACTTCTTTGCTTGTATGTAGGTCTGTACCAGGATTTACATGCTAAAAGCCGGAGAGCTTAAGCCTGACTTTCCGAAGCCTCGCCCCGAATCCTTCGCTCTAACCCGCTGAGCATGTGGAACAAATTGTCTCAAATGGGGTATTTTCCTCCTCGTGAGGTAGTGACAGTTGATCTAAAATGTTGCGTGTTTTTTTTCTTTTTCTGGGGCTATAATGGCTTCCCCTCTCAGCGTCTCGGCCTCCGGCCTTCTCCTCCATGTAGACTGCTGCCTTCTGCGAAAAACGGAGAGGTTGTTGAGTACAGAGTGTCTGAGAGCTGCTCAGGTTGTTTGTTCAACATTTTTATTTAACCTCTGACTAAGTGGCTTGTTAACAGGTATAGAACGAGTCGTGCCTACACAAGAACCACTACACATCGTGCCTTGTGGGTATCTTTTTACTGCGTGTTTCTGAACCTATAGGAGCACAGAAGAAGGTTTTTTAAATAATGTTTCAACTGTTTTTGTCCATTTATTTAGTCAATTGGGTCCAAAATAACATGGTACCCCTTAGACTTTAATTGTGTGGACAAAAAAAAAAAAAAACAGGCATTATTTTTGTTCCATATAAAGTCATACAGGTTTGGAATAACATTAGGGGGAATAAATGATGACACCATTTTCATTTTTGGGTGACCTGTCCCTTTAAGACACTTTTTCTCATCCAGGTCACTTGCGTTGACATAATTCTGACCCAGACGTTCACACGCGGCTGCCCGGTGGTCGGTTAACGTTGTGTTTATTACTGTAACAGTGGAGGAGGATGGGAGAGAAAAACTGGGGGTGCGGGAGATGGAGGGAAAAGGGTGAGAAAACCAAACAGAAGGAGCCCAACCATCACATTCTGGTCAGGGAGCAGCCGGGAAACAAGCTGAAGAATCCGGAAGGGCAGGGTGTGGGTCCACTCTCATTCGAATGTAATGTCTTATTGATACATTTCATCGCTTATTCTCGTTGCCGTGTGGTGGTGGAGTCAGTTGTGATGGTCGGCTTGCCAAAAGTAATCATGTGCATTTTTCCTTATTTCTGCAATAGATTTATTTAACAAAAACTGGGGATGATGCCGATAAGACTTGACTACATTAACCCCAACTCAGTTTGGGTGTAGTTCCTTTCTGTTATAATTTACATACCCTCATTTTGTTCCCAATGTTTATTTCTAATGTAAGACTCTTTTGAAAAATGTTTACGCTGCTCTTTTGTATTTAATGGAAGCAATATTGAGACCATTCCAACCACACAGCAATGCGTTAAAAACCATTCTGAATACCCTAGCAACTGCATAGCAAAGTTTTTTTTTTTTTAAAACACTCTGAACTGGAGCTTTGTACCCATGTCAACTTCCAAAAAATAAACTACCATACACATAGTTCAAAAGTGATCCAAACAACTTGCGTGCTAAATTCCAAGTGTTTTGAAGCCATGTGTTTGATAGATTTGTGGGAGTAAGAGACCAAAAAGTGACTGAAAATCTTGCTGTCTGTCCCCAAATGTAAAATATATTCGGTTGTGAGAAGATGTGTCATGCCAGGTTTGACATCAGTGATGAAGTTGGTTGGTGGTGCATGTCTCGTAACCACGTTTGAATGAAATTGCAAAGCTACAGCAGAGGGTAAATGATGCCAGAGTTTTAATTATTGGCAAACTTTTTAACTGGTAAATTGTAATGTAAAGAAAAAGAGAGAAATACAAACTTTAAAGGCATTTTCTGTTAATGTTGCATGCAGGATTCAAACTCATGTCGTCCACATGAGTTCCACAGCTCAATGTGTCAGAGCCTGTACGCTCAGCCTCATCTCCAATAAATTAGTGTATGTCTAATCTAAGAAGTGAGCAGACATGGAAACCTTGGGGCGCTTGTTAAAACTGTACTTGGTTTGAGCAAGTTGAGGCTTGAATCTCTCCTGTATCAAGCAGGGAGGTGAGTATGCTGTGCGTCTGTGTTTATATTTGAGAGAAACTGGTGTTTTGTTCTCTATTCTCTACATCTCGGATCTTCTCTCACTGTCTCTGTTATTGCTTTTTCACACCCTTCTCCTCTGGGTTTAAAAGATCTCCGTTGCTCGCTTTTTTCCTCCTCACTCAAATCCATTCCAGCTGAAACTTGCGTGAATACTCTGTGATCCCCCTCTCGCTGTAGGGCTCGAAGTAATACTCTGTCTATCAAAAGGAATATCAGAATCACTTCTTATAATGCTTGTAATTGAATTCATACAGATAAAATTTCCACTCTTAACAGCATGAGCTGAGATGGAGATTTGATAACTCAAGCCCCAAGACTACCAGGCTTAGAGTCAGAACGGGCTCATTTCAAAATATGTACGTGTGTGTTTTGGCAGTAGTTAACAATGAGCTTTATCTTTTACAGACACAGAACCGCATGAAGTTAATGGCTGATAACTACGAGGATGACCACCTCAAGGCCTCCAAATCTGACCAGACCAATCATAAACCCTCTCCAGATCAGGTGAGCCAATCAGAGCGTTCATTTTTTGAGTGCACCATAGAGAACCACTTTCTTTCTTTATCCTTTAGTACTTAAATTAAGTTTACTAAGGTAAGTGTCACTTTTAATATTGATCATACTTGGGGTTTGTGATTATATGTGTAAATGATTTTTTTATTATTATTATTTTCAATTTTTATTAAGAATGTCAAAAAAATATGTATTTCTCAAAGTGTCTCTCTCTCTCTCTCTCTCTCTCTCTCTCTCTCTCTCTCTCTCTCTCTCTCTCTCTCTCTCTCTCTCTCTCTCTCTCTCTCTCTCTCTCACACTGATATCTGATTTCTCCCTAAAGGCCCCATCCTGATTTATAAAAAGGCAATTAAAACCAAACAAAAACAACAGGAAATTACATATTTCATATTTAATAAGGCACTGCATCCTCAGCTCCAATTTGTGTATTATTTCATTTTGGGTCACCCAAAAAAAAAGCTCACGTTTTCTCATTCATGAATGTGCGGGCACACACATCCCTGAGTGTTTTTCTTGGAAGAGTTCAGGCACACAGGATGATTCTGGAAGATTTAACTGGCTTTGTTCTTTGTTGCTTTAAAACGTTGAATTCCTTTCGCCTTAAGCCTCTCTCCTCTGGATGGCTGTCCAACAGGAATTAGTTCATAAGGAGAGAAAGAGGAAAGAATTGACATGATAAAGGATGAATAGAGAGTGAAATTCAAAGAGAAAGGACAGCCTGTTGCATTCTTCAGTCCCAGCTCTCCCAGGAAGCACAAATCCTACTGGTTGTTATGACATGACTTGATGCGCTAAACGCAGTGTGTCATACCTGTCCATGGACTCCTGAAGTAATCTAGTTCAAGTGCTACATCCTAATTCACATGCTGAAAGAAACCTATCAATCAACAACACTCCGCCTAGGCCCTCATCACAAATACAACACAACACAACACAACACAACACGGTGTGTGTGTGTGTGCTGTCGGAGCCAATTGGAACTACGTCTACACACATATACACACTCGATCTCCCACGCACACACAGACATTTGCTATAAAGCTATCCCAGGGTCTCTCCCCCATTACAAACCCTTTTCATTGTCTTTCCCAATTGCCAAGAAAACACTTAGCTCACATTTTCCTGTGATCTTCATTTCTCACTTACATATTTCCAACTCAAATAAGAACACCCTCACACATCAACACCTGAGCCCATTCCAAACCTCCCCGATCGCACTGTTATCACCTAAACATGCCGACTACAGAGCTGGGACCGACAGGGACCTCAGACAGCATTCATTGCAGGTATTTTCCACAGCCATCCAGGACAGATGGGGTAGAGGCCATGTGTGTTACTCATTTTGAGCTCATACTGCTACGGTTTCAATTCCTGTTGGAGCATAGCTACCTTTTTTAGGGAGGGGGGAGGGCTGAGACCAGTTGCATTTAATGCTCTGTTTCACTTCAGTTAGATGGCTAACTAATCACCCTTAACCCTCTGTTAAGAGATGGAGAAATTAATGGCAAAGTGGTGTCTCAATCTTATAGATGACATTCATTCAGCATGTTTGCACTACATGTAAAATAGTGTAGACTCTGTGCTGATCCTCACTGAGTGTTTGACAAAGGGCATGCATTTTCAGTGCAATACATGACCTGCTCTCACCCACTAATAACTTCTTTCTTTAATCCCATGCTGCCTTGGATTAAACCTGCACTCATTTTCCACCAATAGGACGATGAGGAGGGCATTTGGGCATAGCCAATCATGTGCCCTCTCCCAGCCATTTTGTTCAGAAGGGTGAGAAATGTATAAATGGGGAATGATGCTCTTCTTCTGTATTTCATCATGTGTTAACTGTCTTTGAGTGTGCTTTTTTTTCTTCACTTTCCAGTTCATCTTTTCATTTCTTAATTCCCTCTCTTATTGTTTTCATGTTTTGTGATTTCATTGTCCGTTTTTTTGTCTTCCTTATTTTGATGTGTATATTGATGATTATTTTATTTATTTTTACCTCAAAGTGTTGTGCATTTTTTTCCACACAGTTCTAAATCAGTCTTTTTCAACTTGTTGGCCACAACCTAAAAATTGGTCACAGCCTAGGTCTGTTCTGATTTGTTCCTGGGCTTTATTTTTTAATGTATTACTGCAGAAGTTTTTTTTATTATAATTTATTATTAAATGAATTATAAATGCATTTTTCTTGGTGTTCAGGACCAAATCCGAACAAACCTGGGCGTTGTTTTTGCTAAATTTGCATATTTGTCATCTGTTGCTATGTTGGTAAATTTACAAATTGTCAGGCCAATGCAATTAATGGTAATATATAGCATTTAAATGTTTGATTTCTAAGGATATTTTAGCTTTGAATGATAAACCGTTTTGGTCCTATAACGGGTCACCCCTTCTAATATAAAATCTGAAACAAAATGATATAATATTTTGTTTAATATAAAGTCCTGAAACAAAACCAGCTAAGAAGCGCTGCTTTATATAGTGTTTTTATGAATAAATCAATGTAGCTTAAGTCCTTTAAATTGATTTTTATAAATGACTTGAGCAGCAATTGAACTGACATATCCTTTCCCATCCCTTGTTGAACATCTATTCAGGATTTCTGTCACGCAGACAGTTGAATTCTTCCCTCCACCTGTATTATTTTACACACACAGCCAAGGAACAAATCGACCCGTCTGCCTTTTGACTACTGTGGTCTTTTCCTGTCTTTTCCCTCCAAAAAAACAACAACATTCTCATATTTGCCTCCACACTGACAGCTTTGATGGATGGTTTTGAGGAAACAGATAGACCGTAGAATACATATGATCTGCACATGTTTAATCCATAGGACATATGCGCAACCGTTCGCGCTCTCCCATCAGAGCCGTTGCCCTATGCCCGTGGTGATGCTAAATGCCATGTGGCGTTTTGACTGTAATTAATTTGCAGGTTGCTCCCTGTCGATGCAGCCTGCAGATAACATGTCCATTGCATGAACAGTCGCATGCGTTAAAGCGCATATACTGCGAGTGCAATTAGGCGTAGCAGAGCGCTGGAGAACAGAGTGGAATTGTGTGAGCTGTGAGCCGAGTGTCTCGGCAGTGTGAAGGGAGGTTTTTAATCTGAACAGCTGCCCACATACACTGTGTCCTATTTCAGGCAACTAATGGGCCCCTTTTGCTAATGTTTTTGCTTCGTTCGCAGTTCTTAATATATGAACCCCTAAGCTGTTCACCCAACATTTTGAGGAAGAATTCAGATCGTCCACTACACCCACTGTGCCAAACCTACATGTAACCGTAACATTAAAGTCGCTCTTTGTGTATCATATGACCATGTAAAACTTGTAATGGCATTTAGCTGGGCAGATCAAGACCCCCAGGTCCCTGAATGTATTAAGGCTCACATAAAGGGCAGCCGTGTTCTCCGAACCGTGTTCTCGGGGCAAGGCAGGGGGAACAACAGTCGTACGTACAAGTGCATGATTAGAGGGTAATAATCTCAACATGACTCTGATCTCCTTCATGTTGAATTGTGGGTGGTCGAGACCTATTTAATTGCTCAGCGTTTGGCACGATAACCCACCGCAACCCTGAAATTGCTGTCGGCTATGATGAAATGCAGTCCATTTTAATCGGACTGTGTGGTGCATCGCTAGGTGTATTTACAGATGCTCTCTGGCCCTTGACTCTGTTTTGTGTTGTTGTTCTTTAGGGGTTCACATTTTCTCCTGCGGCTGGCTGTTTTTTGTTGATAATTGATGCATGTCTACTTTTGTTGTCCTCTTCCATCATTCCAGTGTCATTGTGTGATGATGCGTGTGGTTTTTCGGAGCTCTGGAGTTCTGGAAATTAACCCCCACGAGTGAGGGAGCTTGAAATTTTCAGAACTCTTCCAGTTACGCTAGCAGAATATTTGTAAGCTCTGCCTTGAGGTAAATGTCAAGATGAGCTGAGCTTCAAATATCAGAAGGACTGACAGATCATCAAACCCTTTGTGGTAACTTGTCTTCTTATCTGTTTGTCCTCTTGTTTGTTTGAATTCCTTTTGAAAATGTTTGTTTCTCAGTTTTAGCCTAGACATCTGCAAGAAGTGGGGAAAGTGTGATATCCACCCCAAACTTGACTGTATCATTTCATTTTCTGTGCAACTGGAAGGACCAGACCCAGATGGGAGATGTCCTTATAAGCGAAAAAGTTGTCAAACAGTTGTTTCCATTCTTCCAAAACAGGTCAATCCACCACTTTTCCCCCACTGGGTACATCTTCCTCCCTAATTTTCACATCTCTCCCTCTTTCTTTTGTCACAAAGGTTGTTTTCAACTCACGTACAACATGATGCCAGAGCGGGTGTTAGCATGCGGAGCAGAAAAGTAATGAAGACTCCATTGTTGTCACCTCTATTTGACGACCTTAGACATTACTAACCGTTTGGACGGTGCAATTCCATGGAAAACTGTGAAACAGAGTTTGGCAATCACTCGCATATTCCAGGGGTCAGTGGGTACCCGTCCCGCTGGAGCAACTAAGGTGTAACCTCTTCTGAACCCGACCCATGAGCGCAACCACCCACCATTTGCCCACATTATTAAAACGGTCCCGCCCCTCAATGAGAGAACAGAGACCTTGTTGCTGCCTTGGATTTTTTTTTTTCTTTCGGCTCAAAAATGGCTCAGTGGTCAGAGGAGGAAAATTTCAACAGTTCTGTTTTAGTCATTAATATGAACCCAAAATGCATGTTTGCTTTCTTATTTGCCTTTTGTACTTGCATTGTTTATTCCAGCTTGACTTTTTTCTTTCTGTCAGTTCCAACTGACTCCAGTCCAAATATTTATAATTAGATTAAAATGGGAAACATGTGGCGGCGAGGGAAGTTGCAGGGGGTCGTTGTTGAAACCTTCCCACCTCCATATGATTTCAATATAAAACTGGCCTCTGGCTCCATGCGCCTGGTGCAGACAGGAGGGTAGACAGTGGTGGGGCCCTCGCTCAGTCTAGGGGACTTCGCTTGGCAGAGCGCAAACTTGAGGTTTCTGCGGAGCCCCTGAACCATGCTGCCCTACTTCCTGTACCATGAAACTGAGATCTACATCCCTGGAACAGAAGAGAGTCACTGTACCCCAAATGGCTCAATCAGTCACTCTCCGAGTGGAATCACTTCTCCGTTTGTCAGAGTAAGAGCATGCCATAGGAAATGAGGAAATAGGGTGTCATTGGAAACATACCCTAGCTCCTTGCAAGGGGTCAGAGGTCGTTTGACGGATGGTCGTTGCTCACAGAGCCTCTGGAGAGGCCAGTAGAGTGAAATGACTCTTAGCCAATCAAGCGTGCGACAGATTTCTACCAGTTGGTCCCAGCAGCACGTATGCGGTGGGTTTTATCTGACCCTGTAATCGGAGCCCCTTGCTCGGCTTGATGAGAGACCGATGACTGCCCTTGAAGATGAGATGAATGGCTGTAGTTCTGCAGCGACTACATTTGAATCGGCCAATCGGAAGAGTGTTGAGATGGCAGCATCTAAGTGTTGAGATGATGTCATGAAGGATGAGCTCACCTATAAGAGCTCATATAGGAGTGTGTTGAATCTCTCCTCTGTCAAGGCTTTTGGCTGAACGTTCTCCGCTGGATCCTGAGAGAGACTCTGCTTAGCATCAACCGGATAGGCGATGACTTCCCCCGCCACCTCTGTTTTTCACTGAGTATGTCAATATATGTATTTTCCTGAGAGGAATTCTGAGCTGGCTCGGATTGAGATGGTACGTGTTTGGGGAGGTTAAGTTCACTAGTCATGTCAGAAGTTATCTCAACATGTTTAGCTTCTCACCATTTCCAGTCCAGCTATATATAGTCCTGAATTTTGAAATCTGTCTGCCTTGTGGCGCAACTTTTGCTCCTTTTTGAAGATATGAAGGTGCCACTTTTGATGTACTCTCTTGCCCTCTCTCCCTCGTTCTTAATGTTCCCTCTCTTCTCCCTCTCTCTCAGGCATAACTTTGCTTTTTTGGGCAGTTTTGTTTGCCCAGTCTTGCTTTACTGCCTAACTGTCCTGCTTTTTAAGGCCTCAGCAAACCACACGTCTTGGCCTGCTCTCCCAGGATGCATCACTCAAGAAAAATACATTTTAATGCTGCATCCATGTTTCTGGTTTCCCTCTTGGAACTAGGCAATCCAAGGACGTACTGGCCTGCTGGGTTCTGCTTGCCTGGTCTATGTCAGAGGGTAAACTGGGAAAATAGACTAAAGATGTCAATCGAACCACAGCATTTCTAATGAATGCTGAATGATGAAAAAACTTTTTTTTTGTTTTTGCCCCAACATTGCATCAGTTCTCCCCTCAGAGTTTTGAATTTGATTTTAGGCTGTCATTAATTGGTGAGTTCTGGCGATGATGAAAGTATGGATTTCTGTTGTTGACCTCAGAATTACCAAATGACTGTGAACAATCCTATCAAAACAAATAATTGCACGACTCCTCCCTCCTCAAACTTGCTGAACCCAGTATGGCCACAATTTCTGCGCAAGCTGCTGAAACAGTAAAGTTCGAGGCTCATTGTGGTGGGGATTATGTGGTTGGAACGTTTTGGCCCCCTGGTCCAGTGCGCCATTTCTGGATGTGTTAACGGGCGGACGTGGAAGCCCTACCCTGGGCGTTGCGCCGATCGGCTCCCCTCTCCAGGTTAGGAGGGGAAAGTGCTCGTAATATTATTTATTAATGGTCCGTGACTGTGAGCCGTGGAAAATCCTCAGGATTTTAGAGTGTCTTCTAACTGATAAAGCAATTGTCTGAGCATTTCCCACTCCAGTGAAACGCTGAAAGAAATGGTTATTGCAGGGAGATTGTTAACCATGTTAACCATGCTCATCTGGAAAAACAATGCATCTGGAACTGGTGCTGTATTTGTTATGCGATATTTCCCTGGGATTTATCACTGGAAACGTGTTGATGTGTTCACTTCCAGATTGTTCTTGTTTTTACTAGGGATGCTTAGACATGTTGCGTCCTAATCTCCGCCAGCTAAATGTTAGCTTCATACTGCTAATAAACTCCCTGCGGCATGTCAATAGGCCTTAATGCTTTCCAGAGCTGTGGATGGGGGGCCTGGAGCAGGTTGAGCCCTCTGGCCCCCCTGCGGCCGCCGCTGGTCTGATTTAAGGCTGATAGGAAAGAGCTGGCTCAGATTCTGCACCCTGCCTAAGCTGTCCAACAACCACCTTAAATCTCTCAGTTCATTTAGCACTTAACCAGCCGTGGACGGAATGAGCGCTGGAGACCGGACGCGTGGAAACTGCATCGTTTCTCTCTCTCCTTGTATTTCTTCCTCCTTTGCTGCTGCTTCTTCTTTGTCTCTTCCCCCACCTAACCCTTGGTTCAGTCTGTTTCCGTTTACCTAGCTCTCCAATTAAGCCTAAAATCGAGGGCCTAGAACTACCTCTATTATCAGTCAATAAAAAGGGAAGCCTGCCATGTGTGGTTCACACTTAAAAGAGGTGTGACAGGTTAACATAAGACGCATATGTGTAGACCAAACTAGGACACAAGTGCATGTGTGAACCACATAAATATAAAAAGTGTGAAGATGCCATACTGTGATTTCTTTCGTAACAAAAAAATATTGATATTATAATGTGAACAATTTAGCTTTGATACATCACAAGTATTTAATTTTTTAGTGTTTTATATTTAAAGTAGACAATAAGGTAATGGTTCATGGTCATATTTAAAAAGTAACTATTTAGTATAAAACATTTACCTATTTAAAAAAATACTAAACAATGTTTTCTAATATATTACAAATTAAATGAATACAATTGTGTTAAATTCAAATTTAATTAATTAATTATGATATATACCATTACAAAGATTAAAGATTTTGTTTGCAGCGCCTGGGCCTTTGTGAAAGTGTGTCATTTTCTCTTTGAACCAGAGCTGTTGACACACTTCCTCCACACTTAAATTATTCCTGTCTCTGAGGACCAGGTGTGATAGCAGAGGATTGTGTATTTCATACATTTCAGTCTGTTAGAGCCATCTCTACCAGCCCTGCACCCTTGAACCCACCAAGAGCCCCATTCTCAGCCTCTCCGTTTCCTCTGCCCCCTGTCTTTACATGCGTAGCGGCGTAAGTCTTCTGGTGTTGAGTGCTACACAGGGGAAACACTTTGACCTCAGGATGTGGTTCTCCTTAGATCTCTCCATCCACAGCTGTTCTCAAAACTCTTTTTGGCCTCTTGTGGAGCACTGACAGCAACACGAGAGCTATCTTAAAAGTTAGGGCTGTTTGTGCAACAAAACTGTTCCAAGTCAATTATAATACCTGGAGCAAGTTATCTGTTAGCATTCCCGTTTCTCATAATAGCAGTTGCTCGGCTATCCAGGAAAAGGAGAGAAGTTGGCAACAAAACGACAAACTACTAAAATAATACAAATAGCTGAGAGCTTTTTAAGACCTCAGATGAAGGATGCCATTAAAAGAAACAGACTCAAGTCAAAGGTCTTCCGTGCATCGTAAGGTTACACTTAAATGTGACACGTTTATAGTGTTGATTTAAATCTTCCGTTCATGATTTTCTGAGCTCCCTCTTGTTATGTGCAGATCTGGCTTTAAGTCATTAACTCGTCTGGTTTGCCCTCACAGTGGGGTAGATGTTCTGGAGCTTTGCTACATGTTCACCCCTTCCTCTGCTTTCTCTTCTACACACCCGGTTAATGATGCCCCTCAACCTCAGTTTGAAGAGGTCAGGACCTTCTTTCACCCCAACACCCCTCACCTTCAGGGTGACGACCCCCATGGTCACCCCTCCCACCTCATGGAGTGAAACTACAACCCACACGACAGCTTTACTTCCCTTTTCAAGAGGCTAATTTCTTCTTGGCAGTTTTAAAGTCTTTTTTTGCTCATTACGGCTATGGATATACACACACACGCACAAATACACAATGAATGGAATGCTGTCCCTAGACTGCAGCCTTCATGGTCTGTTTAAATGGCGCTATGATGGTGACACTGGGAGTTACTTGGTGTAAAAATTCCCTCCGTCTTTCTCCAGAGTCAACAGTAACCTGCCCTGGCTTTTTGTCCTCCTTTCCCCCACCCCGTGCATTGGCATTGACTGGGCTTTGAGTGAGAGCTTTGGCATGTAAGTCAACAGTCATAAACCCCCCACCGGTATAAATCTAATGGCATTTATATAAAAACCTGCGTAAATAGGTGACGAGGCACTAAGTTCATAAAATGCTGCAGCAACAGAGTCCTGACATGCATAAATCTTGCATCTCTTAAAACATGAGCGCTGTTGTAATTTTGTACCTCGCGAGAGAGGAAAAAGTCATTGTAGGACCTTTTTGGTAACCAACTTAAATCTAAAAAATATGTGTGTGTGTTACATCATTTTAAATCTAATTACATTTTTAGTTTTCTTATTAGTAAACTAGTATTATAATTGATTCGAAAATTTGTGAACTAAATCGATTGACAGCACAAATAAACAAATATATATTTGTTTACAAACAAATATATATTCAATTCTTGTGTGATGGAGGCAAACCAAGTGATTATTTGTAATGCTTGAGCAAATTATGGAATTATAAGACTGTGGTTTGTGTGTGTGTGCGCACGTCTGCGTGTGTGTGTGTGTGTGTGTGTGTGTACGCAGGGGTCTACCTAGATATATTGAGAGTTGTGGATGGAGGTAGTGCGGTCAGTCGCTTATGAAATGACAGTATGGAAAGACAGACCAACTCACCTGCTCTTAATCTGCCATCTGAATCTGCTCTCCGCGCTCGGATTACATATGTTTCTGTCTGTGCTCTTTGGGGAGGTATGCGTGCATGTCTTCGCCCCCTTACCCTTTATTTGACAGTCATTATTCTCTCATGTCAGTATTTTTTTGCATGCCATGGAGGTGATTTGTCTCTTTCTTGAAAAGCACTTTACGACAGCAGGCCCACCGGCCTTGTCAGTGTCTTGCAGGTTTGAAGCTTTGCAGTCCCTCCTTATCTTTATCCCCTTAACACTCATGGACGCGTAGCGCAGTGAGACTGAAAGAGGATAGCCCAATAAAACTCTCAGCCACGGGAAAGGATGTGCGCCAGGGCCCGGCTACTGTGAAGAGAGGCTTGTGATCTGCAGATCCTCCCCCACCAGGAGCGAGCTGTTCGAGCTGGGCTTCGAGGCCGCGTCAGGGGCTTCCTGTGCCGCCGGGCCTCCGGAGTCTTTGAGGAAGGAGCCAGTGGCTCGTCTCTGATGGACCGCCTGACTGACAGCATTGATCCAGTCTCCTGCCTCTCAGTGTGGGTATCGAATGGCGCCCGATGAGCTGATAGGTGATAAATGAGAGAGGGAGAATGTGAAGGAGGCCGGTCATTGTTGAGGGGTCTGACTTCTCTTTCCCCCTGGTCTTTTTGAGGAGGGGTTCTCAAGCTATGAGAGTGCCAGGTAGGAGTAGAAATGCAACACACCACAGCATCTGGTGAAGACAGCTTCTTTTAGAGGAGACGTAATGAAAGGGAGCAGATGGACAGATTCCTCTGTGAACCTTTTCCGAAGTCTTTTGGCAGGAGCTGGAGTGTGAGGTTCAAGAAGGTGATCAATGTTGCAAAGAGCAAGAGAACAGCCAAGGGTCTTTGTGGTCAACACTCCCAATCTATTGGTAATTTTGTCCTGATAGGTTCAGTGGAGGGTCCCAGGAGTCCTGACTCGCTTGAGCTTTTTGTTAGAGGACCCACTTAGCATTGTTCTGATTAGGAACCTGGGATGTGAAAAATCAACTACAGTATATATAACAGTACAAGTAGTTTTGATGGAAAAATTTTGCCTCAAAATTATTAAAATAGTGATGTCTCTCTTGTGTGTGTATATTTTAATATAAATATGATCATTTTTTACTTAATGTAGGTAAATCAAAAAAAATGTAATAAATTAATTAATAAATCTGAAAAATTGTGTAACACTTGAGTTAAAACAAGATTCAAAACACTAATGCATTATAAAATTTGACTTCATGTGCCACATTTGAAGCTAAATAGCCAATATATGAACAATTAGATGTCTTTGACAGAGAGTCAGAGAGTGGATTACAGACTCTTATGTTCAATAATATGGAAATAAAGCAAACAATATGTCTGCGTTGACTTCTAAAGCCACTTAAGCTGTATTCAGTGACTTCATCCTCCACAATAATGCAATAGCTTTGAATTATCTTAATTGGGTGCTTTCAGCAAATATTAATATATGTAATTAAAATCCATTTGATTAATTAATCGAATTATGTGATTAGGTTGCAGAAATTAATTGGCAAAACTTAAAAACATTTTGGAGAATTTGAAGAGCTGTTGAAAAGATAATTTTTCCGAGACGTCAGGCAAGGCATGATGGGTAAACAGGGACCCACTTCCATCCATCGTGTGCGTCCAAAGCAAGACGAGACAAATGGCGCTTTGAGTGGAAAATTCCCCTGTTGTAAATCTGTCACCTGGGCATGATATTTGTTTCTGTTATTGTTGCATTATTTATGATCTCAGTCTACCACAGGACTTAAAAAAATAATAATTCAACAGCAACACGGCACAAGCCAAACAGTTATGACAGCACCCAGTTGACAGAAAACATCACCAGCTACGACAAGACGGATGTTAGCGCTGTGCTAACTAGCATTGGGCTAACTGTGACCATCCACGAACCTACCATCCCCATTTCTTGACTATACTACTAATATGATTACAGATGATCATGCGGGACACTCTGTGAGGTTTTCAGGACTGTTTATCAGCATTCTGTCACCAGAGAGGTATTGACTTAGCCTTTAAAACCAGAGGGTGACGGATAGCGCCGTGTTTGGGCATTTGTCTAAGGCCCAGAACCGGAGTCCATTCATCTTTTCTCATAGCAGATGGGGAGGAAGAGAAGGAAGAGAGGGGAATAAATGTCAAATCCCATCATTGGTTGGGCATTTTAAAAGCTTATTAGCGCACAGCATGCTTTCAGTCAACCATGTACGTAGCAAGTCTCTGTGTAATGGTGTGTGTGCACGTTTATGTGGCACCATTGCTAAGGCCGGGTTTATTTTAACTCAGCTGTTTTTCCGAGCATATCCACCCAGCCGTTCTGTCACAGCGGTTTGGAGGGCTTCTATCAGACCGCCTTTTTAAGGCCTCGTCCCTCTTTTTGTGGCTGCCAGTCAATCCGGAGGCCCCATATATCCTCCAGCAGCGGCGCTTGGCTGAGATACAAGACCTGACAGAGATGCGGAAGGAGGTATCGCCCCTTACAGCTGTTTCAGATCCGACTCTGATACAAAAGACTCCGCTATTGGTCTGCCGTGTGTCACGTAGATAAATGTAGACTTTTTTTGTCACAGCTGATTCAACAGATGAATTCCTGCCTTATTATTCATTCACCATGAGGCAGGGGTTTGAATTTTGGCACCCAAATGTGCTTTAGTAGGTTTTGGAGACGGGGCCACGCTAGACCATAGACTAACGAGAGCATGATGTAGGTCTCCGTGCGTCTGCTGCTCCGGTTCTTTGCAGAGACCCAGTTTGCGCCGTCTAATTGTTTCCAGAATCAGGGAGAACCGTCGGCCCATTTTAGACATTCCTCCATTCCTTGACTCTCTCATCCTCTCTTTCTCTCTCATAAGCTCTTCAACCTTGGTCTTCCTCCACCTTCCTCCATCTCGTTCTTTCACCGTTTTGTTTGATCGCGCTCTGCGGCCAGGGTCCGCCCAAGAGAGCGTTCATTGCCCCCGGTGAGCCAACGAAAACACAATAACATTCTGCCCTGGAAAGATACAGATGGGGTTAATAAGAATTAATAAAGTGTGGGGACACAAATGTTCTTGCAAGCTCAGGCTGCTTCAGACCAAAGCAGACTCTGTCCCTGTCTTTTCTTACATCTCTCTCATCGCTCACTCTTTCTTTTTAGCCTCTGTTTCCTCTCTCCGCTTCTTGACAATCAGGCAACTGTATTTGCTTTCTGCTATTGAGCGATGAGGAGTGTTCGCAGAGCTCCCTAAGCCCTACTATGTTCTCGGTCCTCTTTGAGAGGGTATTTATATGGGAACATTTCAATAGATCTTCTGCTGTCTTGTTTTGTACTGTAGTATTTCAAAAAACATTGCTCACCTCTCCCATTCCAGAATTTATGGGTCCACCACTGCAGCCCAAAACCAGCTTATGTAACATCTTGATTCATACAAGAGAATGTGACCAGGAAAGGAAAAGGCCATCCTCAGATTGAGACCTGTCCTTTCATTCAGCTTACTCAGCTTTGCATCATTGTGCATTGTATATTCACATTGATAATGGTGAACACCTAGGGAGCAGTTGTTTGTTCAATTTTACAGTAATGTTCAATGAATTAGCTTTCATGAGCTAAGAATGAACAGTATTTATTAATACTGATTTGCATTCTGTTTATTATTATTATTATTATTATTAATAAGGCTCAAGTAGCCCTTCATAGTTCCTATTAACTGTTCCATTCATAGTTCCTATTACCCTTTAATGGTACTGTATTTCATTATTATGTCATATTGTAGTTCAGGTTATTGTATTATATTAAACATCTTACTCAAAGCACTGCAGTGATAATTCATGGATCACCTCTTACCAAGTTTTAACCTTTCAGTTCCAGTTTAGGCAATGGCATGCAAAGGACAGCATATGTCTATTGGCACTCGTTCGCACTCACACACAAACCGCATGTTGCTATTTATCATATTTTTAGACTGACGTGAAAACAAATGTGATGGATCAATCTTGTATTGTCCCAGAATTCTTTGTTGAAGCCAGTGAGATACACACATGACACAAAGACATATGGTTTTTGGATTTGATCCCACACAAGTGCATGTATTATTTTGATGGATATGAAAAAGCCGTGTGAGTGTCTGCTGTGTGTATAGAGATGTTGTGTAAAGACTGGGCATCTGTCGGCAGCGGTCCAGGTAACTGAGATTGTTTGTCTATGTTCCTGGAATGGGAATGTCTCCTGACCACTGTTCTCACTGTGATTCATGTGTTTCAGCTGTGGTCTATCATCCATAATCGTCCGCAACCTTTCACTGAATATTGCTCTTTTTAGAGCACCCCCCCCCCCTCCCTCCCCCTTTCTTTTTGAAAACAATCATATGTGACAAAGCAAAATTTTAAATCTGTGTTCTGGCTTGCTAAATGTGTTGTTTGCGTGTCATTTTAGCATGCGTTTGCATACCCGTCTTTTTATCTCACTGGCTCGTGTTCAAGTATCTGATTCTTGAACGCTAGAGGAAAACTGAGATTGAAATGGCTCTTTATCTCTAACCCATTTCCTCATTCCTGTTTTTGGACAGATTATCCCCCCACTCATAGACCTCAATCAGAACCGCAGTAAGCTGAAACTGTACATCAGCCACCTCACGACCCTCTGCCACGAGAGAGACCCCCACATCCTGCAGGACCTGGCCCCGCCTTCCGCATACCAGCGCAGCCAACAGGACGCCTGGGAGGAGGAGCTTCAGAAGATGAGCCATGAACAGGTAAGACAGGGTGACATCCATGTGGGTGTACTCTTTTCTTTGGAATATATCACTTTTCATTGTATGCATTCATTAATTATGGTGACCTATCTAGTGTTTCTCTATTCACATCTGTGATTTTGTTATTATGAAAAGGTTAACACTTTACAATAAGGTTCAATGCATTTCACATGAATTAATGCGTTAGCTTGCATGAGCTAATAATGAACAGCATTCATTAATCTAGGTTTATATACTTTAAGTAATAAAAGTATTGTTCATTTTTAGCTCAATATTTAATGTACCAAATTTAAGCTTATTGTAAATTGTCACCATAAAAAAAAGACTTAATAGATGAAATCGATGTAACCTTTTATGCGTCTTACCTTTTTTCATGACTCGCTAAGCACAAAAAGTTTGTCTATTTCTGCGAGTATGTGCGCTCAAGGTACCGTAACTTTTCTCGGGTACTTGGATTTGTCACCCATTGATTATTGGAGCCATCTGGCCTGGCCCGGCCCGCACGGCCCTTAGCTGACGCTAACGTTCACTGTCTATAAATCTCCTATTGGCTTTGAGAATCAGTCCGGCTCTGTGTAAATGCCATTAGTCCTCTTTATAGAGTGGAATGTGTTCCTACAGAAAATAAATAGTCCAATATATTGTGTTTTATTAGCTTCATTTACTGTTACTATAACAAAAGAAAACCAAAAAGCTACCCAAGGCTCACTTAAAAGACGGGGGAGAGCCAAGAGTGGATGAGAGGGGGGTGAGAAAGACGTAAAAAAAAAAAAAAAAACAGAAGAAGAGCAACTGGAATGGCGCGATAAAGAAAAGGAGTGTCAGCATTTGGACTGCAAAAGAGAGAAGCGTTTGAGGAGGTAGTGGCTGGATTTAGTCTCTCCATGATGAATGATCCCCTCTCTGTAATAAATGTATATGTGGATCCATTTTCTCTACTTCACTTTGAACCCATTGCCATACCTACCTTAACAGTAAATTGTCTGCAAACGGACACTGGGTTTAGTCCCTGCGTCGGTGCGTCCCAGTTCTGCATCCATCCCTGTGCTTTTTGTAACATCAGAAAAATAAATTGTCTGGAAGTCTACATATACATTATACTCACTTTAAATCGACCCCATTCCTCAAGAGGAGAGGAGAGTGATCTGCTGTGATGGTGCCAAGGCTTATACAATGCTCATGTGTTTCACTGCATGGGGAACTATCTGCTTGGCAGGTTTTTGGCTTGCTCCAACATTATTGAAATGCATTTTTTTATGTGGGCTGCCTGATGACAACCCTTTGGCCAGTGAACAAATAATGTTTAAGATTTTTAGTTTGCTGCAAGTAAACTTTGTTCCAAAAATTGGCACTTTCCAAGGGACCCCCCCCCCCCCCCCCCCCCAACTTGTTTAATATGAAGTAGGCGTCTGTACATTTATTTTCCTTTGAGAGAAACAGCTTTCATCAGACTGTACGTACGGACTGAGAGGTTGCACGGCCTTTCAAACAGAGTGTTGCCACTGGTCAGTCGAGGCTACTGCACTATGTAAACATCAGGTCTGTTTTGTGGTTTTCAAATTGAATTCTTGCCCGTAATGTACTTATAAGGGGCCAGAATAATGCAAGACCTCCTCGGCCCTGTAATACCTAAAGAAGATACCCGTTAGCATTCCCGTTCACCTTCATAGCAGTCTCAAGCCCTTCACTGGTGGCTATCTTGAAAAGTGGTGTCAAATGCAGCAGACAGAGACTCTGTTCGCTGAACTCTGTTTTTGCTTGGTCTCACCAAGCCGTTATTCCTCCTCGACCTCCTCTAAGGCCAACGATCCTATGTTTATGTTGTCCAAACTATCAATGACAGTGTTTAGAAAGCACCGCTGTTGCGGGGGGGGGGATAAGAACTCCTGGACCTCCGCGCCAGGTTTCTGACTAAAAAGGGTTCTCTCTGAGACAAATGTGTCCTCTTTGGTGACGTCACTTCTGTGAGAGTGAGAAGCAAAGGAATCATGTAGGATTGTTCAAGAGCGTTCAGGTTTGTGCCAGGGTTGCAACACTTGGCAGCCTTGTTGGCTTGGCCAACATGGCGATTTCATGTCGGACACATTGAGGCAAAGATAATGAATATTTCAGGCTTCACCGGTTAGGCTTTACCTCTCAAACGTTTACACATATATCAGGATTTTTCCTCTCCAAATCCAATAGCTCTGAGATATTTAGCGTTTCACATCCATATGGTATCCACATGTACAGGATCCTGCTCATTCTTCAGTTACATGTCCTACATGTAAGACACAATCCGCTTGAAGACACTTTTGGTCTTTCTCTGATGGTGGAATCACTTGCAGATGGTGGATTGGACGAGTTGCCGGCAATCACAAGCCTGTTTGATTGATGTCTTCTTTGACCTCTCTTCTTTTCTTTGCGTTGGGAGTGTAGCACATTACATTAGCGTTCTCTCCGCGCTGCAGTTCGCCCATTTAGATCCCTTCAGCACGGAAGATGCCAGAACGGACCCGTTTGGCCATGACAGGCTCAAATTGACGAGAAAAGTCTGGGCTCATTATTGGCTTATTTAGCCTGTTCTGTTCAGTCCATTATTGTTAGTAACGTCCACATGAATTTACTTGTGGTGTCTTTTGATGGCATGTATGCCTCTCCATAGACCCCAAAGTGGCTCGATTTGGGTGGAGGCTCTTTGCTAATCATCATTCTTACAAACCAAATTATTAGTAACTAATTGAATGGCCCTTTGTGGCACAGTCGCCATCGAGCCTGTAGAGGAATTGAGGTTGGTGTCCGCTATGCCCGGTCCTCTACTAATGACAAGCTTCTTGCATTCAAAATGTGCTTTAGTATTTACGAGGGGCAGCACACTGTTTGAGCCCTTGCCCTTTCTTTGAAGCTAAACATTGATCTTTTAATTAACAGTTTTTATGGGCTTCCTTTTTACTGGCCTGGCACTCTAAGCTGGCACAGAGTTTGGACTTTGGGGTTTCTACCCTGATTTCCTTTGTCTCCCTCGCAGTTTATAGCATATAAAGACAGTGTTTCCTTTTTGTTTCTTTTCTTTTAAAGGGATAGCTCACTACAAAGATACAATTTTTGTCATCATTTACTCACCCTAATGTTGTTTCCAAACCTGTATGACTTATGAAATTCAATGGGGTCCGGTGCAGTTTTGGACCCCACTGACTTTCATCGTATGGGTCTTCCTTTGTGTTTGTTTCACAACACTTCTTGGGCTCTTTTCTAAATCTCTTGTCCCTTTACTTTTAATGGCGACTGGCGGAGTTACTCATATAGGAAAATCGAAGATTGCACAACCAAGTTATACATAAGCCCGCTAGACATCAGAATAGACTAATCAGGACGCAGACAATGCAAACACACAGGAGGATCATACTTCACACAAAAACACACACTTGTGAACTCGCACTCGTCTATTACTCGGACTCCGCCAGACCGCCCCATTAGGCCTTGCTGCCAGCTTGTCTTCTGTTGTGGTCAATGCTTCTTTTATTACTCGTCCTCCCTGCCTGTTTTTTTTCTCTGTTTATGGCGTAATGTTGTTTTATTTGGTTTGAGCTGTTCACAGGATGTTACTGCATCTCTGTTTAAACGGCTGGAATGCAGGAAGGTGATTAAGCCGGTGCTGAAAGAACCACTCAGTCATACAACCCACAGAGCCAACAAAGACAATAGACTCACCAAAAACGCACCCCATTTAGATGAAGAATTGGTGTTTTCAGGAACAAAAACAAAATTATTGTGCATTGTACATCTAATAGGGCCTTTAGAGTTTAACTGAAGGGTAATTGGGTCGTGAGTAATAAATATGCCCTTACCAAAATATACTGTGGTTCAGATATCATATAGATGGATGGATGGATGGATGGATGGACACAGTCTCACACACACATGTATATATACAAATTAACATTATCTGTATAACATGACTTTTTTGCTGGTTTCAATACCCAATTCTGAATAATTCCTTGAGAAAAGCAATCATCTGTGACACTGTTTGCAGCTGTGAGACGCCCCACTCCTGCACTGCACATGTGTCTGTGATGAGCAGTCATTGTTTGATGAAAGTTACTGTCAGTTATGTTCTGTGGCCAGTTTCACCTCCACTCTCATAACGTTTGAGTCTTCTGTTTACTTTAGAGACTGCTGATCTTAGATCAGTATGTAAAGTTTACAGTCTTGGAGGAAAGAAGCGGAGTGCTCGACCGCCCTTGGCCAAAGTCATCTGGCTGTGATCTGGCAGCACAAAGCCAGCTGTATAAATAGGGGAGAGTCTTGCATTTTACGGGTCACTCTGAATAAAACATGAACTAGAGAAGATTGATTATTAATGACCTCAGGGCTGGAACAGAAATAATCTGTTAGGCCTTGAGTCCTCCATTCTTTTTCCTTCCCTCTTCCCTCTCTCGTTCTCGACGCACCCTCATCTGTCTTTCGCTCACTTCTCCTCTCGGTTTCCTTTCCGATTGGCACTCCGATAGATGTTTACTTTAGCCATCTGTTTTCAGACGTTCCCCTTCGAATAGATCAAGAGTTCAATAAGGATTCATGCAGATTTTGTGATGATTCACAGGCTCACACCTGTCAGAGCTGGCATCAGATCTCTGTGTGGGCTCAAGTGGCGGTCGTTAGGGAGTTCTCCAAGGAGGTTGATATTTAAATCAAATAGATTGTAGTAGGTTATGATAATCATTTTGTCTTTCTGGACTGTGACAAATGTTCCATCCTCTGCTCCTTTTTTTTTATTTTTTTTTCAGTCATTCTTTTTTATGAGATCCTTCAATAATTTGGACTTTGTCAGTGTTTTGGCTAAGTTAGATCATCTTTCTTCACCTGTTGCATATGAAAGTGAAACAGAAAACTAATTGGGTTGAAAGGTTGCCAGTTTAATTTCTTCTCTGTTTTGCCTCTTTCGGTCACATTTGGAAACATATTATTTGGATTGGTCAGTTTACTAATCGGCCTGTTTTGGCATTCGTGCAGTGATTTTCTGGATTTTAGAACAGAAAGAAAAACAAAATGAATATCTTTTTACAAGAGATGCATCAGAGCACAAAAAAGACACATATTAAAAAAACTCTATGCATTACAGTACCATTTCAGTTATCAGCTAATATTACAGATTTTTTTTAATTTATGGGTGTCATTTTTTTATTTATCGGTATTAGATATTTAATTGTTTGTTTCAATTACCTTTGATGTAATACAGTATAATGCTCACTTAATAAAATGCTCAATTAAACTTAAAAAAAACACTCATTAATAACACTGTTAAATGTAATCTTTAGCAAATTATTTTGTCATACAAAATAATGTTTTTGTGCCTAAATTCACTTGTAGCATTTACAATTAATTCAATTTATTTGTTAACTTTTTTGTTTTTTTAATATAGGATATTTATTGAAAATAATTACTGGCTTATTGTTATCGACCAGAGGTTTAATATAAGTGCAGCCCGTCTTATTTTGTGTCACTCTAGTTCAAGGTCCCCCTCGGTTGCGCACCGGCCCACTTCGAGCACTGCTTTAGTTCCTACATTTATTTGAATAAATACTTGAGGAGACTCCGCCTCCTCTGATGCACCACCACTGGTGGGCTTTCTCTTCCCAAGGACTGTTGGTTAAAAGCAACAGGAGCTGGTCCTGGATCAGCCCCTGATGTGCCGTGTTGGCGACTGCAGTGCGTCTTTGCCCAGTGGGGCGGGCTGCAGGCTGACAGGACTATGAATCCTGGGCTGCGTAAGTGCAGTGTAATTTAAACGGGCAGGAAATGGGGGTAAACATAGTGGAACAAGCCCACAACCCGCACAGCCACGATTAATGAAAACACATGGAGCCGGCGCATATGTCTGCTGTAAGTGGGCCTTTGTATTACAAGCGTCTCTGTCTCTTTTTCGTTTGCTCACATCCTTGTTGAAGTCATGCCGTGTATCAGTAATTGCAGTAGTCATCTATAAGTCATAAAGGTGTGTGGGTGCAGACAGTGTAATGTAGTTAAAACATCTGAACGGCAGTTGTATGAATGAACACTCCTAAAAGCAAACACATCACAGAGACGGAAGGTGAGACATAGAGGCGTCATAGACTGACCACTTATTGATTTTTGATCTGTTAATTGCAAGCGTGACTAATAGCATTGTTTGAACTAAATATTTGATATATAACCCATCCCTCACCGTATGTAAGACAAACTCGTACGAGATCTCGATTTGTGGCTTTTCCTTTACAGATTTTACCTGAAGTGACAAAAAAAAATCGCATAGACTTACAATCTGCTGTATAGACTCTAATCTGAACTGAAGTCTTGAGCACGTCCTGTTGTTTTGGGTTCTTTTGTCTTGTGTTTTCTAAATCCAACTCTCAAACGCTGTTTTTGTAATACATCGTTTCAACGAGTGCTAATCCTGAGGGGGTGCTGACCGACTAAACCAACAAAACTTCTCAACCGACCCCTAAACATCCAGAGCGAGGGAAAGCGCGGCCCCGTCTTCAAAGCAATGTGAGATGAGCCCTCTGTGCCCCGCGCTTGTCTGTTAGGAGAACTCGCTTCTCCTATATTTTCCCACCCAGCGAATATATATGAAAGCACCTCAGACTCCGGGGCTGGAACGAGGGTACGTCTCGCAACACATTCGACTCGGGGCGAGAGGAAGAATAATATATGAAATAAATACCCCCAAATGATGAAACCATAAGCGCGATTGAGCCTTCTCAGCTGGAAGCCGCCAAGGCAAACAGCGAAATACCTCAGCAGGTTTATTGTGATTTTCGCGCCCTGACGAATCGGGTTTTTGCGTTCCCGAGCTCGTTTGCTGGCTTGGGTTACAGCGACAGAGCCACAATAGCATAAACTGCACCAGCTGACGTGCCATAGAACCGAACATTTCAGTCGTTGCTATGTACAGATTTTTTATTTATGTATTTATACATGTTTATTTGTTCTCCCGTCCTTTGAAAGTAATGAAAACCGGGGCTTCAGTCTAAACACAGAATATTTCTGAGGTTTGTCACTCTCTATCGGCCAGCTGATGAAGCATCCTGCCAAGAGGGGAGCTGTCAGTCTGTGGCACTGCTTTTCTGATGGCTTTATTTGCGTGTTCACATGCGACAAAACCCACACCATTCGTAGTTGTAGCATCTGTTTCAGATTGAACTTTGGCTTGGAAAAAGATACCCTGATGTATCTGACTCCTTCCTCTTTTTGCTCGCCGTCTAAGCCAGTAGGCAGCCATATTACGAGTCTTACAGCTCATTCAGGGCCTATCAGATTAATAAAAGCCGTTAAGAATTGAGAAGGGTTTTATGAAACTTCGTTTTTGAAAGTGGGTTATTTTCCACAAATATTTAATACCCTATTGGGCTCTTTTAAAGGCTGAGTGCTTCCATGCTAACCATTGGGTTGGTTTGTTTAGGGTGGGGCCTGTTCCATTAAGATCCGTTACCACTGAAAACCGATTGGCGCGTTGACGTTGCTGTTTTTTGTCTCCTACAGGGGTGAAATTTCACATAGTTCGGTCTCCTGTGTGTTTGCAAACGAGGATTCACAACAGTCTAGCCATGATCGTTAGGAGCAGCTAGGAAAGTTTGCGCCGCTCGGAGCCTGTGGAGGAATGTGGTTGTAATTTATCCCTATGCATCCTGAAGGCCCTGCGGCAGTTTGGGCTGAGTCATTGGAGGGGAAAAAAAACAAAACGAAAATTATCTAAGCAGCGCAAAAAATCAAAACTTGGGCTTTCATCAACTTGTGGTGGGTGTTAACACTGAAGTTATTTCAATCTGGGTTTTGATCGTGATTGCGTCCCTGACTTGACCACATACTTCGTAATATGTGCCCCCCTCCGCTGAAGTCCTTCAGCCTCATTCAAAGTTGCGGGCAGGGGTGCGACTCGTGTGTGAGCATTCCCCCCTGAAACTCAATTACACTTGACTGATGGGGTGCACAGATCCGGCCGCAGATGAGGCTGAGGGCGGTTCTAATCAGATGCGGTCGCTATACAGTTGCTTTTTATAAACGACCACGCCCTCTACATTCTGATTGGCTCAAATCGGACAGTATGCATAACATAACACTGGGGCTAGTCGAGTTCAAGTGCTTAGTTCAGAAATTGGGGGAGAAAATTAGGGAGAAATTAAAGATAAAATGGTGTATTAAGCCACTAGGATGTTGTAAGTACAGTAAGAGGATAAGCAAGGGAAAGACAAACAGAGAAAGGGCGAGAGAGATCCCAGTTTAAGTTGCTCTTATAAAGCCGCAGAGGCGCTGCTCTAACGAGGAGGAAGTGGGGAAAGAGCTCGTCATGAGCTGAACACGATCCAAAGAGACCATTTTTAGAGATATGTTTGTGTGTCTGCTAAGAAACAGGACGAGCCAAAGGAAGGATAAGGCTAGAGTTAAGAGAGCATGGAGAATAATGAAGGGTTTAGTCTAACAAAGATGAAGCAGATTTCAAAGATAAGAGCTTGTAGCGTAGCCACCCGACCATAGCAGCCAGGATGGAGCATAAATCCTCTTCTTAAAACTCTCCATTAAGAGTTTGCATTCAGAGACCTGCGTCTGCAGTGGGAAGAGGGACAAAAGTGGACGGTTTATGCTTCTGCAGTTCATACTAATAAAGACCCATCCGGTTAGATGGGTAGAGACTGTTTGACTGATGAGTAAATTGTTTGACTTGATGGGTGTAGATTTTGCGATCAGAATTTCTTTTCATCCAAAATAGTATGGATATCTAGTTTACTTGCTCCTAAGTGCCACAAACAAAGATTAAGGGTGTGCTCACACTTGGCAGGTTTAGTTTGATTGAAACTAATGATGCGATTGCTCTGTTATTTTGGTTCATTAGAATAAGTGTGAAACCCTGGTGCACATTAAACAAGTGGTCAGCTCCCAAATGAACTGCTGTTCGACTGAAATATGAATGCAACATGGACCAATGATATCTAAATGCACCAAAAACAGGTTTTTTTCTCGTCATTAGTCATTACAGTTCAGTATAGGCTTCGGAAGTCTTACAGTTCATTATAGTCTTCGCATCCTTGCAGCAGATATTTGTTTGTGTGTAACAGAGGAATTCCTGATGCTGTTTTGACTCCTTTACACATTTTCTAAGCTCTTACTTCTGAGCTGGTAAAAATACCATGCTATGAACGCATATACAACAAGCACGTTTTGCGCAGCTCACAGCATTGTTTTGAATTTTCTGTAAGTTCCGTCATAAAAGCAATTTTTTTTGTTTTATATCTTTAGGTTTGTTCTTAAAAATGACAGTGTACGTTAAGTGAACCAGGACTAAAAGTATCATTTTCTTTTTTTGGTCCGGACCAGAAGAACCAAGAGAGCCACACTGCACGAATGAACACACGCTAAAATTATTCAGTTATTTGGTGCTATTAGCCTGTTTACCTTTGGCAAATACAGGTTTTAGTTCATCCACATCTTGAGTTTATTTCCAGGTTGCCTAATGCGCTCTTGAAATTGTAAAAAGCCAATCAGATTAGAGTAATACGTGCAGTACGCATTGTCAATGGGCGGCATGCCATCTGAGGCCGAGACTACAATGCAGCTAGCTCATTCCTGTGTTGTTGAAAAATAAGTGAATAAAAAGCTCCATCCAGGAGTTGGGATGGCAGGCGCACTGTAACAGCACACTAGAACCAAGAGAAGAACACCTGAGGGGAGCATTTGAAGCTTGGCCTGGAGAGAAGGACCTTCAAGAAAAGAGCTTTGAGTGACTTCATCTTACTTTATTAGAAGAGAAAGGTGGCCCAAAGGTTTTTGGGGGGGATTTTCGTAAAAAATTAGGAGTGGATCGCTACCCTCCTCCTTCTCGAAAAATATGAGGACCTTTTAATATGGTCCCGTGATAAAAGAACGCCGTTTCCTGCTAAAGGAGTCATTGTTTTCTCTCAAAATACTGTAGCCGTGTCACATTTAGGGGAAAGGCTAATGGCGTTTTTCTTTATGCAGATTTATTGAAGAAAGTCTTGATTGCTTTAGCAGAAGGTCAGTTCCCCCAACCCCAGTTCCCCCTTTACTTCACACTCTCTCTTTCTCTTTGATTGGAGCTTGTTTCCAGCGCTAGCCAAGGCCTGGGACCCTCCTGATTGCCATCTTTTCCTCAGCGTTGAGACCTGACTAGTTAACGTTCCCACAAAATAGGAGGATCTGGTGGAGAACATGTTGCAGAGATGAGGCTGTGTCATCTAGGGTGATGTGGAGAGCGGATTTGCTCGAAGGGTTTGAGTTCAGCCGTTTGATCTCCATGTGCCACTCCAGGCGTAAATGTGCAGCACAGCATTTGTTGAAACACATCCTCTCTGAGTCAGCACAGTCCAGACTCTACTGTCATTGTCTGACTGTGATGGTCCGCTGCTGTGTTTGTTCTTCTCTCATTAATGTAGCTGTTGTTTATCAAGACAGGCAGAGGAGGCTGACCATGCGCACACAATAACACCTGATAATAATCTGCAACGATAACAAATAATAATGCGCTCTTCTCTCGCCTGTTCCCTCTTTTCTGTCTCTCGTCTTCTCGCTTTTCCCTTACGTTTTCAGGTCAAGGCTGGCGTGGGGACCGATAATGAGATTTTTCCCTTTTTCCTGTTATCTTTATAGCTCTGTTTTTGGACGATTTCTGCTAAGCACACAGTCATAAAATAGGAATTGACAGTGTTGTCACAAAGGTGTCTCTGTTGCACCTAAAGTTTGTTCAGGTATTAACTGAATATTAGATGCATTAACATTTTACATAGAAAATCACACAGTGTATTTTGTTTTAGCTTCAGATGAATTTAGATTAAATTCTTGTGCATCTCCTAGTCTCCTTGTGCTTTCTGCATCAGTTTGTTGTGTTACAGATGATGTGAAAGTAGTGTGTGAACCTCTGTTGTTTAGTGTATGATGTGCCGTTTTTCTCTGTAACATTTTTCAAGTTCAGCAAATGTATGATGCCGTTATGTTTTAAAATCAGTTCAGATTGTTAAATGTTGATTGTCACAGCATGTTTAGCTCTACGCGACAACAGATTGTTCCCATTATAATAAATTATTATATACGAAGCTGTTTCAATACACAGTGTCTATGCATCGGCAAAGTAGTTGCATGTAAACTATGAGGAGTAAACACTGCATAAAATACTATTCAGGAAAACAACCACAAGCCAAGTGTAGAGCTGCTACTCTGGAAGAGAGCACGAAACAGTTACACAAACATAAATAATTTATTATTTTCCATAAAATACGTGATTTTTAAGCCTAGACAGTAGGGCTATACGATTTGGGGGAGGGGGACTCTAATTAAAAAAATCTACTTTTATTATTGTTGTTACTAAACCAAAAAAAAACAGTGCCGTGCTTCACCCTTGAATCATGCTGTGCATGTATTTATTTAATTAACTTGCAACCTTTTTGATTTGATAACCATGTTGGGCCATATCGCGATTTTAATTTTAATTTTGATTAATACTAGACATGGTCTGCCGACTTAAAAAGAAATCTGTAAAATGAATTTTAGTAATCCGAGCTGGTTGTTGGTTGCTGAAAGCACAAATTTGCCTAAATATTTAATAAATGACCACGCATGGGATGTGTAAAATGTTGTGAATGACTTTTCTGTGATGTAACTGTTAACGTTGATTGCCAGCACCCTAAAAGCAGCATTGTCTTCACTGACCTTAGCTTGCCCGCTCAATTCTTCTATCCCTGCTGCAAGCAGGCCGAACGTGTGGCAGCGTTATTCCTTCCCTCTCCTCCAGTTCTCCACTGTCTACGCTTAATGGGGCTTACAGCAGCGGCGCTCTGCCAAGCAGCGCCCTCACGCAGGCCCATACATCAGCCCCCGATGAGGCTCATTAACCCTCTCATGACTCAATACACTCCTCCTCTCTCCCTCACTCGTTCGTCTCCATCACGTCTTCACTTTTCTCCAGGCCAACGTGTCAGACTCCAGTATCCCAGGAGTGTCGTCACAGGTGACGAGATCATGAGAAGTTAAATCGGGCCCTCACCTAAACCCGCCCCTGACACTGGGCGTTTTCAGTGCTCTATTAGGATGTGATATTTTTTTATATACTCCTTGAGGAATGTGCTCACTTTTTGTATAATCTTGCATAGTAGCGATAGACTGATATATTGGCAAGGTCGATTGATCTGTAAATTTTTGATCATCGTTAGCTGTTTGTGCCACATTGTGCATTTTGAGTAAACATTGTGCAACATTTGCAGTCATATAGCGCATATATCTGCATTATATTGAATATGGGCATCCCTGATTTTTCGGTATCGATATTGATATATGTTGACCACCAATCATAAGCTTTTCATCTACTTTGGTCACCATATGTGTGTTTCTGATCTACGTCTTTGTCTTGTCTCCTTTTGTGACCTCTCAGGTAGCCCTTTTCCTTCTCGCGTAGCATTTTGTGACATAAGTGTTACTGTTTTGCATTATTATGCCTACTTAATTCCTGGCCAGGTCTGAAATCCAGGGTTTGACCAGCCCCCTCGCTCACTCAGAGGCCCTGAGATGGAAAGACTTTCGCTGGCATATCCGTCACCTCCCTTTTCAAACCCTGAAAGCCTGAAAGCACCTAGCGTAGCATTAGCACTAGCTCGTGAAGGGGCAGGACTTCTCCTCCCAGTGTGTTTGCCCTACAGTTGTGCAAACACCCGTCTGACGGATCGCCCCGCCTGCCCCCGGTGACCCACCGTGGCATGTTTTGATTCATTAATTATGAAATAGTTGCACGATCCAAACCTACACAAAAACACACATGAAAGGGAAACATATTTTATGATGTATGAATATTACTTCCAGTTATTGTTACAGATGTCTTTATCATTAACCTTGTTAAAGTTGGCGTTCATAGGCCAGGAGAGCCAAAGAAAATACTTTTGTGGGTTTTTGTGAAATATTCCACTTTCTATGGGCTTTGGTTCAGTGGCTCGTGTTCAAATCCGAAAAGCAATTTAAAAGCAGTACAGAGCCACGAAACACTGATTGTCCAGATAGGGCCAAACAGAGGCCACGGACGGGGACCCGGGACAGTCTGGGTTCAGTGGGCTCTCCATCAAAAACTGAAACAGAAGCTGGTACACAGCTTAAGTAGTATCTTCTTGTTTTCCAGTCATAAAAAATCGAAACTTTTATTTGAAGCTAAATTGCATAAGATAAGACGTAATTTTAGAGAATATATATTGAATTACATTCATTTTTACATTCATGCACATACCCCACCCCTTGAATGTTTGTTTATTAATTATGTTTTCCGCTACAGGGAAATGTCTAGTACTCATCCATTTAACACACATTACCATATTTAAATCCATTGCACAAACATCCACAGATTCCCCCCCCCCCCCCTAAATCAGTGCAGAGAATGCAGAAAAAGTTTGCAGATTCCCTCGGCCTGCCAATGGGATAAGAAAAATAAACATAACAGTTACATTCTCGATTATCAAGCAATGATTATCTTAGTATCCTATGCTAGTTTATTGTGTTATGCAATTTTGCTTCTCAAGTTCTTATTTTAAAAATCTTTAAATGTTTTTACTGGAAAACAAGACAAAAATAGTGATTATGGTAATTGATAAACCACGCACATGCTTCAGCTCCCTTTATTAATCTTTTCCTACTCTCTTTGTCTCACACTGTTTGAATAATTAGTCCTCTTGATGAGAGTATATTTTTGTCTTTTTAAATCATTTGAATGAAAATAAACATTCTGCTGGCCACATTAGCATCTGTTTCCTGTGTGCCTCAGTTTGGTGTGTGTGTGTTTTAGTTAGTTAAGAGGCACCTGCTTCTGCCATGGCATATTTCCTGGCGTGCTTGGCACTGCCAGCTCTAAGGAATCCCCCTTCCCTCCTCTCATTTCTCCACATCCCTTAGCCAAACCTCTACGGAAATCATTTGGAAAAAGGATTTGAGCATTAAAGATAACCACACCTGTGATTATCATTAGACAGAGGTGCTGTAAAATGTTAAATCCCTCTCTTTAGTTTAAGTTTCTTTTAATGAGCGGAAAATTAAACCTTTCGGGCAAATTCCAAGTGTTGAATTTTATATAACGATTTAAAAAGAAGTGCTTGGTGAGGTGATTTGTTTTCAGTAGTGTTTTAAGGGCTAGACGAGAGAGACAGAGAAGGACCCTCTTACTAGGGTCTCAATCCGTATGAGCTCACATGTCTGCTGTCTGCAGCATCACCCCCACAGCTTTCTCATTTCTCATTGTCAGTTTGATTCGTTTGACTCCCTTCTCTTTGGGCTATTTAATAGTTCTCTGGACGCTTGTTACCTTTGAGTTTTCAACACTGGAGGAGAGTGGAACCAGTGTGCTGGATGGTACATCACTGTACGTCAATCTTATTACTGTAGTCTCACTTAGCCAGATCTTCAGACTGACTGCAGAAGGTCTGGACTCCATCACAGCTTTCATTGGCCAAGGACCGCCCAAGAGGATGTCTGAAAGACATGTAAAGCAACCAATCACAGTTCCGCGTCATGTTCAGGGGCGTGGAAATGTAACATCGATTTCCTTACGATAACAGACCAGCGTGCATCTAATAAATTAGTCATTCAAGAACGTTGTGCAAGTTTACTGCGACAATGGCGCCGTGAACTTCACATACTTCTGAACATCCAGCGTTTAGTTGATCCTGATAAGCTCTTATCGTCAATGACAGCTTTCTTCTTCCATGAGGGGGTTCCATGTTTCCAGGCAGAACGTTAAAGAATGCGAAACGCACGTCTCCCGGAAATCCTGACGAATTCAACCAGTCAGATGACGACTTTGAAACTCCCGAATTATTTCCCGTTTTGAGTGCCTTATGCATCAGACGTCGAAAACTGAGACTCTCTTTTTGTGTTATATTAAACAATAATAGTGGGTTACACTTTATTTTAAGGTGTTTGTGTTTAAGTACTGAGTAATAATAATTAACTACATGTACTTACTATAGGGTTACAGTAAGGAATAGGAGTTGGTTGAATGTAATTATGCATCATGTGTAATAATGACACTGTAAAATTTAGTGTTGCCTAATAGTGCTACTATATTGTCAAGAAGGGGTGTTAGGCTTAATGCAAAGCGGTAAAATCGCTGTAACACACATGAAAGTGAAATATTGAGGAATATTATAGTATTTATTTTGTTGATTATTTTACAAATGTTGAAATTGGAGTCTAAAATTAACATTCGCCAAAATTGGCTTTGAGTAAATAAAACATTGTATGATTCCAGTTGAATTGTAAGAATGAAAATATGGCGCATCTTCTAAGAATTTTTTGTCAGTGGAAAATCTACCACTTCACCATGATGCTTTAGGGTTTTGCTTTAACTCCATGCTTGGTCATTTTACAGCCAAAAAAACAGAATGATTTAGGATGCTAGATTTATAAAATGTATTATTAATAAACACTTTTTTTTTTTTTATCTCTGTGTTTCCCCAGCTGGAATCCGAGCTGGAGCAGTGTGAACGAGAGAGCGCCGAACTGCAGGAATACGCAAACTCCGTCCTGCAGCAGATCGCCGATCACTGCCCGGACATCCTGGAGCAGGTGGTCAACGCTCTGGAGGAGTCGTGCTGACTGGACCACAGTCCTGCCCCCTCCTCTCTTCCTACTTCTCCTTCCCTTTCTTCTGTTGTTCACTTCATTTCACAGGATGCCAGAACACAAACTCTCTCACCCTCACCCTCATGCACAATTCAAAGGACAGACACATACGGGAGAGAGTGACAGCTCACAAGTCAAGTGCACGCTTGGATTGGCTTTTGGGGTGTGGGAATGGTGGGCTTTCCTTCTGCCATCCCCTACCACCACATTCATCCTCTCTGCACCTTCAGAATCCTGTTTACACTCACATAAACACGGGAAAGAAGGAACCGAAAGGAGGAAATGAGCAACAGAGAAGCTCAGTATTATAAGACATGTTCACTTATTTAGTCTGTCTCTGAAAAGCGTCCTGCAGGAGGTGGTTCTCTCTGTGAGGGGCAGGAAATAGTCTCCTTATCTTGATATACACTATTGCCGCTGCTCTTAAAAGCTGCAGGATTTTGAAAGCGTTTTGAAGAAATTTAGACCCCCCCCCCTCCTCCTCCTCCCCCCTCCTTTCCCATTCCCCCTTTTTTTTGTAGATGCTGTGTTACTGACGTTAAATTATGGGTCATTCGCGCAGGGCAAAACTCCTGCACTTTCAAACCATCTGGTTTCACTCAAAAGTTGGTTAATGCTCCGGTTGTGCCAGCAGACAGTCCGTGAGGACTTAAACATACTTTTACTATCGTAGTCAGTAGCAGGTTTAGATTACTGCAGCCCCCACCATCTGGGAATTCACTATTGACTTGGTTACTGGCCGATTTTCTCCCAATGTCTCGTTCATAAAAGTTATGAAACGGACAATATGGGTAATGTTATCCCGTATGCACCTGTCACCAGCTAAAGAAACCACAGCCCTGGTTTGTGTCTGTTAAAGGTGAGAGGAAGAAAATTATTTGCCTTGGAAGTTGTAGGTTTATTGCTGCTAACATTTGTCTTTGCATGTGGCAGGTTTGGTTTGGTTATGTTTTTCTTTTTTTCCCGTGGCCGGCTCTCTGATGCCGAGGGCGGTAAAACAGTGGGTGTATTGCCGACGCAGATGTTGTGGACGTAGAAGTGCCTCATCATCAGAGAGCAGCTGCCACACATCACTGGAATAGGAAAATAGGCACCTATCACTCATTCCATACTCTGAAAGCTATGTGGTCTCACACTGGGATGAAGACTGGCAGTAGTTTCTCAGTTTGCTCGCTCTTGAGTTGGAGACTACAGGGTTGTTCTTCTTTTTTTTCTTTGATGGATAGGGTCAAATAAGAGGAGTTGTTTAGATAACTTCTTTATTCCACTCTCTCTCTCTTTTTTAAACAGATGCAACTTGTTTTTTGCGGTTGCTTTGTGATCATCCCATCAGAGATAACATCAAGCTTTGATCCCAAGCATCTTGCATGTACCATCATGCTCCTCTCTCTCCTTGCTTGGCTTCATATGATCATCCTCAGACCCGGGCGTCTCTGTTAGCACAGCCGGCAGGTGTATCCTTTTTCACTTTATGGTTATATGGGTCTATATCCGTTGGCATTGGGTGTCCATCTCTGGACCGACCACAGGAGTGATAAGACACGACCTCGTTCAACTCGCGATAACCGTGGTTGCCTCATCGTGCGGATCGGCCAATGCTTTAAAGTCCAGAGTCAACTTCCCCTCCCGCTGCCCCTGTGGATGACACTGGGCGTAACATGCCCTCTGCTCCTCTCTCTCTATATCTCCTCATCCCTCCCTCATTCATGCCTGCGTGTAGTTTATGGCTCTGACCTGCTGTGCTGTGTTAGTCATACTCCTCTCCGCACGATAAGCTCGACAGACAAGACAAACAGCATGAGTTCACAGCGAATATAATCATCTCGCTCCCACACGCTCCCATATCACCACACCACCTCTCCTCATGCCCATTCTCACTAGCTAACACACATGTGATGTTGGGCCAGACTTTACCCAGGTTTGATTGAACTCCGAGTCATTCTGTGAGTCACATAGAACTAGTACACAAATGTCCTCCGTGATTCATGTTTGTTTGTTTCTTTTAATGATTTAGACTAAAAGAAGAGTAGTTGGGTGAATTTCATGAAAACACATTTAGGTCAGATGTTACCTCAAAATCATTAGGAAAATGTATCGCAACCTTATTTTCCATTTCCCCTTAAAATTCTCGAGGCATTTGCATTGTTTTTATTATTATTATTACTGTTATTAATATTGTAATTCTGAATGGTGTTGCTTTCTGAAAAAAGTACGGCATTTCAGTTAAAAAAAATCCTCTGCAAATCGTAAATATAAATTAAATGAATATTCAGTATTTTATTTCATTTAGCATAAATTAAAATCAGTAAAACAAATACAAAATTGGTGTAAGCATTTTACATTTTAAATATTTTTTGTCACATTACAGTTGAGAATTTGTGAAAATATTCTTGAAACAACTTGTTTTCATAAACAATATATCATTTTTGATTTCTATGTCCCTAAACTGTTTCGTGAGATTCACCCAAATGCATTTATAAGTAAACCAAGCTAAATTTATGGGTATATGGGGCCACTTTAACATCATATTCCCACGCTTAAGTGGGCAATGCCAAGAAAAGGCCCGTTCGCGTGCCATTCTCACCCTTGGCACAGTAGATCTTATTGCAGTCATATACAATGCATCTCTATAAAGTATTTTATGGTTTTATGCTCTTAATTACCAGCTGATGGACTTCCTTATGAGGACTTGAATGTGACGAGCAGCTCTGTTGGGCTTTTAAAATGAAACAGCTGATGGATGAGGCCCTGTTTTTCATCTGTCGCTTTCTTTCCGTCTGCTATCTCATTCACACACAAACACAGTTTTGGCCGTCACCCGTGGGTCTCTGAAACATGGGGCTCAGTTATCTCCACCGTGGCTGAATCTCCCCGCTTAGACTAAACACAGACCCTTCGCGCGCACACTCACTATCACAGAGACGCTCTGGCGATTTATGTCCTTCAGTACAGGAGCTGGCCTCTTACCGCCGCTCAGCTTAGAGCACTCCGGAGAATTCACTAAGAAAACAAAAAGAAGGAACGCTGTGATAACCGGGATCAGATCAGAGAAAGAATGACCCGGCGCTTTTGCAGAGGGTGTTATTGTGTGTTGAGTGAGTGTCTCTCTGGAGCTCTGCTATTTGTGTGATTGCTGGTTATAGGCAGACCTAATCACACAGAAGAGCATGGAAATTCCCTGCAGGCTTCGGATCGCTCCGTATGTTCGGAGGCTTCCCTGTCTCAGTGATTCCTCTGTGTGTTTTTGAAGAATTAAAGAGATCTACACCAGCGTTCTCTGCTCCAGCTAATCACCAAAGCTACACAACTATTCTGTAGCACTTTATATGAAGCCTGTATACATCACAGTATTTTGAATGCTAGTGCTTACTGCGTAATTATAACAGTTTTATACATTATAAAACTTGTGTAATTGCGTTTACACCTTTTAAAATTTTGTATTTATCATGTTAATGCTTTTTATTTTAAGGTGTAACCATTAGACAAGTATTATAGTGCATTAAAACTAGTCGTAATTATTCATAAGTACTTTAAACTGATAAGTTCTATAAACACAAATGGCCCAATTCTGTTTGTATAATTGTATTATAGCACTATATACCTGAATTCACTCTATATAATCACCCTATATAACCTTATACAGGCTTCACAGAAGGGTATTATATTTATTGCGTGACCGTGATGGTGCATAACTGCTTATAGCGTACGTTTCACACAAAAATTTTCGCACACCACTCCCGTTAATTTATAGCGGAGCAGCTCATAGGATGTGGTCAGCTGACTTTCCATAGCGTTTGGCTTTTTACATCTACCTGGCTTGAAAGTGTGTTCAGCCACGAGTGTGAATGAGCATGAGGTTTTGCTTCATGTTCTAGTATGAGCATTTTTCATCCTCATTAAACTCAGCGAGGCATGTCTGTGGAGGGTGAGAGAGAAAGAGCAAGCGTGGGACGGTCAGTGAGGGCCCGACTTCTAATGCGTATATTTTCCAGACTCACATTTTGCTGTCTAGATTTTTATTCAACCCCATTTTGTCCTATAACATAGACATTTATCACAATGTCTACTTAAATCCCTCTCTATGTCCCATAATTCTTAGCGTTAATCAGTAGTGCTGCCAACCTGGCCTCCTGAGTTTTGTCACACAGATGCTATAATCCCATTTTATTTGTTACTAAAGACAAATACCTTGACACAACTGTGAGAACACTGCTAGAAGACGTCTTGTACACACATACAGAAATCTATATTTATATATGTTAATGGCTGAACAATTTGCACAAGCGTCTGGGGAAGAGAATATATCCGTCTGAACAAAATGGCTGTCTGCCTTTAAAAAAAGAATGATCTAGAAACACTAACATTTGTCTTGAAATGAAAATGAAAGAAGAAGCCTTTCTAAGTGTCAAATCAAAGCTGTTAACAAAGATTTTCAAAATTGTTACCATGTGGTTGATGATGTACTGTTGCTATCTTCTCCGCATCTCGCTGGGTTTTGATTCCCACTCACCTTACAGCTGTTATTCTTTTCCCTTTGGGATTGTTTGTTTTTGTTTTGCCGTCCTTGATAGTGTGCGTGATTGCAATGTTGAAAACTGCAGCGTGTTTTATATTGTCTGTTCTCGAGGGCTGGAGAAACATCTGTGACCGTGTTTCGAGGGGACTGAGAGATGCCAAGACCTTTGCTTGAGAACTGTGATCCTAATAGCACTCTGGGTTGCTGGAAAAGTCCGTGTTATTTTAGGTTTAGCATCGTTTATGTGTTTTCAGGAGATAATAAGCATGTTGCGTTGACCTTTTTGGTCAGATGATCAGCATCGCTCGTCACGAAGCCTCATTCGTCGCTCGTAGTCATTTATTGCACGCGTAAACACACTCAGACTTTGTATGGCCTCCTAAGTAGATTGCTTATTAAATTGTTTACTTATTAACTCATCTTGAATTGTCATTATTTACCCAAGCGGTCCATCAACGCGTCCACATTTTTCATACATTACTTCCCTCCACTTAGTGTGATGGACTGAGACTGTTTAAAGCATGAAACCACATAAAACATCCACTGAAGGATTTGGCAAGTTTATGTCTGACTTTCCGTTCTCCATCTGAGCGAATTCGGTGCCAAACGAAGCTAGTCAGCTCTAGAAAGTGCCACAAATAATAACTTGCCTGTCGTTCATCAGCAACCAAAGCCAGGTCACATGACCTTTTACTGTTTATATCATGTTTGCTTTCTATTTAAACCTTTAAACCTTAATTGACACAACAAGAGGTCAAACCGAAACCAACTCCAGCTAGATGAGACACCAGAACAGAAGCCTTTATTAAGTGTATAATGGAGTTGAATGAAGCAGCATTATTCACAAGGACCTAATCTTCATTTCAACTCAATGTGGTAACAGTCATTTTTTAGACTGTTACAAAAGTTCTGTGTGCCTATAAGAGAATATATGTAAAGCTTGAAGTTGGCGCTTAATGTGGTATCTTCTTTTTTTCCTCTGGATTTTGTCCTAAGAGTGTCAGACCTCAATATCACCCCATTCACATCATGTTCTCTTGGCTCCAGCAACCCTGCCTTCTGTCACAGTAAAGGTCTGTCTTTTCTAGTGATTCATGCTCTTTTTCTACGCAGTACACTGAAACACTGTCAAGGAGGATTCTCGCCCTTTCCCCTTTCATTTAATGAAGAAAAATAAATGGAAACATGTCAACTTTAACCCAAAGCTGGTCATCTTTCATGTTTTTTTTTTTTGTTTTTTTTTTTGTTTTTTTTAACATTCACAAAAAATACTGCCTTATGTCTGTGTGGAAAGATGAAAAGATTTCTGTAAAAAGGAAATGAAAAATAGCAAAAAGGCGTATTGTATTCAGCTTTTGCCTTTGTATGTATATAAACTCTATCATTCAGTCCTTTATTGTGTTTTGGTCTTTTCTGTCAATTACGATGCACTGTTATACATTCATATTCTACAGTTTGTCATTCTTCTCTGTTCCAAACTTAGTAAGCTGCCTACCTAGACTGCGTTACATAGGTGCTCCAATGGAGGCCACGGTTGATTCAAAAGGTAAAATGTAGAATCACATGTATCTTAAGAGGTAAAGATGTTCCCAGAATGCTTGCTGATTAATACCAGCTATAGTATCCATACAAATATTTCACTCTAATTGAAAATTGGCCATGTTAGCCATGTGTTTTATGCTTTTAAATAGCAGACTCTTTTTGGAATCAATTGAGTCATGTTTGGTGGCACTTTTAGAGCTTTCCAAATGAGTCATATTATGACGTTGCATTTCAGTTAGGATGCCGCTTCAAAGAGTGGCTGCCTATGTAGACAGACAGTAAACAGCAGGATCGCTCACTAGGTCGTGGATCAGAGCTAATGTGTTCTGTAATTACTCTGAGTCAACCCATAAGAGTCATATCTGTGTAACCTGTATTGTTGCAGTGGCATCCCCAGTGTTCAGCGGGAGCCTCCCGTCAGACTGAAAGAAACTTTTTTTGATGCCGATTATCTCAACCCACAAAAAAGGAACACAGATGGGCCGTTGAGATGTCTTGGTTTCCTCCTCCAGCTTTTTGTACAGACCCCCCAAGGACTGGATTTATTGCCGATTACACATCAGCACTTAGGCCACCCAGCAGAGTTCCTGTTCGAGTTTACACTCCTCATTTTACGATATACAACTTGCATGCAGTATACATCAAGTAGCGACTAGAGCATGTAGAGTGGGAAAGATCCCATCGCTTTAGGGAAAACCACTGGCTTAACAACAGGCAATGAGAAGAATATGACCACTATTTAAGCCACCATTTAAATGTGCCAATTTCAAGGGAATTTCCCCCTGGGAAGGCCTTACTTACGTACGGAGCCTGGTCCAGAAATCACAGGAGCTGCGTCCGGATTCATGCTTTCAGAGTATGTGCTGTTCCGTGAAGAATTAACTTCTCAACCATTAATGAGGCACAAGGTATGCAGGTGTGTAGTATAAATACATTTCCAGACAAGCCACATCCATACTGCAACTGAATGAAGTATAAACTGTATAAAGTGTGCCTTTTATATTCCAATTCAGTTCCATATTTTGAACTGAATTTGAATTAAAGAAGCAAACAGGATGCATGTTGCTATAATAGCAAATAATAGCATTGCTATTAATAATATAATATAATATAAATATTATTATTCTGTTTGTAGCTCAAACAGTAGAGCGTAGGCACTTGCGACGCCAAGGTCATGGGTTCGATTCCCAGGGAAAGCAAGAACTGATAGAATGTAAATGTGTACCTTGAATTACAATGTAAGTCGCAAAGCGTCTGCCTAATGTAAATGTATTTGAATTTAATTGAATGTCAGCAAGTATATTTAATGGCCTGTTTGAAAGTTTTTCAATAAGTTTTAAAAGCCTGATAATAAATGGATAGATAAATTGACTGCTCAGCTCTAGATAGATAGATAGATAGATGGATGGATGGATTGATACATGGAAATATTCCAATTCAACTTCCTATAGATTTGACCAATTTATATTGACACTCATGAATCAAAAGCAAGCCCGTTCTAATTTTTGCGTGACCCTGATTGTGATGCGGTGAGAGTTGGTGCACCTCAGGAATGAGGGAGTCTGGAATCATCACGCCGCTACTCCTGGAGAAGCACACCAGCCAATGATTGGCAACCATCTCTATCCCATAAAGCCCTATATCCAAACAAGAGTGGCCTGTAGAGCTCTCTTTCTGTTTAAAGTGCATGTATATATAGAAATACTTCTGCATATGTTTTTACAGAGAGGCACAGAGGATAAGAGGTCCGTGTGTGGGTGTGGAAATGATGTGGTTTCAGCCGTAGTGGCCAAAGGAACACTGATTGCAAAAAGCAAGCGGAGAGAGTGAAAAAAGAACAGCAAGCGCCTAAAATAAACGCCGTGTCTATAGGATAGAGAAACATGGAAAAAAGCGTATTTTTTCACATCACTTGACTTCATGAAGGTCATAAAGAAAACAAGACCCGTCACTTACATGAATGCGGTGCATTGTCTGGGTTTTGTGGTGAGTTGCACTCGACAATTTGAGCGTATTACTTGGAAATGGCATTATCATAAGCAAAGTTTGCTTTAGCGCATATAGATCTGCGCTAACTATGTGACAGCGCATAGGGGAAGGTTATGAGAGAGATATGTGAGAACTAGAGTGTTTTTTACCCGTGCATAACTCACTGACACAATGCACAATGATGGTGTTAATTTCTCCGTGATAGTCTGGACCCTGGTTATGAATCATCTCCCTCCCTTAAAACAATTATGCTTTTTTTTAAATCTTAAGTATCAGCACACTTCTCTTCTTCAAACGCTCGATTTGAGGTGTCATTCATGTCGGTGCTGGATGAGTTACGGCCTAAAGTTTCATACTTAAGGTTGGCAGTTTGTTGAAATCCCTAACCTTTAGTGTGAGCAATAGTTACAGTGATACTTGCCTTAGCAAGCAGAACTAATGATAGATTGAACAGAACGCAGAGAGTTTCTGCTGACTAGCCTTTTTTTAGGAAAACATATAAAAAAAAGATAAACAGACAGAGCTGCGCTGGGACTTTACCTGTACTGTAAATCAGAAGTGATCTTGCTGAAATTAACAGGCTTGTTGAGAGTTAAACAACTAATTACAAGGCCATTATTAAGTGCACACGCACGCACACATGTACAAAGAACCAGACATGTAAGAGCCATTACAAGCTCTGACAGGTTTCTAGAGGATGATCTTACCTGGAGCTTCAAAAACAGCCCTGGATGAAACGGCAGCTCGAAAGAATGTCTGTCTGTCCCGATCCAACTGCTGGGAAACAGAACAATGTCAAGACAAACTCTGGGAAACTGCTGAAATGGCTTTATTTCAGTGAAGAAGACAAGCTTGCACTCATTTTATATCTAGGTAATGAATGGAGCAATTCTGAGAAGGGTTTTGGGAACCGAGTCAGAGCCTGAGGACGGGAGCTGGGTTTGATTATGTACAGGAGTGATCGGGTCCTGGGATGTTTGTCAGATAAAAGCTGCATCACGTTTTTAGCTCGTCTCTATCGTGGCCGTTTCGACATGCTTACGCTTTGCATGCATGGGAGAGGGTTCAAATGCCTCGTATTCCCATGACAATCGCCGTGTCAGTCAGCTCACCATTTCCACTGAGAGACCGGTTCGAAATGAAACTTTAGAAGGTCCCTTATAATACCTTCATCCCTCAATGTTGTTACAACAATTGGGATGGGAAAAGGGCTCAGCAGATTGAGATGTTATCGATACTTTTGTCAGAATCTTTCACACTCATTGCCAGCAGAAAGCTCCAGATGTCAGAGGTGGGCACGCAGCGGTAGATCAGGTCCATATGTGCGCCGTGACTCAGGAGTGTGTGTTCTGGAGGAATGGAGTTGGGTCTGACCCGCCGGCCCCTCCACGCTCGTTAAGGCAATGCCTTCACATGTGGAAACCCGAGACGCCTCTCCTGCGTGTTTGTCCTCCATTGTCATCTACCGTTGGTTCAGTCGCTCCATATGGAGCTCAGAGCCAAAAGTATGATTGTTGTATTTATGCGTTTATGCAATCTGTGTGCAGCATGAAAATGATCAGATTCGAATTACAGCGCACTGTTATTCAAAACCGTGTTGTTAAACGACATAAACGTTGCATATTATTGTGTCATGCTTATATACGTATTATTCCATTTTATACATTATGGGTTGATGTAAAATGTGACAAACTATTTTAAACAAATGTTACCATTCTCCTAAAATGATATATTTAACCTAAAACGACTTTTTTTTTCTTTCTTTTTTTTTTGACATCAAGATTGTAGGTAAAAATACTTTTATATTTTAAATATATTTACTATTATGTTAGTGCTGTCAAATCAATTCATCACGATTAATCGCATCTAACATAAAAGTTTATTTAATATGTTTGTGTGTGTGTATATATAGTATACATATATATATATATATATATGTATATATATATATACATATATACAGTATACATATATCATATATGTATATACATATATACATATATATATATATATATATACAGTATATAAATATATCATATGTATATATATATATATATACACACACACATATAACTCACGCGCACACGTGTATCTGTGTGTATATATGTGTATATATATATATATACATATATGATATATGTATATACTGTGCATATGTGCATACTGTATATGTATACTACATACACACAAATATATAAAACTTTAATGTTAGATGCAATTAGTCGTGATTAATTGATTTGACAGCACTAATTTATGCATATATGTAAATATATTTATGAAATGTTGTTTAACTAAAACTAAAAGTGTGACGTTTTCTACCCAATTGTATATGTGTGTTTTATAGAAAGTTAAACACTGTAAATGAGTATTTCAAAACTCTTGAAAAGTTTTAAATAGGTTTCCCAAAGTACACCCAGGCCTGCCACAATAAAGATCATCTCTCTTATAAAAACTAATTACTACAACTTTATTGTCTGACTAATAGGAGCAGCGGTTGGGACGCTGTTCCAAGTGTTCGTCGAATGGCAGGGCGCTGTTGGAGGACTGTGGTTTCTCTCCCTCCCCTGTGTCGAAGCTGGAGAGATGGGGAGGGCAGGCCCATGAGGAGGCAAAGCGCAAACTAGTCAAAACTCACTCTTTCACCCCCCTGCCTGCGGACTGAAGCAGTCGCTGGAGTTTCTTCGTCGTCTGCTTTAGGTTTTGGGTTAAGAGCCCGAACAGCCTCTGGAAAGAAAAGAGGGGGAAAGTTTGAAAAGGTTTCCGTATTTCCTGCGCAAAAGGAGGATTTAATGCAGAACTGAAGTTTTAAGCGCAAAAAAGTTGTGAATGCATGAGCTCTGTGAGGTGGACTGAATGACTCCAGACTGCTTTTGTCTGCTAATTTCTTTAATAAGGAGGAAAAGGCTTTAGTCGCCCCTGTTGCGCACCGCACGCGCAGCGCGTTTGTTTGCGCTCTTGTCAAACTATCGAATGTTTAATTGACACCTGTTGCGTGACGTCGTAATGCACTGTAGCCCGGTGAGTGTATCAAAAGTTTGAAAAAATTAAATCTCGTCATTTTCGCGGAACTTTTTTTCTCTCTGTGTGTGTGTGTGTGTGTGTGTGTGCGTGTGCAATGGACAGCGCCGTGTTTTGGAGTTGCTATGTTTTTGTTGTAAGTGAATGAAAGAGAGAAAAACACTGGAAACTCGAGTACCAATGTTCAATTGATCGGAGGTGGAATTGTTTCATGTTTTCAAAAGTAACTAAGCGCTTCAAACGAACATAACGGAGAGCAGAAGACCAAGTTCAGCTGTCAAGACTTCAACTCTGGAACTTTGGAGGAACTTTTGGAGACCTACACTGAACGGATAGATCGAGATCTGCAAACAAGTAAGCTCAGTTACTATCAAACCTAAAAGATGTAGCATATACATTGTTTGGAAAGGATGTTTGTTGATGTTGCCTGGAGCGTGTGGTTGTTTCAGAACATGCCTCGAGAAAGGTTTGTGCCGGCCAGCGAAACGTACTGGCTTCATAAACCCGATTCATCTCAAGGTTCCTGCAAAAGTATGTTTTTGCTTAAAGCATGAGAGAGAGAGAGAGAGAGAGGGGGGGGGGGGGTGAGCTGCAGCACCATCGGTTTGAGCAATTACAGAAATTAGTTACAGGAGGAAAGTCACTGTCACCTACCTGAGGTCACACTGCTAGTTGTAGGACTCTTTGTCCTACAAATATAAAAAATATATATAATAAAAATATATAACTTCTAGTCTCGTTTAACATTTGATTTGCGTTCATGCTGAGGGATATTAAATGACAAAACTAGTAGCCTATTATCTGAATCACTATCTCTTGTTTGACACCCACAGAAGCTTTCATCTACATTTAAAAAAAAATAGTTTTAAAAAATGGAAATATTGAGCAGACAGGGAGTGTTTTAACACTTTGCACATAATGGGACCGTGTGTAGGCCTGCGTTTGACACAGCCGTGCAATTCACTATAACACTCTCACAATTATGCCTTATGTATTTGTTATCCCTTTTTAAGTGTAGTTTTGCCTGCAACATATTCCTGTTTGTTGACCATTTGGATAAAAATAGCATGGAGCTTAAGTAAAATTGTTAGTATTTTATTCACGCGCATAGTTTTCATAATGCATGTTTTCTATTAGCGTTCCAACCCTGTTTGTAGGCTTGCATCCCTGCGCCACTCTTTGTACTTGGCATTAAGCTAATTTACGTAAATTGTAGATTTATGAAGTACGTAAATATGTAACAGACAAATATGGAAATACTAGGCTATATAAAGTTGGAGACACACAGATAAACACAAATCTAAATACATTTTTTTTTTTAAATGCTTCACTCCCCGTTCTCCCAACGAGTCTTATTTAGGCAATCGTTTTACATAAAGAACACTCATATCCTGTTAATTTAATAATGGTCCGATGTTTAAAACGACTCACTTTTTTACAGTTAATCTTAGACTGGGATACTAAAATAATCGGAGTCACACCAGTCTTTAGTCTCAGTTTGGGGCACAAATGTTTGAAATTATTATCTGGATCGTGCCGGGACTTCCTTGCGAAAATAGGCTACTTCATGTAATGTGTTGAAGCTGAAAAATGATTGACAGTTGCTGACTTTTGGTGCAGCTTTTAAATAAGCCATCTGTAGTTTGTCAATTAAAAAAAAATTCTCGTGCGTTTGAAAAGCGCCAGGTACAAATTATGGGGGTCGATTCTTGAAGCCAGGATTTTTAAAGAGTCTATTCTTTTACAACAGCTGTTGTTACATATTTATGTAATTTAACAGTGTTTTCAAACGTTTGAGTAACCCCAGAAATTAGATTACAAATTAGTCACAGCGCAATTGTGTAGGCTCGCGAACGGAAGTTGTTCACCATGAGGAGGTAGCCATAGCAACAGCACGCTGCTCGAGCCGTTAAGATCAATACTGGATAGCGACGAAATCATTTATCGTGTTATTATATATTTACACTTAAAAGTATAGTTCACCCCAAAATTAAAATTATATCATCATTTAATTTACTCACCCTCAAGTTGTTCCTAACCTGTATGAGTGTCTTTCTTCTGTTGAACACAAAAGAAGATATTTTGAAGAATGTGGGCCCCACTGACTTCCATGGTATTTTTTTTTTTCTTTTTTTTTCTATGGAAGTCAAAGAACTAAGAACCATCAACTATTTGGTTATTCCAACATTCTTCAAAATGTCTTCTTTTGTGTTCAGCAGAAGAAATAAATTCATACAGGTTTGGAAAAACTTCAAAGTGAGTAAATTTTCATTTTGGGGTGAACCATCACTTAAAGAAATATATAACAAAGTAGCCTATAGTGTATTTGTCTGAAACGTCTTTAAGACGGTTTAACTGTGATTGAAAATATATTAATATATATTGTATAATTGTTAGGCCTATGTATATTCACATTGTTTGAAGATTATCAAGCAATAACTATCTGTAACAAAACAGACGTAATTATTTTTTTATTTTTTTTGCTAAAGTAATTCTCCATAAAAATTGCTTTTACTACAATACTTGTCATTTTTAACCCTAAATGATTTTTTTTATATCCTGGGAGATTGTCATGGATTCCAAAATGTGAAATATTATTTAAGTCTTAATGTGCTGGAAAATAGAAATCCGTTCCTTTTCTGGGATGTTTTGAAGGGTTAACAAACATTATGCAAAATGTTGCGTGCTTCTGTTTTGTTTGATTATTATGGATATTTCTTGTGTTGCTCTCTCCACAGTTTGTGTTTGTGTAATGTAAAGCTACCTTTTCAGTGCCTCTGGAATGATAAGAAGATTCTTGTCTGCTGGGCCAAAATAGTTTCTAACCGCAAAAATATAAACAGGTGTCGTTTAACCAAACACGTGAAGATTTAGATGTACTCTGAGGCTCTCTTTTATCAGCTCCAACTGAAGAACAGACAGTGGGAAGCAATATCTCCTGTTGTGTGTATAAACGCTGGCTGCGGGTTTCATTCCCCTATATATTTCATGTATTCGCGTTTTACCTTTTCTCCCTGCCAGAGACTGTATTTGTGCAGGTTTAATTGATACGCCGGCCTTGTGTTAAACGTATTGGCCAGATGTCCTTATCGATACTTAAAAACGGTCATTCTTACACACGCACTTCTTTCCACTAGCTGACCGCTCTCTGAGGTTAAGAGGGTCCACGGAGTCCTGTACTTTAATTCGTCGTTTCGTGACTAGCATTCCTTTTAATGCTCCTTCTTTTTGAGCAGGACGGTCCGTGTAAGAGCAGACGGGCACCCGTCTTGTATTTGATTATTCCCATTTGTTCTGCAGCGATGTGGTGATTTAAATCAGCATGAATCTGAAAATGTGTTATCCACGGTGTGGTAAACATCTGAGGATGTGTATGGAAGTGCGTTTGTTGAGGTTTTCCTTTTCTGAATTAGTTTTAAAAGAGTTTGCGGCTGTTTTCTTTGATCACACAGCCTAAAGCCTCGTTTTTGAAGGGAAAAGGGTCGGATATCTGATCAAGAGCTTGCTGTTTAGCTTTCAGATGTTTTTAGCTTCGTTCCTCAAGGGTTTTCCCCTTTTCTCCTTTATATGTGTCTATCTGTTTTTCTGTGGTATTTGGAATGTGACGGGGGCTGGGTTGATTAAGACATTGATTCATTTAATGAAATGTTTGAGTTCTGGGGTGGAATGAGAAGCTGCAGACACCAGTCGTGTTTCTGTGGCCAAAGCTCTGGGAAACCTCTCAAAAGCTGATTCAGAGAGATAAAACCGTCAACAGCCCACCTGCACAAGCCAACCTGCCTCTCTTGCCTGAGCACGCGCTTCACACACACACACACACACACACACATCCCCCATCATCCGCAGCACACACACTCTTTGGCTCTCTGTCTGTTTTTCTCTTTCTCCTATCACTTACCTTTCTTTCTCTCGCTTTCAGGAAAATGCATACACACAGAACTTCATGCAATCTAACATCATGTACTAGGAATCAAACGCGATCTGTGAGGTTGTTCTTTGTTGTTCCTGATCACCGTGAACCAGATACCTCTCAAAAGTGTGACAATACTCCCCAGCAGGCCCTGCAGTCCACTGAGAGGTTAGGCCTCTTTCTTTTAAGTGCAAATATTACCACCCCCTGCTCACAAGCACTTGTGCTGGCCTCTGACTCTATCATGTAAGCTTTTCTTTGACTGATTTAGGGACTGATAAACGTGTAGAAGTGCCTACTGTCTGACTCGAGCCTGATGTGTCTATAGCGTTGATGTGTGCGTATGACCCTTTCATCCACATGAGAGATCAAACGCAGTGGCGGAGCTAGTCTTTTTTTGGGGGGATAAAAATTGCGTAAAGCCTATAGCAAACAGATGCAACGGCCCTGAAATAATTTGACATTTATTTTATATATATATAAACATTGTCAAATGTGTTGAATTGAGAAAGCATTCTCATCTCATGCATAGCTAAAATCATAAATTAGCCAAAACATTTCATAAACAACTACACATGGGGCGTGTGAAATGCCAATTCTGCAAAGTTCATGCAGACTCTTCATGGGCCTGACTATAGGTCAGACGTCATGTGAATATGAGGTTATGGGATCATCATTTTTCCCAGCTATCCCTGACTTATAATGCAGCGTAAACTAAAATCTTGACTTGCTGAGCAACTATATAACAGTTCTGCATTGCACTGCACTTATTTTTCGCCAGAGATTACGGGCTTCTGGCTGGAGATGTTTTCTAGCTTGTAATCATGTCAGAGCCAGTGTTATTTGTTCAGATGCTCACAAGAAGCCCCAACACCAGGTGTGCACTCTTAAAAACATGCCACTATTTCAACACCGCCTTGAGAACAGCAGGCTGTTCGTTCATCGATTAGAGACATCCAGGCTGTGAAATGCTCACGTTTTGGCCTCCTGCCTTTCTCCCGTTGAAGGGCACAGAGTATCGACATCATGTCTGAGTGTGAACGGGCTTGTCTGTCTGTGTGTTTACCTTCATCACCTGTACCGTGTATTTTGACGTGCGTCAGCATCTATCGCTCACACACACACACACACACATGCGTATTGACGTACTGTCCAGACACAGACAATGATCAGCAGAAGTGCTGCGCGCATCTCAGACACAACATGAGTAATGCTGAAATTAGAGTGCCTCGATTGTTGGTGCGGACTTAGCATGACATTTATCAAGTGCAAAAGAAGCTGTCGTAAGCAGTGTCAGCTTAAGCATGTTTATAGCTAGCTACCTGAATAATAACACACAGTTTAATGTCACAGACATTTGAAGGAAACTCTATCGCCCCCTTGAGTCCACTGCAATGTAACGTTAAGTATGTACAACAAAACATGAAAACAAAAGCTTGCATTCATGCTTGTTTGCTAGTGTGGCCTTAAAGTTTCTTCCCACTTTGTATGCATATTGAAATCTTGCCGCAACCACAATGCACCCATGAAACAGTGGCTGTGGATGTTACCGGTACAATAATTCATACATGATGTTTCTCCCCGCTAGGATGTATTGTCAGTGCACCATGGCATCGACCCAGTGTAAACACAGCTGTATGAGACACTTCTGGCCAGCTGTTAATTTGTGAGTGTGTGTGTTCACCTCTGGGTGTGAAGAGAAGATTCCCCGTCGGCAGAATTCAGGGATATTCCAGCACATTAATCAGCTATGCAAAAAGACTCTGCTTATTTAGAGAGTTTTTCATGAGAGAGAATAGATTTTACAGATATAGACGGCTGTTTTGTGCATATGTGTGAGCGTGTGCGTTTTTAACCACTTTAAGGCCTGTGGATTCCTGCTCAAGATTCAAAGTGTAGTAATAGATAAAAGCCATGCATGTGAATCTCTCCCCCTCGCTGTTAGATAATGATGTGCAAAATTGGTTGTCTTGATGGTGAGTGTTTGAGTGTGGCCTGGGCAGCAGGACGGGTTTGAAGCGCAGCAGGGTTTCTGGAACTTGTTGAAGGGCGCAAGAATGGATGATTTGCCTCTTTCTCCTGGTTTCATGCCCTAATTGAGCTTTGCTATGGTCCAGAGTCTGGCTCCACACTGTTTACTGTCTCCTCTGTAATCTGGATATTAGCGAACTACATGTTTGAATGTTTGTGTGTGTTTGTGTATTCACGTGTACATATTTACAAGAGATGTGCACCAGAGGCTTTTTTGGATAATATATTTGTCTCGCTTCTGTCCAAACGTTCTTAAATCAAGAAATAATTACTTCAGAGGATAAATTGCATGAGATACTTAGTCTTGTTTTTGAGGTTAAAGCTTAAAACAAGACAAAAATTCGAGTTAGGAAATTACTTTTTGCAGTGTAGCAACTATAATGGGTCCTCGTATTTATTTTAGATGATACTATGTTAAAGAGACCTATTATGATTCCCCCCCTTTTTTAACATTTTCAACTTTAGTGTATAATGTTGTTGTTTGAGCATGAAAAATCACAAAGCACAATCACTCAAAAGCAGTTATTCTCTAAGTTTCTGAACTCCCTGAAACGCCTCCATTGTAGTCTTGAGTTTTCTTCCGGTAACGAACACGTCACAATATTACACGTTAAAAAAATCCTGCCCAAGTAATTTCCCCCAAAAAAGGGATGAGGTCTAAGCAGTTGACCAATCACACCATGCTGGTCCAGCCGACCAATCAGAGCACATTGCACCTTTCTGAAGGAGGGGCTTCATAGAGACAGGAACTAAACAGAGTGTTACTGACAGACTGGGAAGAGAGGAGCTGCAACAATGTAAAATATTAGAAAATTTTCTTTTTTTAACATTCAAAAATGAAAACCTATTTTAGTAGACTACAGGGCTGGGCAACTCTAGCCCTCGAGATCCACTTTCCTGCAGAGTTTAACTCCAACTCTGATCAGACTCACCTGCCTGCAGGATTCTAGTAATGCTGAAGTCCTTGATTAGCTTGTTCAGGTGTGTTTGTTTAGGGTTGAAGCTGAACTCTGCAGGAAAGTAGATCTTGAGGGCCGGAGTTGCCCAGTTGCCTGGCATAATAGGTCGTCTTTAAACTCAACTGGACAGAACACAACAGAATGGAGCATGGTTATAATGGTTTAATAATTATTAATAATTATTTTTAAATATTTAACCAATTCTAAGACATGCCATTTTTTTTGCATGCTTATGCTTCAAGACACTGGAAAAATTGAGCGATACAATGCAGTGCCTAAAGATGTCCATCTGCAAGCTGAACTCTTTTGACCTTCCCCTGGTGCTGTACTGCTAGTTCGGAAACTGGTAATGATGATACCAGCACACTAAGATGCCATGCTGGAGATCAGCATCGACAACATGCTGGTCTTCTAACCATGGAATGATCAATCTGTCTACCTGTCTATACTAGTCTTGCGTTCATGCTAGCTCACAAATGGAAAGATTTCCATTTAAGTATTTGCCATGAGATCTGTAATGCACAGTTTGCATTGGCAGGGTTTCAACGAGCTTTACCTCATTAACGCATTGTGTAAGTCACTCTTTTTACACTTAACTCATTCTTTTCCTGTGATTTAGTGGAAACTAGAACATATCAGATATAGAAAAATGTGGTTTGCTGTTGCACATAACTGATCACATTCTGCCTGTAGTGTTTATTGTAGATCTAAACCAAAAAAAGTCCTTCTCCGTGCACTTCATCATAACCGATTGTTTCTGTGAATACTGTTGGAGAGATTCAGGTCTATGTGCATTCATGAATGTTGCTGTAGAGCAAATGAGTATTATTATGCATTATGCATTTGTCTTTTTTTCTGTAGCGATGTGTTGCAATCGGAGGGCCTGACAGGGGCAGCACTAAAGCGCTGCCAGGGGATTTAGGTGAGAGCGGGCGGTTCTGCTCTGCACATTTGAACACATTGAGTGAGGAATAGGGTTTAAGGAGTGAGCTAAGGAGATTGCGAGGGCACTAGCAGAGCGCCGGTAATAGACTGGTATAATAGCTGTGTAAATCCTGCTTGAGCCTACACACACACACACACTCTCACATATGGCCACGCTTTCTCTAAAACACTCTCATTTTCTCCCCTCACATGTTTTCTTGTTCTTGCACCAATTGAAACACAATTTCCCCACAGTTTAGCTTCACACACATACACTCGGTAGACGAGAGACTGACCTCGCTGCCCCGGCCCTCACAGCAGCCTTAATTGGTGTCATTAAGAGCTCTGAAAGCTGGGAGATAATTGGCCGGGCCCACTTGAGCAAACAGGACTTCAATGGAGTCATTTACCAGCGTGATAGGGTGAGGGTCTGGGGAGTCCTGGGAAGAGGGCTGACAGCGAGAGAGGGGGAAATGGGGTGTTTGGGTTAAAAAAGGGTTTCTCTTAAACAAGATTTTTGGGGCAAATGCTGGGAGTTCACCTAATCTAGCGCTGTGACCTAGTAACACTGAAACACAATGTGCTGGTATTGTTCCAAATTTGCCTGCATTTTATACCGTCTGAGGCATTACAGATGTTAAGAGTAGTGCACCATTTTCTTATTAGTGATGTTTACTAAAGCACTCATCACTACTTAGTGTGAATGCTACCTCAAAACATGCAGCTTGTTGAAGATAGGAATGCGACATTGAATTTAAGGGATCGAATTTGCATTTTTCATCTGGTTTGGGCCAGAGTCATTTTAGTATAATTACTATCATTTAATTAAAGTTATCATTTATAATTTAGTTAAAGTTTTAGTCAGTTTGTTGTGTGTTTGTATTTTTTTTTTTTGTGTAATTTTAGTACTTAAACCTAATTTATTTTACCATAAATGGTTTTTAGTTTTATAGTTTAAGTTAACGATAGAAACTCTGGGTTGGACAGATTTTTACTTTCAACTGTGAAGCGTTTAGTGGTGTTTTTAAAGCCTAAAATTGCAGGGGTATTTTTTACTTTATTTCTAGTCATTTAAATGTGATGTAAATGCGAACTCTGTTTCTCATTGTTGCTATTCCAAGTGTAAATAAAGGGTGAATGAAATGGGTGTCTCAGACTAAACATGCAATAGAACTTGTGGTTTTGTTTGCTAAAATTCAGAACCAGACCCTGAATGGCCTTTCTAAAGTGAAAGGAGACCTGCGAGTGCTCGGTTCTTTGGAGTCGTGGTGGGCTCTGTGGGGGCATCAGGATGTCTGGAGGGATTCGAAACAGCAGCAGGTCTTTTGTTGAATCCGTTGAGGTTTCCCACTCCACTGCCACAACATTATGGCTTTTATTAGAAGAATCCCCTCACGTGTTCACAGCCAGATTCACACACTTGGGAAGTTCAGGTTTTGTGGGGGTGGGACCCCAAATGCGCCTTCTGTCAATTTCCCTTTTAGTCTATAACTATAACGTGCTGATGTGTTGTTTTCCTCTCTCTCGTTCCTTCTTCAAAGCATCTTTCTTTTTCTCTCTCTCTCTAAAGCCTAAAACCTTTGCCTCAGGCGCATTTCACGACTGATTTCACCTCATTGTGAGCTAGTTTACAGAAACACGCCGACTCCGACGTTCAAATGGACGAACGGAATCTGGGCTTCCATTAGCATTTGGGAGCAATTTGGCATTTTGCATCATCACTTTCTCTCAGCTCTTACCACCTCTCCTCTCCACTCTTTTGCTCGGATGATGAAAAGATGGATTCTAACCCTGCCATTAATGAGGATTAGCGGGGCAGGGAATGTTTGTCAGAGAGCCAAGCAGATCAAAGATGCTGCTCAGCGGACCATGAACTCCTCCAAACCCGTGATACCAAGAGTATGTGGTCTTTACACCAGCAAAACAAACAACCAAGCAGCAACACCCCTGGACAAAGAGCCGGGTGTCGTGGCTCGTCTCTAACGCTAGCGAGGCACATCTTTACCGTTTGACCCCAAATGACACAGCAGGGGCCCGCTCTGTGTGTCCCGGGCCGGACGGCTGTGTTGATCTATTGTAAATCACGCCTCTTTCAGCCGGCCAACCCAAACACGGCCCCGGTGAATGGGACTCGTTGGACTGCTGGTGTGGTCCTCCACATCCACGGAGGCTCTTTTAAAGAGCCATTTAGAGCGTGCAGAGGCCTCGAGACGACGTTTAAAGCAGACGCTGGACAGGAGGCTCAACAGGTGCTGCGTTGTGCCTCTGTGTGTGTATCCGAGCATGTTAACTGTGAGTTAAGGTTCCCTCGGTGGTGTTCTGCATTCCAGTAGTGTCATTGTTATTACATGGCGAGCATACAGATGTTTAGATAGATGATGAAATTGATTTGCAGTCTGTAAATCAGGAGGAATAATTATTATAAATGACCGATATGAGTTTTGGCCGATGACAGATATAATGCATTGTAAGATGTTTAATATATTCTGTTTAAATTGTATAAAATATTTGGAATTTTCGTATTACTAATATATTATTTAATAGTATTATTATTTAGTATGAAATAAAATATATGCAATATCTTAGTTTAATATATAGCCTACATATATGAATTTGCATGTTTTGTCTATATTATTATAATTGTATAGATAATTATATATATCATTCTAAAAAGATAAATTTTTAAAAGAAAAGTTCTCCTTTCTATTTACATAACTTTTCTTTAAAAAATTAATGGATTTATTTATTTATATAACATTTGGGAATACAGTAATATTGTGAAAAAAAAATAATATTACAGTTTAAAACTGTTTTCTGTTTACTACATTTTAATTTATTCCTGTGATGGTTCAGCATCATTACTCCAGTCTTCAGTGTCACATGATCCTTCAGAAATCATTCTGATTTGCTGCTCAAGAAACATTTCTTATTATTTTCAATGTTGAAAACAGTTGTGCTGCTTAATATTTTTTTTGAAAACAGTGATACATTGTTTTTCAGGATTCTTTGACATGAACAACATTTATTGGGAATAACTTTTTTAAAACATAAACGTCTTTACTGTCAACTTTGATTAATTTAATTTAATTTTGCTAAAAAAAAAAATAAAATAAAAAACTGTAATGTGTGTGTCAAGCCAAGATGTCATACACACAATTCATGCAACATTAATAACAGAAAATGTCCATTATTCATTGTCAAGGCTGTCAGTAGGGCACAGTTATCAACCAGAGCCAATAATCTCAAAATGACCAAACATTACTGATGATTTGGAGAGGACAGTGAGTTTCATTAGCGATGGATTCAGACAGTGATGGGACAGGGGGAGAACTGCACAGATTGGACGATGGTACAGACAGACGGATGGTTTGCAGTTTTGAGAGACAGTCGGTGTAGGCAGACAGATAGATGGGCAGAGCCGTGATGTGAGGGAGCGCAGAGAGTGCGAGTGCCCTGCAGGCCTTTCTGCCAGCGTGACAGCTTTTGGTGAAGCTCTGTGCCCTGAGGTCCTCGTCTTCAGCTGTGAGATGGTGGAGCAGCGTGTGTGTGTGTGTTAGAGAGAGAGAGAGAGAGAGACAGTTGTGTGCAGTGCATGCCAGTTATAGCCTTGTGATTGTCAGAACTGTGATTGCAGTGCATATTTGTGTGTGAGAGAGAGGGAGAGAAAGTTGAAGTTTGTGTGTGTTAGTGCATTTGCCATTGTTTATGTGACATTGCAGTTTGTGTCTGCATGTGTGTGTTTGTGTGGAAACAGCAACTTTTCACTGTTCAAGAGTGAAAAGAGGAGTGAATGATGGCGTTAGAGGGAGGGATAGAGAGGAAGATGGACACAAGTCATATCTGGTGGGAAATATCGCCCCTCTATGGCAGCTTAGTGTCACTGCTCCTCCGCCTGTGGGAAAATGAACAGAGAATTGATTTCTGAAAGCTGGAATGCATGAGAAACCGCACTGAGTGAATGCGTGTAACACAACTCGCTCTTTTTTTCTGTCTCTTTGCTCGAGCCAAGATGTCAGGCAAAAGATGAAATTATTAAGAAGATGAAAAGCAGTATTGAGCTAAGGGTTTTTCCTCTTTGTCACTTTGTCCCATAGATCTTTGCACAGATCACTCTCTGTATCATTGTTTACGTGAAGGATGGAGGGACGATGGAAATGAGTGGAGGAAGTGTAAGCTCTTTTATTGATCCGAAGCGTGAAGGGCTTTAACACCCAGAGAGGCGTCTGCCTCCGCACAGCATAAATCCTTCAGATTCATCATTCCTACACATTCTGTGTGTTAACTTCTTCTACTTTAAATAAAATCTAATGTAGAAATGTATTGCTGGTGCCTGACATATATATATATTTTTATATGTTTTGTTTAGATGGAGTTCAGAACACATGTAGCCTGCTTGTGTTGTTTGTATGTTTTCTTTTCAAGGGTTTACAGATTTAAAGGTTAAACTGTGATTTCCTGTGCTGATATCTGAAAAAGCATCTTTAACCAGCCTAAAGTGGTTACGTGGTCTCCCAGACTGCTGGGTTTCCCTATATGGTCTCCCATGCTGGTTTGACAAGTCTGTCCTGCTGGTTTTAGAGGGGGTTTGGGCACTTGTAAGCTCGCCAGACTGGGAAACCAGCTGACCGACCATCTAATATCCAACTTATCCAGACTGGGAAACTGTCTAGACCAGCCTAAACCATATAAGACCACCAAACATTTGGCTGGTTTCAGTTGTTTTTCAGCAAAGCTGAGAGCAGTTCTTTGCTTTGCGTCTGGTTTGGTTCTATTTTCTCCCTAAACATTTGTCCTCCTTCAATTATCACCATCATCTCTTCCACTATCAGCCCATTCTGCATCGGGAGGATAGAGATGCTGCTGCCGGAGCGTTTCACGCATCAAGGTGATAACTCACTGTCAAGGGAATTGATTTGGGGATCTCTCAGAACGGAGGGGTCCTTGAATTGTTTCTGATTGCTGGTACTGTCAAGACCGATACCTTGAGCAAGATTAATTCCTTTGTCAACGTCTTTCCTGTCTTCAGAGTTTATAAAATGATCTCATGCTGGCAGATGTTCTGGTATGAAGACAATGGCTCGCGCTGAAGAGTCGTTCCTGCGGCTGCAGACAGAGGGCGCTCTCTCCTTTAGAGAAAACATATAGGGGAAGATTTGGGGAAGACAGATTCAGAGGCAAAGATCTGCCCGCGAAGGAAACAGTGGGAAAGCAGGCACAGAAGGAATGCAGTGAGAGAGTTATCTTGAAATCTTTTCTGATTTTGTGCAGAAAGAGGGTTGGAGTGAGAGAGACAGCAAGACATGAAGACACAATTATAAAACTGAATGAGACATTAAAGTGAAAATTCTGTCATCATTTACTCCCCCTCAAGTTGTTCCAAACCTGTATGAGTTTCTTTCTTCTGTTGAACACAAAAGAAGATATTTTTGAAGAATACAGTTGACTGTAGCCATTGACTTCCATAGTATTTTTTCCCCCAATACAATTGAAGGCTGTTTGGTTACCAACATTCTTTAGAAATATCTTCTTTTGTGTTCAACAGAAGAAAGAAACTTAAACTCATACAGGTTTGGAACAACTTGAGGGTGTGCTGTTGGAGTGATGACAGAATTTTCAGTTTTGGGTGAACTGTCCCTTTAAGGTCAGGTGATATTCAGGACAGCGCAACTCTTGGTTTTTGTTATATTGCTTGCATTTAACAAATGACATAAATGAAATGGAAATCTGTTAATCAGAAAAGCAGGTATGGTTTTCCCCCCATTGCCAATATATCGGCCTGTCACTCTCCTGAATTTCTCTTCCTTTCTTCCTCACTTTTCATTGCTGTAATTTATAGCGTGTTTGAGAGGCAGATTGTGTCTGTGGCGCGGGCTGGATGATGTACGGAGAGCTCAGGCAGCATGTGTGCATGGGGATTTTTTGCAGTTTAGTTAATAGTACATATCATATCTGGATTTCACACCAGCGCTCCCCAGGGATCTGGCTACACTCGCTGCAATTAGACTGACAGTGGGCAGGCAGACAGGGCTCCCAGCAGAGCCTCTGAGGGCCACTAATCAGCCCTGAGAGCACACTGCGGGGCCGAGGGGGTCACACCTCAAGGAGGACAGATAGAGTATTCGCTTTAAACCAACCCAAGTTGTCCTGACAGCAGATGAAGATAACTCGAGGCAGAGAATCCAAGGTTGGCATTAGAACAGGGCATTCTGCTGAATTTCATATAGTATAATTGACTATGTGTGTATATATATATATATATATATATATATATATATATAGAGAGAGAGAGAGAGAGAGAGAGAGAGAGAGAGAGAGAGAGAGAGAGAGAGAGAGAGAGAGAGAGAGAGAGAGAGAGAGAGAGAGAGGCCAGGCTGTCATACAAAGAAATTATGAACACATTCAAAAACAAGAGAGAACCAACAAAATATTAATAACTGATAACATTGTAGTCAATCTATGCTATTTCCTCAGAGTTTTTTTTTTTCTATGCGTTTTTTTTTTTTTTTGCCAAATAATTTTGTAAGAGAAATACCCGCCTAACCAAGTTTAGTATTTTTGTTCTTCCCTCATATTTAAAATATTTATAATATTTGTTCCTCATACGTTGATGGTTTAATCAAACTTGTCATTCACTGGTCATTGATATAGCCTATATATAAATCTAATTTAATTTAGCCTATATATTTATATTTTTTAATATGTTTATAATTTACATTTAAAACATTTACCATAAATAATATTTGTAATTCATATAATATTTGTAAAAAAACAACAAAAAAAAGATTTGTATTTTTGAAATTATTTTAATTATTTTAATTTTCTAAAAAAAATTGTCTACACAAATTTGTAGTGTAGACAATCAGACATCTTTTAGCAAATTCTTGGTATTGTGAATGTAAATGCATATTGGTCTGTCATCACTTTTTTTGTCATATAGTAATATTATTTAAACTAATATTTAAACTAGTATTTAATATAATTAAACAGCACAGTCAGACAGTCGTTCTCACTAAATAAACGGATTAAACTTAATATTTCCCCTTACATAGCTGTTCACTCCTATGAAGTACTGATTCAGAAAATGAAGACCGAAATTGAATGCAGGAAGGACAAAATTCAAACCGATAGCTCTGGGAATTTAAATTATGTAAGTGGCCATCGAAGGGGATTTTAGCCAAGCTCAGGAACGGCCAAAGAGGATTCAAAGCATCTCAGAAACATTGGGGAGAGAATCCAGGGATGAAAGATTTGAAAGGATTTGGGAAATATTAGGTCTCTTAATTTTTTTAGTTGCAATGATTATTTGGTAGAGCAGTTATGTTCACCATGGGGAATTGTGGCAGCAAGCATGCGTCACATGTTTTCTGTAAAAAAGCATGTATAATGCATGAGTGCTGATGCTGATAAACTCCTGTAGTGCTATAGACTGTGTTTGTGCTCTCTCTCTCTCTCTCTCTCTCTCTCTCTCTCTCTCCCATGTACTTGTAGCTGGGCGTTTGAGAGGCAGTCAGAAAAATGCAACGCTTCAGCATTTCCAGTGTCCGTCATGGCCCATGTCTGTCCTTCAGTGCCATTCGGCTCAAAACACACGCAGCCCTCCAGACTCTCTCTTCCCCTTTCCCATTTACCTCTCCACACTCAACATTCCTGTACGCACCACTGTGATCAATCAGTATCTGTGCCCAGCTGTCTGCTCTCTAGTTCTGCATGGCTACAGACAACACTCGTGTTCTTGGTTTGGGCCCAAACACCAATTTGGGCCGTTCCATTAGTATCCTGCGAAGGGGGTTGTTCTCTGCGTGTGGGCATTTACCAGATGCTGTTGCCGCTGCGAGAGACGATCATCAATCTGGGTTCAGCTGGCAATGGATTTCCCCCCATTGCGGCCCACATTTGCTCTAACACACTCTCGCCCCTGGTGGATCGCTCAATAACTTTCAAACAATTACAATTTTTTGAAATATTAATGAAATCATGCAGTTTATAGCTTCCTTCTGTTTTCAAGTCCTCGCTGTTGTTCTGTTTTGGATAGCTGAATCTCTCAGAATATACACCATGAATGTACATCAGTTGGTAATATTCACAATCACTGAAATCATACTGTTAGAATATATATATCCAGTACCGTTAAAAAAAGAAGAAGTGTATTCTTTTATTTTGCAAGGATACATTAAACTGATCAAAAGTGACATTTATAATGTTACAAAAGTAACAAGTTAATATTTCAAATAAATGCTGGTCTTTTGAACTTTCTAGTCATAAAGGGTCCCTTAAAAAAAAGTATTACGGTTTCCACAAAATTACTAAGCAACACAACCGTTCTCAACTGTGATAATGAAAGATTGTTTCTTGAGCAGCAAATCATCATATTAGAGTGATTACTGAAGGATCATGTGACACTGAAGACTGGAGTAATGATGCTGAAAATTCTGGTGCTCGCAACATCAAGATCATGGCTTGGTACCTTGAATGCAATGTAAGTTGCTTTGGATAAAAGTTTCTGCCGGTGCATAAATGTAAATTTATCGTTGTAAATGTGGCATTTTGATGGAAACATTGCTTACCAGTACAGTGGCAGTCTCGTCCCTTTCTTTCTGTCTAACTCTGTCTCTCTCTATCTGTCGGCCTTCAAACTGTGTCTTGCCCACCTAAGCGGCGCGGTATCGCCCGCTGTGGGGTTGAGGGAGGGTGTGAGTGAGCGAGCGAGCCGGCTCTGGGTGTCTGCCAGGTCTAGATGCTGAGGGGAGGGCAGGTGGAGACGAGCCAGCCTCCCCAAGCAAGAGAGGTCAGAACTCTGCTTCTCCCGGGAGCTGCGGGAGAGAGAGCCGAGCCTGTGTGGAGGAGGAAGAGGCGGGCAGTGGAGCGCAACGCTGCAGAGAAGAGTTGCAAACATCCTGACACTCAACACACACAGAGAGAAAGAGAGAGGGTCAATGTGTGTGTGCTACTCTGAGAGAGAGAGAGAGAGAGAAGCACTTCAAAAAATGCAAAAAATTGGGATTGTGTAATGGCGATAAGACCTTGAGAATGTAGTGATGCCAGAGTAAGTGTTTGTGTTAGAGACAGAGAGCCTGAAGGTCTGTGAAAGAGGGCTGCTGAGTGCAGTTGCTTCTGGAACAGGCCGTCCACACTCTAATCTCACTCTGCTGGAGGGCGAGAAGACAAGAATGTGGCGAGAATGATGCGAAAGAAGTAGAGAGGATGAGAGAGAGCGAGACACGCAGCACATACAATCAGACACGTGAGAATGATCCAAACCTAATCAGCCCGGCTCATTAATATTAATGAGGTGACGTAGCATTAGCCCAGTAGGGCTAGCTTAGCAGGTTAGCTAACTTCATTTAGTCCACAGGTAAAATGGTTTATACCTGGTCTTCAAGTTTTACACAGCCACCTACTTTTTTTGCACCACAGAGGAGCAAAGTGAATCTTAAAATATAACGATTATTGATCTAAAAGTGGAGGTGGGTGGGAGATCGCAATGATGGCCATTCACAATTCAGTATGCAAATATTCCAATGATGTCATCACTACTTTTTAGATTTTGGAATGCTGAACATTCTATTAATGTCACTGGGAGATTTTCAAACTTTTAATTCTTAAAAGTGTAAAGTTTATAACCAAAAATAGAATGTTCACACATTGCGATCACATTTAAAAGGAAGTGGCAGATGGGATGAAAGAAAATGAGGATTATACACCATCATGCATCTCTCCGCAATTTGTAAACTCGTATAGACTTCCTCACAGTCCTTATGTTTGCTGTCATTTGTTCCTGTATCTTCTAGAGGGAATTTAATCTGAAACTTCTATAAGTCTGCTGTCACGTAACTGTGTGCTCGATATCTGCATGTGGTCTTTCTGTGCGCGAACAAACAGACGGCCAGGAGGCAGTTGGACATAAACACATCTGTTGTCTGTCGTCAGGCAGAACTCTGCAGCGTCTCTCCTTCTGCTTCAGTAGTCAGTGTACTTTCATTTAGATTTTTATGTGATTTGTTGTGCTTGACGTAGACATCAGGAAAGGAAATGTCTCTGGTGCTGGTCATTTGTTTTCTGTTGTGCCATTTTTTTTTTTGAGTGCTTTGTCGAGCTCAGAGTCAGAAACATGTTTACTGAAAGCCAAATAGCTATTTAGGCATTGATTTAGTAAATTTGCATTCTTTCTGGCTCCAGTCTGATATATAACAGCCACTTCTCAATTCAGATGATTCCTGACAGATAAAATTGAGCACCACCCTACAATACCTTTCTTGCTGAATATCTTATTTTACTTGGAAATACATCACATTAAGGCAAGAAAATGGGCTGCAAACAGCATTTCACGTTTAACATTCATCTTTGCACCCTTGCAGTATATATCAGTACAGCTGACTATAGTTATTAAACCCGATTTGTCGGTTAGATTAGCTGCCTTTAAGAATGTTAACAGTAACTAACTTTAACTAAAACTGTTGCTCTGCCATTACAGAAGTTGGATGAAATAGTTGAACTGACAATGTGTTACAACACGCATGCCCCTCTCTTTGGCAATGCTGAAATGTACATGCAGTTTGAATTGCTTTCTGACACACATTTCACATGTAAAACTGAGCTTGCACAGCTGGAAGCGACTGTATATTTGCATATGTTTTGGGTCTTCTGAAGCACTCTGTTTTATAAGCAGTCATCATAAAATACATTTTTGATTCCCATCAGCTGTTTTAGATTTAGAAAGTAATATTTTTAACACATTTAATGCTGCAAACAGGCATTTTAATTTGCATTTAACCATCTCTTGTAGATGGATGCCTTGCTTTGACGATTTGACGATGCTCTTGCCTTCGAGCCTTTTGAAGTGGCCAGAGCAGGAGCGCCTGTCCGTCAGCGCGGGTCTCGCTTCAGGAAGAGGGTTGAGCTCAACCTCGCCCTGATCATGGAAAACTGGCCGGGAAGATTCAGTGTTTTTCTTCTGTTGGCAGAAGTGTACGTGAGCCAGCAGGGAGAGACTTAATGACCTTGTGGTGCTTTTTTTTCCCCAATCTCTGCCCTACCCATTGAGACACGCATCCAGTTTTCTGTGTCAGAAACCAGTTTTGACACATCAGAGTTTTTTTGTTGATGCTTTTTACGTTCGACGTTGTTAATTCTCAAGAAAGCAAGGCATGTTTCTTAGCTGTAAGAGGGGAAACATGAATACAGAGACAGAGGGAGAGTGCTGGGATCTCATCTGGAGGTGTGAGCTTAGAGGAGTGCTCATGATGAAGTGTGGGAGAGAGTGATGAATGTGTGTCAGAATTAAGAGTGCCTCGGGGAGCTGGGCGGATCAGACCGGCCGTGGCCTTGGGCGCGCTCTCTCTCTCTCTCTCTCTCTCTCTCTCTCTCTCTCTCTCTCTCTCTCTCTCTCTCTCTCTCTCATAGCTAATCTGTTCAGAGAGAGAAAGAGAAGGACAGATGCTCCAAGCAAAATGCTTTATTTTCCATTTATTAGGCCTTGTCACTTTTGTTTTGAGTTGTTTTCCTTTTTCTCAAACACTCACAAACTCTTTTATATCAACAGAGGCCTTGAAAAGTATCTAGACACTTTAGCCGGAGATGTCCGAATGTCCTTGCATTTAATAAAGTAGGCTATCTCAACAAATAGCATTTATTTTAATGAAAGATAGCTCAAGCACAGTTTTCAAGCAAAACATGGTAACACTTTACTATAAGATCCCATTAGTTATAAATATCAGAAAAAAATTGTTCTGCGTAAAACAGCTTTTTTTGCAGATGCCACTTGCTTTGGTATTTTGTCATCAAATGCAATGACAGTCATGTCATTTTAAATGTGTTTATGAGTCCAAATACTTTTTAGACTTATACCTGACATTCCAGAATTCCCTGTTTTTTGCGCCTATTTTCTCCTCCTTTAAAGGGATACTCCACTTTTTTCGGAAATATGCTCATTTTACATCTCCCCCAGAGTTAAACAGTTGAGTTTTACCGTTTTAGAATGCATTCAGCCGAACTCCGGGTCTGACGGTACCAGTTTTAGCATAGCTTAGCACAGATCATTGATTCTGATGAGTCCAGTAGCATTTCTTTCAAAATGACCAAAGAGTTTCAATATTTTTCCTATTTAAAACTTGACTCTTCTGTAGTTAAACCGTGTTCTAAGATCGACGGAAAATGAAAAGTTGCGATTTTCTAAGCCTATATGACTAGGAACTACTCTCATTCCAGCGTAATAATCAAGGAACTGTGCGGCTGTACCATGAGTGCAGCAGGCGTAATGATATGACGCAGCGCCTGAAAATAGGTCTAATAGGTTAGACAAACTTAGTCCCGGTCACGTTGGAAGAAGTTACCGAGCTGGGGACTATTTTCAGGCGCTGCGTCATATCATTACGCCTGCTGCACCCATGGTACGGCCGCACAGTTCCTTGATTATTACGCCGGAATGAGAGTAGTTCCTAGCCATATAGGCTTAGAAAATCGCAACTTTTCATTTTCCGTCGATCTTAGTACACGGTTTAACTACAGAAGAGTCAAGTTTTAAATAGGAAAAATATTGAAACTCTTTGGTCATTTTGAAAGAAATGCTACTGGACTCATCAGAATCAATGATCTGTGCTAAGCTATGCTAAAAGTGGTACCGTCAGACCTGGAGTTCGGCTGAATGGATTCTAAAACGGTAAAACTCATCTGTTTAACTCTGGGGGAGTTGTAAAATGAGCTTATTTCCGAAAAAAGTGGAGTATCCCTTTAATCACTCTCTGGATGCAAAGAGAGTCAGTCTGTCTAGTGTTTGTCAGATAAAAGTGTGTGTGTGTGTGTGTGTGTAGCTGCCCTGCTGTCTGTGCCCAACACACTTTAGGGAATCATGGGTTTGTTCTCACAGGGACGACACACACTGTTCACTGTTACTGCGTTTGCTGCGTGTTCTGTCAGAAAAAGGTGCTCTGATCGGACATAGTCTTCTCAGTGGGAAATAACAGCGTGAGAGAAAAGCGATGAGTGTGTGTGAAAGACAGAGCGAGAGAGAGAGAGAGGAGGAGGAGGAGAAGAGAGAGAAAAACAGAAGCAGTGGGTGTTTGGAGAAAAGTCACCTTGACGGCTCTATTTAAAAAGAAGCGTTCGGAGGACCTTGGGTATTGAGCAGTTTTAGTCTAATTGTTTTTCACAGAAAGAGCTCGGCTGGAAAAACACAAGGGAGGGCTTACGTGAGAGAGAGGGAAAGAGAGAATCAGACAGTTTTGTTCATGTCCAGCATTTTTCCTCAGCAGCATGGCAGAAGGGTCTGAGGCATCGAAGAACACACAGCTAAAGGTCAAAGCCTTTGAAAAGACGGTCACCTTCCAAAGACACACTAAGTTCAAATGCATGCAGTTTAAAAGTACCAAAAAAAACCCCTAAATTAGTCATTTGTATTTTTAAAATGTCATGTAAATTCTTTAGTCCAGTGCTGCTTTCTCAACCTTTTTTAATCGAAGGCTCCCCAATGTCCAACACAATATTCAAAATGTAAGTTATTGAGGGAGGTTTTTTTTTTTGCGTTTTAATTAAGAGTTATTACTCATTGGCCTGGTTTCAGAGACAGGGCTTAGATTAAGCCAGAATTAGTTCAGTTAGGACATTTAAGTAGCTTTTATAAACGTGCCTTAGAAAAAAAAACATTACTGGTGTGCATCCTGAGACCAAACAATAGATCTGACATATTTTAAGACAAGTTATACTTTCAGTTAAGATATCTCAAACATGCATTTTTAGTCTGGGATAGACTAAGCTTAAGCATTGTCTGTGAAACCAGGACATTATTTAGTCATTTTTTAAAAAACACAGTATCAAACGCTGCAAAAGACACAAGCGCAATCCATCCGCCTGGAAAAGCAGAAAAAATGTGTTCTGTCTGAACGCTCCCTTATTGTGTCAGCTTGTCTTATGTTTTGCAAACCTAAATCAAGTAGCTTCACTTGATCTGAGATATTATACGGGTCACATGTTTTTGGCCATGTTGACACTGGTATTAACATCCATCTCGGGTTCAGCCAAGACATTGCTGTTTACACCTAGTAGCGACATGCTTCTCAAATGTGTCTCCTGTGACCATGTGTGATCAGATTTCAAAAGCAGGGTCTGTAATTTTGTGGCTACATACATCACGTATTATGTCAGCGTTTTACTGCATGTTATTTAAGCACAACAACGGGGGGAAAAAAACTCTAAAGTCACCACACTGTTGCCTTCCAATATACTTTCAACACACTGCATTTTCATTTTTTAAATCGTCTAAACTGAAGATATTCTGTGAATTTTTGCACATTTGTATGTAAATGTACATTGTATGTATCAGATTTTCGATCAGATGTTTGTCTTCTTTTATAGTCTAAAACTCTTGTTTTGATGCAGTGACATTGTGTATTGGGTATTAAGTAGGTCCGTCACTGTTGTCTGTGATGCATCGGGATGCATTAGCATTTACATCTGATATGGTTTATGTGACCATATCACAAAACGTTGTTCAAACGTTTTATATCCGTTCGTTCGTGCCAAACCCGACCGCTTTCCCTCATCTGCCCTGGGCATCCATCATAAAGCCCCAGCATGTCACTCCAGTGTCCAGAGTGGATCTGTTCTGTTTTACCACAAGCTTTTCCCATATGCTTCAAGCCACAGGGGGCTGATGACAGTGAGTAGGCTGCGGGACAGACAAGTGTCCTGCCTGCCCCAACCTCCCCTTAGCGTGAAATCGGCAGACTCCACGGAGGCTGTGACATTGGTCATGGAGGGATTGCTGGGAATGAGGACGTGTGTGCAGCAGCCGTGTGGGGTCAGGTGGACAACAGGTGCCGTCTGACCCACAATGCTGCGTTACTTTACTTCTAACGTCTCTGTTTCTCTCTCTGTTTAGTTTGAAAGGAGGGAGATTGGCGTCACCCTTCCGGCCCCTGGAGCTGGCCCTGAGCCGTGGCTCATTAGCACCTGGTTCTCCCCTGACCTGGAGCTTCTTTCGGCAGGGAACCAGCAGCCCGATCCCCTAGTGGCCTAAAGTGCTAAACACGCATTTCTATCTTTCCTATAACATTGCAGAAATATGCCAGCTATAATGGGTTTTGATTCATTTTGCTTGATCAAAGAGATTTGGATGATTTAAAGGGATGGTTCACCCAAAAATTTAATAAATTAAAACTATATAGAAATATTTGAAAATGACAAAAGCACTTATGAAAACTATAAAGTAACTTTAAATCTATAACATGATTATATATCCAGATGTAGCACATCCGTATGCTAATGTGCTAACTGTGGTCGATCTGATCGATATCATTTTGTTTGTTTGTTTTTTTGTTTATGGCCAAAGCCAGTAGTCAAGTCAAGTCACCTTTAGTTACATAATGCTTTATACTATACAGATTGTTTCAAAGCAGCCTCACGGTGATAAACAGGAAAATAATGATTCAATGATGCAAACAGACTTCAATTCTGCCGTAAATCAGCTCGAAAAAGACAATAGTATGAACATTCATTATTCAGGTGAAATCAGTTCGGTGTGGATTCATTTTGGTTCAATAACTATGTAAATTTAATAAATTATGGAATGAGTTGAATTAATCTATAAAGCAGCTCTGGAGAACATCTACAAAAAGCCAATATAGCCAATATAATAAAACTGACTTTATAATATGTTAGTAAATTAATGATAAAAGATCAAATTGCTGAATTTAAATGCACACTAACATCTGCTCAAAATTCAAATAGAAACATTTATTTGAATCACTTTTCATTTAGACCATACAACCAGAGCACAGATAATCTTCCAGACTCCACTAATGAAGCAAACTTTTCCCAGGACAAGAGCGCTTACGTTAAGAATCGAGAAACCCCTCTGAATATGCAGCGACTGAATATGTTGAGCCGCCTCTCAGTTCTTGTTTTTATTCCTGCAACATATTCTGTGGTGACTTCAACTCAGGTCACGGCACGCTGAGCTCTCACAGTGTCTCGGAGAGAAAGTTTAGCACAGGGCGTGTGGAGAGGACCTCTCTGGAACATGAGTGTGCCAGCAAGCGTGACTGAGACTGACAGCTTGATTTATGGCATGGCTATAAGTAGCCACGACGTCGGCTGCCTTCAGCGGGGTGGAGTCCCTGCAGACACCTAACGCTGGCTCCTTGTGCCACTGAAGCACAACACACTGACAAAATACTGTGTCTGTGTGTGTGTATGTGTGTGTGTGTGTGTGTGTACGCTCTTAAGGCGGATGAGCAACAGTGCCCAGCCTAGATGCCAAATCTACATGTTTATCTGATCTTGTGCCAGCTGCTAATCAATTAAAACCCTGCAGAGTGGAGAGAAGCAAATGATTCCTCAAGCTCCCCTGACTGAAATAGATAGATAGATAGATAGATAGATAGATAGATAGATAGATAGATAGATAGATAGATAGATAGATAGATAGATAGATAGATAGATAGGGAGGGAGGGAGGGAGGGAGGGAGGGAGGGAGGGATGGATGGATGGATGGATGGATGGAGGGATGGGATGGGATGGGATGGGATCGGATGGAGAATATTGGCAATCAAGTTTTGGTTCCCATTGACTTCCATTGTATTTTTTTTTTTTTTTTCTGTACAATGGAAGTCAATGGGAACCAAAACTATTTGGTTTCAAAATATCTTCCTTTTTTGTTCCACAAAAGAAGGAGTAAATGATGACAGAATTTTTATTTCTGGGTGTATTTTCCTTTTAAATATTTTAAATATTTAAATATAGATAAATTTGAAGGCAATCTCTAATATCGGCCGATAACCAATATGGTTCAAATATTTTGTGCATCCCTAGTTAGAAGTCATTTGCTTAATTTATCAGTGTGACTGTTCAGTATTTGTCCTTAGAAAAAATACCATGGCAAGCAGAATTGTAACCTGTATAATACTAGGCCGACTTACCATAGTTATTGTTACTACAATTCACTTCTGATGTCGTAAAGAATGAAAAAGGCAATATTTTATTACAACTTCATAGTTGTAACAACTCCAGTAACCATGGCATTTTGGCGACCACCATAGCAAACCACTGCGCACAAACCATTTTTCACAACCTGATGAACAGAGCTGTATCTCGCAGGCCAGAGCGAGAGCATTTCCTCTCAGACGTATTGTCCAGTGCTGTGGGAGGCTTGTGTGACCCGTGTGGCAGCCGTCTCATTGGATTGTGGTTGTCATGGGGATGTGCCCTGGCGGAGGTGCTAGTGGATGGAGTGATTTTTTGCTTTGAGCAGGTGCTCAGCATCTTCCCCAAGCTCTGAAAGGAACGGCACATCCCTCATTAGACATTCAGAATCTAATTACACGTATCTACGTCCTCATCAAGCCAGCTATCTTTTTTCTCATAAAATCTCCAGAACCATCTACATCTCCACTGCCACATCAACAAAAAAGAGGTGTATGGGGTGGGGGGGGGAGGACTTGATGGTGGCAGTCTTTGATCTGATAGAAGGCCCCTGCAGGGATAGAAGCCTGGGCTGGTGCCAGAACCCCTCTTGGCTGACAGTCTCCTCTGCTGGTTGGCAGCTTGAAGGCTTTGGTGATTAATTCTGCTGGGAGGATGAAAGCGGCTCTAGCCAGCGGCTCCCTGCCTCAGAAGGCCATGGACAGGGTCTGAGCCCAGCCAGGCCCAGCGCGGACCAGACCAGCCGTGCCTTTCCCTGTCTGGCCAGCTGCCCGCCCGCCTGCTGCCTCAGGACCAACCGCGGCAGGTGATGGACCAGGGAGAGTGATGGAGAGGGATAAAGGAGGAGTGGAGGGAAAGGGGGAGGGTGGAAGACACTCTGATCCATATTGAACAAGCTTTTCTTTTTGTTTCTCCCCCCTTTTCTCTCTCTCTCTCTCATGCACACAGTTTTATTAGCCAGCATCTTTTATGTTGTGCCGCTATGCCATGATAATCCCCTGAGACGGTGCAGCACCCTGTTTCAAACAGTATGTAAGGCACCGCTGACAGCCACACTGCACCAGTGCAGCGAGCCCTGGAGAGAACCAGAGAGAGAGAGAGAGAGAGGATTTGTGACAGATGCAGAGGTGTAAAAAGAAATGCAAAAGATGAAATACGTTGTCATTTTATCTGTGCTGGTCCGCTAACCCTGTGCACTTTTTTTTAATATCTTCACCTGGAGTTATAGTGTTGGTGTGTGGACTCATTATAGCCCATTGTGTCTTGTGCATGAATACTCCGCCTTCACAGGAAAGGCCAACAGGCCGAACAGCTGGGGTAGATAGTCGTATGCATGTGTGCAGATTTCAGCTGCGCTTGCAATAAAATGCTAGGAAACACATGTGCGCTCATTCGTTCATTCGTTCGAGTTGGGAATTTTAAAGAAATTCATTCTTAATCACAAAGGATGCATTAAACTTGATCAAAAGTGACAGTAAAGACATTCAAACTGTTACAAAAGTGCTGTAAAATTGCTGTTTTTTATTCATTGAAGAATCCTGGAAAAAAAATATATCATGGATCACGTAAATATTTCGGTCATGACAACTCTCTGGATAGTTTATAAAATATTTTATTAATGTAAATGGAATAGAATGTATATAAGTTTGGTCTCGGCGGACTAGATCTGCTAGCAGAACCTGATTTCACCAAGTGCAACATGTTCCTGGATCATTATCTTTGTTGATCCTGAAACAACATTCCAATCAACTAAGTTTAGAGTTTGTCTGTAAAGTTTAGGCTTACAAACAGGGTTAGGTGCTTCAACATCAGTGTTATTCACCAATCATTTCCCTCTGATTTTAAGGATAACCTATAGGTAGGGTTAAGTTTACGGGTAGTGACTATTCATTAAGCGGCACAACTGCTCTCAACATTATTGTTAATAAGAAATGTTACTTGAGCACTACAACACTCTCAGAAAAAAAGGTACAAAAGCTGTCACTGGGACAGTACCCTTCAAAAGGGTTCTAATATGTACCATTTAGGTACTAATATGTACACGTTTGGTACCAATATGTACCTTTGAGGGACTTAAATGCACTCTTTAGGTACAAAGGTGTACCTTTTGAAAAGGTACCGCCACAGTGACAGCTTTTGTACCTTTTTATCTGAGAGTGCATTTCTGAAGGATCATGTGACACCGAAGACTGAAGTAATCAGCTTTGCCATCACAGGAATAAACTACATTTTAAAATGTGAAAGATAGTCATTTGAAATATTTCACAATATGACTGTTTTTACCATAATTTTGATCAAATAAATGCAGCCTTAGTGAGCATAAGAGACTTACAAAAACATGAAAACAATTTACTGACCCCCAAACTTATACTGTACACTGTAAGGTTAGGGGCAATATAGGGGCATTAACTATTTGGTGACCATTGTCTTCAGTCTAAAGTAAAGTGACCATATTAATATGAACAAAAAGCTACATTTAGACTAAACAAATAAATAAAAAAACTAGAATACACTCCAATTTACATGACAGGGTTGAAAATATAGTGATACACAACAGCATTTAACTGAATAGATCACTATAGAAATGTAGTAACTACTGTCAAACTGTATCTAAGCATAGGATTCAATCAAAAGATCCATAGACACAAATGAGACCCTGGCTCTGTTTAATCCATTTAGCTAATCATTTGATCTAACTTTACAACTAGGCCCTATTGACCAGTTCATCCCTTGAATGTCTTGCATGTAATGGTGCTTTACAAAATTACACAAATCTTTATGCACTACTATTGAACTCTCTGTTGGTCACATAGAAACACACACACACACACACACACACACACACACACACACAAAGAGCCCTGCAGTTGAATTGTAAAGGGACCTTTATAACCTCTGACCCAGTAACAGTACCTCAGATTGCACATGAGAGGAAGACTGTAATCTGAATCAATGCATGCCATTTTACACGCCTTCTTATTAACCTTGTGTATATTTCTATAGTGAATTCTTCCATTTGTGCTGTCTGCTTATTATACACAGATTTCAATGAAACGTGTAACCCACTGCTGATTATTAATCTTCTTACTAGCAGATTATCACTGGAAAACCGTTATGAACAGAGGCTCATTTCAGATGTTTTTAATCTTTAATTAGAATTTCCGGTTTTGAGACAATTAATACATAATAGTCTACATATTTCATAATCAGCCAGTCAGGCCTAAAGAAGCCTTAAGTGTAATTAGACTGATTTAGCCTACAAACGGATCAGACAATGAGAGTTTTTAGGGGATGAGTTTAAAAACTTCTCTGAGAAAGTTTCAGGAGGTAACACTATTTTACAGTGTCCTTATTGTTACATAATGTTACAGTATGCGTAATTACATGCAACTAATCCTAAACCACAGCTTATTCCTAACATTTTGTTAATTAAGTGTATAATAATTACAATGTAACAAGGACACCTTAAAATAAAGTGTATTCTGGTATCTCTCTCTCTCTTTCTTTCTTTCTTTCTTTCTTTCTTTCTCTCTCTCTCTCTCTCTCTCTCTCTCTCTATATATATATATATATATATATACACACACACACACACACATTATTATTATATTATTATTATTATTAAAGCTATAGCTAAAAAATGTCTAAAGTGGACTGTCGAAATAAAATCTAAACATAATTTTTGTTTTAGCTTTAATATTCTTTATATTCAATAATCTTTACCCGTTAGTAAGTAATATTGAATAGGCTGTACTTTCATTTTCATTTGTCTAAATTAAATATTGCATCTACTCTCACATACGGTGGTCTTTTGGTTTACATTACAGTGCTTTGGTATGGTTATGTGTGTGTTTATGAGTGTTAGGTCCACCTGGACTATATCATTCTGTATTTATGAGGTGGTGGGTCAGACAGAGTGACTGTATACCTTTCCTGTGTGTGTGTGTGTGTGTGTGTGTGTGTGTAATACAGGTCTGAGGTGCGTAGGCTAGATATGGCTCTTGTTAAGGCCCAGTGAGCAGCCAGGGCAGCACAGCCTGGTCTCGAGTCGAGTGTGTGTTACTCTCCCACCCTTCCCCAGGAATATCCCTCGCTCTGCAAAAAGGAAATACCAGATTAAAGCTACATTACTCCGAGACCGGTTTTCATGCTAGCTGCCCGCCTCCGTCTGTTCCTCGCGTTTTCTTTTCCACACTCCCTCCATCTTCAGTTTCCATTGTGTTTTTTGTCTTTTTTGTCCCGATAGACACCCCCTTGTTTTCTCTTTTGGCCTTTTTCTGCCCTCGTTCTCTCCTTCTAGTGTTTTCCCCCTCACCCTGTGTATGATTCTCTCTCTCTCCGACTCTTTTTTTCTCTCTCACACATACCCTCTCCTGGGTGTAACATTGTTGGCAGTCTGTGAGAGAGGCAGCAGCCAGGGCTGTAAGCATATCCTGTGGGAGATCAGTTTTCAGCTGTGTGTTTGCGTATGTGTGTGTGTGTGTATGCATGCCACCGTTGAGCTTTCTCTCTCTCTCTTTGTGGGGCGGTGGGGAGTTTTTTCACCTGCTGTAGGGACAGACTCCCTGGTCTTAGAGAGGGCTTTACAGTGGGCGTGGAGAATGCTGCTAATGTTTCTATGCGCAGCTTGGCTTTAGCCATCTACTCTCAATGTCCTGCCTGTGCTGAGTCCATACGGCCCCGCGCACACACACACACACACACACAGCCACGGGGGCCTGTCAATGATTAATAGCTTCTCCCTGAGTGGCATCTTGGGAGGCCCTGAGAGAGAAAAAGGCAAAACAAGAGCTCTGTTTTCCCCTCGGCTCTCCTCTCTTCCTCTTCTGAGAGAGTATTCACTCTCAATCCACTAGATTTAAAAGAAGATGAGGACATTATGTGTGTATATGATCTGGAGAAATCCAGAAATCCTTAAATACAAAGGGGTTCAAAAGCTTGATCACATTATCTGGGGTTCAAAGTCTAAATTAATGTTTAAAATTAAATTTAGAAATACATTTTTAATTTGAACTGAATTTTGAAGAAAAAAAAAATCAATTTTTTGCACAATAAAAAGAGTTTAATTGTTCTAATAATCAAAATACTTTCAGTTTTTTCTATTATTTTATCTTGTTCTTTTTATTGTTATGCCCTTAAATACTATTTGTAAAGAAAAAGAATGGAAAAAAGAAGCACTTACGCTAGTGGTCTCAGTCGTTTGGATTCCACTGCTTGATTTCTCTGTCTGTACAGCAGTTGCAGTCCGAACCAAAGTCAAGAGTCTTATTTTCAAAGTCAGGTCATAATGAACTCGACGACTCTGACATTTTCTGTATTTCATCAGGTCCAAAGCGCTGCGTAATGCAGTCGGAGACATGAAAGAGTCTTTTATGCAAGTTTTATCAAGGCTGAAGCACCAGGGCTTTTCAAGTCGCCCAGGATGAGCCTGTATGCAAAAACAAGTTGATAATGATGATAGTGTAATTCCCATCTCAATATGGTGTAAAGTGACTCCGTGAATATCCTTGATGATGTGTTGACAGGACAGGGATTGTATCAGAATTGTACTGCCTGACAGACAATTTGATTATGATGATATAATGATATAATAATGAGCATTGAAGCGTAATGAATTGAGTTTCTTCATATGCTGAGTAGGTGAAAACCCGCATGTATCACAGGAGGAAAAAAGAGACTTAATGTAGTTTATGGTTATGTAGCAAATTTGTCTCCTTAAATTCCTTGGGAGATATAAAAAGTGTTTTAGACAAACAGTATAGAATTTGACAAACAATATAAAGCTGATTGCCCACAAAAAAAAACCCCACAATCATCATGTTTTCAGGCCATTTCAAGTTTGATTTTGACGTGACATAGAGCATAGACATAGAGTTGTTTACTTACTTTTTAATATGTCCTTCCATTAACGCCATCATTTTGTTCATTCAGACCGATTCACAAACACGCACAAAAACAAGAGGTGGGATTTATTTCACAATGCAATCATTAACAGTCATATCCAGTCATAGCGCGATGGAGGCATTGCCTCCTCTCATGTGACTTTCCCCCATTCATTCCCAATTACCCCCCACTGAAACCCACCGCAAGCTTTAGGGGGTCTGTTAAAAGTCAATGGGCTCAGGGGAGGCAAGAGAGTCACGGACTCCCGCTGCAACTTCACCCCCCGCCGGTGTCGCAGTTGGACAGTTACTTCAGAAAAGCGAGCGATTTATATACAATTTAACGTCACATTTTGTAATATTTGTGTTGTTTTTATTTGTATAATATGGATTATTTTTTGCCTCCCTTGATTTTTTTCATTGCAGATTTTGAGCACAGTTTAAGACGTCAGTCCTTTCCTCATGGGAACATGGCATCCAGCACACAGATTTTTATTGTGGTTATATTGTTATGGCATAAGTTAATAGAGCTGAGCATAGGGGTCTGCAGTCAAAGGTGAGGCTAAGAGAAGACAAGAGGATTGAGTCGAGTCTCCATCTGTAAGAGCAGAGAGAGAGAGAGAGAGAGAGAGAGAGAGGGAAGGGTGGAGGAGTGGGGCCAGGAGGTGAAAGCCGAGCTGGAATTTGTGCGGTATGCAGAGAATGATGGGATTTTTCCTGCTGGGCGGCTGAGAGCTGCTGCACTGCTGTGCATTGACCAGCACACACACACACTCACACAAAGAACTTAAAGCTCTATCACCATCACACTCATACCTCACACAAACTCTCTCAATCTCTCGCGCCTCCCTCTTATTCTCTCTCTCTCTCTCTTACACACACACACACACACACACACACACACACACACACACGTTTCTTCAACTGTAGGCACATTTGGCCCTGTAGACTTTTAGAAAAAGGCATTTTTTTTTCTCAAACATTTGTAAATTTGTACAGCATACCTCCAATTATGTATTGTTTTATGATATTATGTGGTGGTCAGGGTGGTCAGCTCCTTTGTCTTGCCAGGGCAATTTTATGTTTCCTATGGGGTTTTTTTTCAAATTTTTTTTTTTTTTTTTTTACCAAGGTTGTCTCCTTGGTAACCAATTTACCTTTGAAAAAACTTTATCAGAGGCAAAATTTGTGGTTGTTGAAATTGCTGTTTTTGGAAATCATCTTTGAAAAAAGAAAGAAAAGAAACTGATTTTTAATAAAGATTTAAATGGTTTAACTATTTCACTCTTTTGTTATATATTTTTGGGAATAATTTTCCATAGTTTAAGATTGAAAATTAAATTAAAATGTAATAAAAAAAAGAAAAGAAATCATTGGAAAATGTTTCCATGAATGTGACCTCCATATAACAAAAAGAAAAAGCTAAAATCTGTTGCAATAAAAATCAACTGAGACCTAAATGTGCTTGAAGAAACACCCACACTCTCTCAAAAGAAGTGTACATCTCCAACAATCTGCTCTCTCATTTCTTTTCTTTTTATTTTGTATTGTATTCCTGTCTGTATTGTCCTTCTCCTAAGTTTTTCTTTCTCCCTTTCAGCGATCATACTACCTAATATTCATGCTTTTTTTTTTTTCTTCTCAATGACAAAAATACCCACACTCTTGTCCTTTGTTCTCCTGTCTCAGTATCTATCGGTTTGTTCTTTTCCCCCTGGCTCTCTCCCTCTCTTTCACAGTCTCTCTCACTGGCTCCACCCCCTCACTCTCTCTCTCTCTCTCTCTCTCTCTCTCTCTCTCTCTCTCTCTTCTGAGCCGCCTCCTCTGCTCCGGCTTGCTGGCACGCCTCCAGTGCCTGACAGTCACAAGATTGTTATTTCATTTATTTAGTCTTTTTCCCCCTCATATTTTCTCTCTGCTGTGTCTCTGTAAATATGTGCCATTGTTCAGAATGACCTTATCGTCATGAGCTGTTCTTGGAGAGAACAGTTTCATTTGAGTTACACAATGTTGGAGAATTTAATTTATAGGGGATCATGAGGTTTGGATTTTCCTTCTAGTTTGGTAGGCACAGTTATAAAAATGTGGAAAAACTGGAATCTTCCTTTTCACTCATGGCCAAAGGAAAAGGTCGCATAGCTTTTTAAAAGCTGAAATAATGTCCACAGTCATTTGCACTGTTCAAAACCGTAGTGCACTGCCTCCAGAGGCAGCATTTTAAAGAGGCCATATTATGCCCTTTTACAAAGTCTTGATTTTGTTTTTGGGGTCTTAAATGTTCAAAAACGAATTATTTTTCACATATTTTACATTGTTGCTAGCCTGGGTTTCCCCATGCTGCCTTGCACACAGCGCGATTTTATTCATGCTGCTAGGCAGCCTGGACACCATGGGCCAGATTTTCTCCTCAAAAAGGGAACCAATCACAGAACGGGGAGGGAGCAGCAAGACGATGACGACGTCTATGCGACACACCGAAGCAGTTTGTTTATATCTATGGATCCAACATGGCAGCAGACGCGAAGTTACCTTTCGATGCAGCCTTAGAAGTAAGTAGTTTAGTCGCTGAACGCCATCGTGTACACATAAATCTCTGACCCATCGTCTTCTTCCTCGTCGAATTTCTGTCGCTCTACATACGTCATCTGGTATAATTGAAACGATTGGCTATGAGCTACGTACAGGCGCATTTGATAGACATTCGTAGCGCCCAATAAACGGCTCTGGGCATTCGTAAACCACGCCTCAAATACGAGAAAATGAACGTGGTTCCCAGACCACGTCTCAATGAGACGAGGTCTGACGTTAGCCAGGCCGGCTACATTGTTGCAGCACCTCTCTTCCCAGTCTGTCAGTAACGCTCTGTTTAGTTCCTGTCTCTATGAAGCCCCTCCTTCAGAAAAGCACAGTGTGCTCTGATTGGTCAACTGTCAAGGCACTTACCATAACCACGAGTTTCAACAACTAATGCAACTCAATCAGGCCTCGCCCCTTTTTGGGGGGGAATATGCCTTGGGGCGGGAATTATTTAATGTGTAATATTGTGACGTGTTTGTACCCAGAAGAAAACTCAAGACTACAATGGAGGCGTTTCAGGGAGTTCAGAAACAGTGCGCTCTGATAAAGAAACTAACTCCCTTTGGAGTGACTTTGTGAATTTGCAGATGTTTTTCATGCTCAAACAGTAACATTACACACTAAAGAAAGTTGAAAATGTGAAAAAAGAATAAGCGGTCCTCTTTAAGACCTCATAGGCGTGGCATCTTGAAAGTCTCGAAGTCTCTCCAAAAGGCTGGTAACTTGTCTTCAAATATACTTTTGGCAAATAAAAGGTATCTTCAGATATATCCTTCCCAGAATGGATGCTATTTTATATAGATAGTAAAAAATACATTATTTTATCCACTATTTTGTATGCGTTACAGAGCATTTATAGCATACAAAGTCGTGTTACAAATCAGTTAGGGTGCTGCCTATGCAGGCAGTGATGCAGTTCACTAGGTTTTGGAAAGCTATTGCGTTTGCATGCTTGAATACAACAACTGTACCAGCATTGTTCACTTTATTTTCTTAGTTCTCTTTCCCTCTCTTGTTCTCCCTCTTTTTACTTCCCCTGGTTTTCCGGACAGGTCATATATTATGGTACGGGAGCCGTTTTTGTTCATTCTTTTGTCTGAGGCAACTTTTGAGAAATTCCTGACTTGACTCTCAGCCCCCACCCTCCACCCCCACCTCCTCGCCTCCTTGAATGAGAAACTGTCAGTTTAATTGGCTGTGATCTCGTATGCAAAGCTGCTTTCACTTATTGCACTCAGGTCTTATCCTTTAAATATGGATAAGATGATTTGAAGGAGAAAAAGCACAGGGTCCTCTGCCGCCTGTATGCTTTGAATTAAAGCCAGACACACTGAGGTTTGTCCCATATGATTTTTTTTTTTCTCAAACCGTGATATATATATTTTTCCTCCTTCTGGTGCGGGAGATTTCCACTTATTAAAAATTCTGCTCTGTCTGAAAGTCCCTGTCCGTCTCTCCAAAAGTCTGTAAAGCATATCAGCGGGCAGAATATTGCAGGAGTCGGAAATGGGGAGCAGTGAAGTGGCAAGGCCTTTTCAGAATCACTTAACGCTCATAAACAAAACACATCTGCAACAAAATCTGCAATCATGTCAGCTCTAATCCTGAGAGACAAATCCGTTTTAGAGAGACATAAGACAAGAAACAAGGTACAAAGAGAATGGGACGGCAGGAGATACTGTGTTTGGTTACATTTATGGAGGAACTCTTTGTGTGTATTAGTTCATACATAAAAATGTAATTCACAACCCATTTTATTTCCATAATTTGACATTTCCAGTCATTTTTCCAGACATTTCCAGTTTCCAGTTTGGTATTTTTAACACACACAAAAAAACACACATTTAAATCTTTTTCAAAAACAGTATAAAATAACATTTTTAATATAAATATTTTAAAAAATATATATAAATAGTAATAAAAGCTTAAACTTAAAGGGATAGTTCACCCAAAAATGAAAATTCTGTTATCATTTACCTACTCTCAAGTTGTTCCAAACCTGAATGAGGTTGAACTTGATGGCAAAAAGCATTTTGATGGCATTTTGATTTCATGTTTTTTAAGTGGTCAGATGTATGTTGAATACCTTTAGCTTTAGAGCGACTCAACTGTAGGGAGAGCAATCAAGGCAGAGAGTTGTCGAGGGGCCGGTGTGTGAATTCCCCGCCTGGCCTGGGTTTAATTGAAGTCTTGTGTCATCGCTGTAGTAACACGAGTAGGTAGATGTTGCTGAAATGTATTAACATTGGTTCCCTAATAGGGTCAGTCTAGAGCAACCTTTTTTCTCTCCTTGTTTCCTCTAGAGTGCTTCTCTGGCTTCATCTCAGACTCCATCCATCCAAACACCCTTACAGATTCATAAATATGGCTGTGCATATTTACAAATTTGTGTTGTTTTCTATTTAGCCACTCAGACGTGGAGATCTCTTGTGGAGCAAAACAAGAAGATTATAATGAAAAGTATTGGCTGTGTATATCCTCCTCTCGCCTTCCCACGTAATGCCATGGAGTATGTAACAACATTAATCATACCTATCTAAAATCAGGGGCTCTGATACACTCTCAGATAGAAATGCAATGCAGGGCCTGGAATGGGCTGATAAACATCAGCACAAGACTGAGTTTCCAATTCCTGCCTCAGAATAGACCCTGGGCTGAAATAAGAGGGAGGAAGAGGGAGATTGAAATGTGGGGGGGAGAGAGAGAGCACTCTCCGGCCCTGTGACTGTCGGAGTGAATGAACCATGTGACAGGACATGTCGTGTTGAGTGACAAAGCAAAAAAAAAGAGAGTGAGAGAAGTGGCAGCACAAAAGTAAAACACTATCCACAGTTTCCCAGCATCCAGCCTCAGCTCAGAGAGAGAAAGAGAGAGAAACAGGAAGGGGGGGGGGAAGGAAGAACAGATGGAAAAAGTTGCAGATGCACAGCAAACAGGACATTAGCTTGGCATACATGTGGGTTTTATGAGTAAAATATATGCAAGTACATGAATTTCATGAAAGTGTGTGTGTGAGAAAAGTAAAAACTGTCATCATTTACTCACCCTCGTGCCGTTTCACACCGTTCGCTAGGCCTGGTAACAATAAAAGCTGATTTTGGACAAACAAGGACGTTTTCAGTTCTGAAAATTTCAGGATATTCTTATGACCTCTTATATGTCAAAACTCATTTCTCAGTTCATGACCCCTTTAATAATTGATGATCTTTACAATGTAACTGAATCAACACTGAACTGACTTCAGCTGGACAATGACACTATAGTCTTTTAGAGCTGCAGAACTTCCCGGTTCGAAATCCCCTATTCTTTGGGGAATCCAAAATGGTTCTTCTATGGCAAAAAAAAGACGCCCTCTTTTGCTTTTTGTCCTATTCAGAGCTCGACGGCATCCTTGTCCATTTGCTTTCATTGTTTCTGGATGCTCTTTTACATGCAATCATCTACATTTCTTCTTTTGTTGGGTTGTGTAAATGGCAAATGTAGTTTTAGTGAACTACCCCTTTAAATACGTAAAAGCAAGTGGGGAGTGCAAGAAACACTAGAGGAAGAATGTTGGTGGTTACAGTGTTAGAGAACAGGGTAGAGATGACAGTAATGTAAAACGGTTGAAGATTTGGTGAGAGAGAGAGAGAGAGAGAGAGAGAGAGGGAAGGGAGAGAGGGAAGGGAGAGAGGGAAGGGAGAGAGGGAAGGGAGAGAACGAATGCTCTGCATACCGCATGGAGATAACGTCAGACACTTTATAAATTTCCCCGGCTGAGTCGGACCACTGCCTCGAGGCAGACACAAGCTGAGCTTCTCCATGTCACACTCAGAACCTCTAAATCTCAGAGAGAGAGAGAGAGAGAGAGAGAGCATGGCATTTACAGTGGGCTGAGAGAAAAGTGATGGATGGTCGGTACAGAGTGAGAAGGTTTCGTCAGAAAAAAAGGAAGGACAAAAAAAAGAGAGGAAATGGGATGGAAAAAATGGGCTCTGGTTTGCCCAATATGTTTGGTTTCATATCTCCCACAGCTTTTTAGCTCGGCCCAAATGGCCTAAAGCAATATAATAATCTTGTAAAGCATTTATTTTAGGAACAGAAGTACCGCTTCTGATCTCTTTTCTAATTTAAGTCCCTCATAACAATCCTCTTGAAATACAGTAATTTTGCTTTGTCATTAGACAGGACTTCATATGGCGAGTGTCTTCTCTTGAGTACTCAGCTGTGAGGGAGGACGTTAATACTCCTTCAGTCAAAAAGTTAATAGTAGTCAGCTGTTAAAGTCCCTGTAAAGGCAATTCTACAAAAAAATTCTAAACACATTATAAGTGCTAGAAATGTATTGCTAAAACATGTTACAAAGACTGAGAACTGTGAAGTACTAAATTGTGGAGTTAGACCGTTTAACAGTTTTTCACCCTTGCTGTGAGCCGGATTTTTTGGGCGGGGCTAAAACGGGGGCTCGATGACGCACTGCGACCCCCTGAGCTTGATTGGGCCCCTACTTGATGACGCAGGGAGTCACTAAGCCTATCGCTCAATCGCGAGTTACTATCAGACAGCCTACAGTTTGCTAGCTACCTACTATGCCCACGGCTCTGGCTATGCCTTCGTCATGTAAATGCGTATTCTCTGGATGCAATCACTTAGAAAACAGATCGGTGTCCTTATTTAAATTTCCGAAAAATGATCATATCAAGAGGAGGTGGATTTATCTTGTGAAGAGCTAACGTTACCTTGATGATGATCACCACCACACCCGCCTCTGTAGAGATCAGGATAGTTTACTTTCGTTGGAGACAACTGGAATTCACTGATAATCCGCTGTTACTGGTGAATGGGGCCGAACCGACTATCTCCCGCTGTCCGCTTCGGCCTTCATCCTCCCGTCGCGCCGACATGCACGAGCTGTGCGCGAGTCATATTTCCCGCGAGTGGGCGTGGTTTCAGCGCAGCCAGCGGACACGCCCCCAGCGTTTGAGAGCTGAGACTACTGCTCATTTTTTCGAGATTTTGATAGCTTATTTTATTTACTTGGCGGCTTTTTTAATCATTGAAATTTGGCTGGGTGGCTAATAACACATTTTTCGGTGGTATGACAAACTCAGAACACATACTTAATTTTGACTTTACAGGGACTTTAAGGAAAGTGCAAACAAAATAAAAAGTCTGACATCATTTGACATTTTGGGTGAACTGTCCCTTTAAGATCAACCATTACAACATTTTATTTTTAATTCTGTGTATACCCACCTTCAACTGCTCCAGACACTTCCTGTCAGCAGTCCAATCTATATGTTCTTTTGAAAAGCTGAAACAATGGTTGCTCCCTTTTTGCTGACACTATAGTTTAAACTTACTTTGCCTTAAAGGCCTGGAGTATGTAGCCCTGTGGGTGTGCGTGCGTTAATAAACAGCTAACTGCTAAAGCAGGATCCTAATATGACTCACTCATCTATACTGCATCCTGTTTTTAGTTATACTTTTACCACCACTTGAAGTCATGCTGTCCATTTTAGTAACAGTTTTACTGCTGTTCTTGTGCTCAGGCTCAGATAGATAGACAGATAGATAGACAGACAGACAGACAGACAGACAGACAGACAGACAGACAGACAGACAGACAGACAGACAGACAGACAGACAGACAGACAGACAGACAGACAGACAGACAGACAGACAGATAGATAGATAGATAGATAGATAGATAGATAGATAATATCCTTCCTTATTTTCCTTCTCCCCTGCACTCTCCTGTTTGTGCACTTGAGCTGGTATTGAGAGGTGGACTCAAGAGAGCCCGGCACTAAACTTGATCAAACCGGTATATTTGTCTTTAAAGCTCCAGAGACATGCTTCACTTCCTGTTGTGTAACACTGCCTTTTCTACATCTCTGACAGAGCCACGCAATACCCAGGGCCGAGAGAGAGAGAGAGAGAGAGAGAGAGAGAGAAGTAGCACAATTCTGTTGCTGCTCAACACATTCCACTTTGAACATGTGGCACTCTTCCAGAATATTCCTTGCTTTCAAGATCTGAATGTTTGACAAACATTGAATTTGGTCTGGAATTGTAACAGAAGTTAGTATCGTCATTTTTGAAAGAATTAATTTACACAAATTTGAAGTATCGTCATTTAGAGTTTTGAGTAACGTCATGTTGAGTAACGTCATTTTGAGTAACGTTATGTTGAGTAATGTCATTTTGAGTGACATTCATAGGTCAGTTCAGGTCATAATTTTAATCTTATGGCTTCAGAAGAAGTTGTTTGTGGGGTGATTTAGAAGTACACGGAGCAAAATAAAATTTTTTAGAATGAGAGATCCTTAAAAAAATGATCTTTCAAATAAAGATCCCATTCATTCTTTTAAATGTCACAATGACGTTTGTTTCCGTCATTCACTTTAATGCATGTCATCAATCTGTGGTATGGCGGTAAAGTCAAGTTTCTTGTAATGGCTATAGTGCCATGTTGGATCTACTAGATTTATCTAATCCAGATTTTCTGGTCTTGTTGGCAGCATGTGGGGTTTTTTCTACCTTGCTCAGGATACATCTTTATTCCATTTCAACCAATAACTTTGATCCGACTTCACTCTGAAAAAAACATCTGGCAAGCTACAAATTCCACTGGATTTACAAACCCATCAGACCTACAGTGCTTTTTGTATATGTAGTGCTTGAAAAAGTGTCTACCTTACCAAAACATTATGGATGAACCTCTTAGATAATTCCAAATGCCACAGTGGTTTTAAAAATATATCCTCCTGTGGAGAGCAGCTCAGCTGGCTGTGTGGGGTCTCGACAGATGTGACGGGCAGAGGCTGCTGTATTTCTGTGAAGAGGTTTTAGCTACAGTAGTGTGCGTCCCCCCCGTCATCCATCTCTCATCCACTTTCTTCCTTTTAGCACTCTCCCCCCCCTCTGTCTCTCTCTCTCTCTCTTTCCATCGCTTCCCTCTTTGAGTGGATTCAGAGCCCGACACACAACACTCACGCCCTCTCTACCACCCACACTCGAGTAACAAATCTCCTCCTGTGCAGTCGGCCTGTAGCCCGGACACACACTCGTCTATCAGCTTTTACCTTTTAAAGGTAGGGTAGGCAATTTTCGTAGCGGCTAGAAATTGCAAGTTAGCTTTGAAAGCATGAGATCCCACCCTCCCTTCAGCGCATCTCCAAAGCCACGCTTCCTAAACACATAAACACGATAAACTACCTCATGTCTCAAAGCACATAACATTACAACGATAATGAACGTAAACAACTTAAAGAGCGCTGACTTGAGATGGTCCTCACTGCAGAACACGAAATCCAGGGGGAGGAGTTGGATCCAGATCCAACTCCTCCCACCTTACATATACCTAAACCTACCCATCTCCACCCCCTGATCCCTAAACCCACCCCTAAACCTACCAATCTCCACCCCTTAGATCTGGATCCAACTCCGCCCCCTGGATCTCGTGTACTGCAGTGAGGTGCTACTGGCTGACTCCTGCAGATTCATTTCGGCGTTGATAAAGTTGACATAGAAAAGCATAAATTCGACACCGCTCTGAACATAAATTCACGAACCACTCAAAGAGTATAACGTCACAGGTTTCCATCTCTTCCAAATTACGGTAGTTACGGTGTGAACGCAGCATAAGCTGGATGTTTTGGTTCAGGAGGAACTATTAAAAGGTGGTTGCGGTGCTCTGTGACTGACGTCTGTCTAACTCTGCATAGCATGAAACGCGCTGGTGACGTGAGATGTCTGCGCGAGCAGGGATGAGAATAAGTTGACAGGCGGGTAGGACATCGTACATTCAGACCGAATGCAAAAATTGGACGAACATTTTATGGTCCTACACCTTTCAGAGACGATACATATAAATACAGACCACTTAACTTAGTGATTGCCATTAGGATGTGAAGACAAAAAAAGTTTAAATTATAGAGCCAAGCCAAAGAAAATCAAAGCGGCTAAGAAATAAAAAAAAATCTTGTCTTACCCAATTTTGTATGTTCGCAAGCATTTCTTCCCTTTTACCTTCCTGTTTCCCAAGCATCTATTCCTGTTTTACCTTCCTCTCTTATCTCATGCTGTGTGGTGAAAAGGTTTTTGTCATCTTAAATTTTACTAGAATGTGTATTTTAGCACGTACTGATCAATCAGCAGCCGGGACGGGTGCTATGCATTTATGTAATTTAATTTTTTACATTTTATAGCAGCTATTCAGTCCGAACTTATATTCTTGACTGTCAAAAGGTGCGCCTGACAGTTTGAGGTCAAGGATTAACGCTAAAATGGGTGGTTTAGACGCAACAAAGCTTCCAATCACTGGTTGTCTTTTTTCCCCCATATCGTTTTTTGTTGTGCGGTGTGGTTTTCAGTCTCGCACTCAAGTTTCTTTCATGCACAGACCTCCTGCCTCCAGAGTGCTGCCAGAGAGCTGCATTTCACTGCATATGAAAGCAGATACGATCCAGAACATGTGGACCCGTCACCTAATACAATCAGAACAAAGGGGAAAACTGGTGCAACACAAGCCTGAGTCCCGTTTTGTTCAGAGAAAAGAAAAGAAATGCCAAAGAGAGAAAAATAGTCTAAGATAGTGAGTTTGTGTGTGTGTGTGTCTGAGAAAATAGAGCCTCCAAACACTCTGAGACATGCACAAATCAGCCAAGTCAGACATAGTTTTCCTTCATTTTCCTAAATTTTGGACCGTGTCTGTGGATTTTGCACCTATAAGGGTCATCTTTGCAAATTTGTTTCCATCCCTGCATGTGTGTGTGAAGGGTGGGGCGAGAGGGCGACAGATTGGGTCTTCTGGCTCTGGCCCCTCTGTACTCACACTTCCAGCAAGGTCACATGACACCAGTCAAACTCTGTCACAACCTCACTGGGGGAGAGCTGGCAACAACAAACCAGAGCAAGCCTAGACGCTACACACACACATGAATCGCCTTCACTCGCAAACCTACCTTTTCATCTGGCTTCTTCAAAAAAAGGCTTTTGACATACAGTATGTGCAGTAAACCAGTTGTCTGCTTGTAAAAATGCCATATGGCCATCATCCAGCCCGCAGTGTGAAAAGACCGCTGTGGATTAGTTTTAATGAGAGCTATGACTAAAACCTGACAGCCATGTGAGAAAGTTAGCCATCATACGCACTTTCACCACCGAGTTAATTCCACTCTTTTTTTAAACCCAAACCCGTGAGTCACAAACTTTTGCATCAGAATTCGCTCGCGGACTCGGCAGCCACAGAAAAATCTGTTTCAACCACCACCAACACGTGACTCTGCTTTATAAATCCTGTTTCAAAATTGCGAATTAAATTAGATTAAATCAAGCAGTTTCAGTGCAAATTAAGCTCAATCAATAGTATTTCTGGAATAATGTTGTTCCTCATCTTAAAAAAGCTGAAATCTGGTTTACATGGAAGTAAATGGGGTCAATACAACGTTAAAATACTGTTTCAATATCATAGCAAAAGACAAACATGAACCGTTTTAAACAGTTTCATACCTTCATTGCCATTACAATGCAATGCCACAAACAATAAACCAACTGTAAAATTAATTTAAACAGCTTTACAGCTCAAATGATCCACAAATGTTGGTCCCACTTTATATTAAGTGTATGTATAAATGTACTAACATTAATCATTTAATACAATGCACTTATTGTGAACATGCATGTTTTTAAATTGCACTTATATATATAAAAAAATAAAACAAATACCTGCATGTAATTACAGCTGTAATTAATTTCTGTAATTACATCTATAATTACACTGTGGACCCTTCCCTACTCCCTTAACTCACCTTAAACCTGCCCATACCACCAAACCTGTCCCTAAACGTACCCGTATCCCTCCTCAATAGCAGAGAAAGTGTTTCGCAATACAGTATGAACACAATAATTTTTAATGTACACTGTAAAAAGTGAACAGTTGGAAATTAAGTTTTCTCAACTTAAATTATCACATTTATCGTGAAAAACGTGATAATTTAAGTTGAGAAAACTTAATTTCTTTAGGTGTTACCAATTGAAGTAATTTGTTTAAGTTGATCCAACTGGTCACTTTTTACAGTGTAAAAACACAATATGTAAGCGCTTTAATACATTTACAAACTATTATTTGAGCTAAACTTGTACTGAACCCCATAATGTTCCTTTTTAAAGTAAGAAAAAAGGTTTTCTGTTGCTTATATCGTTCAATCTGAAGTAATTTATCCTGTGCAGAATGAAGCAACAGATTGTTCTCTTCGCTCACATTTGTTCTTTGCATTTGGCCTTATCCAGTTGTTCTGAACGGATAAACAGCAATGCCACACACAGAGATGCAAAACTAAAGCACCTCTCGTGTGTGCCATGTTTGCTATCCGGTGCCGGTCTCCTGAAGTCAGACAGGGTTCTTGCACCGCACACTTTTTTTTTTACACAGAGCAAAGTCAAACAGTGACTCACAAATTCCTGTCCATTTTCCAGCGATGTGGCAGACACAGCTTTTCAACCACCTTTCCTCTAACACTGACTGCAACCAAATCAGATTTCAATCGTAATGAAACAATAAGTGACTTTTTAGCATTTTTGATCTGTGCTTGACTTAGGCTGTCTGAGCATATCACATGGGCTTTCTAAAATGCCTGGAACTTTAGGCAAGCGCAAAATACCCTTCAACCCCTCCAACCCCCCCCCCCACCTTTCTGGAACCTTCTGAAACTTCAAAGCGTCTCACTGTAACCCAGAAACACCTTCAACCACAGGCGCTGGGAGAGCTATACAGGTTGCTGCTAATGTTCCAAGTGCTTTGTTAAAATTCCCAGCAGTAAAACAGGGTTTTTTTTTTTTTTTTATATATTCTCACATGTGTAGCAATGTCTGTTTTTTTTCGTCTCGGTTCAGCAAAATCATACAATAGTGTAGTTTTTATAACTTTTAAGATCTCTGTGAGCAAGACATCCGAATGTCTGACAAACATTTCCAGTTGTAAAAATGCGCGAATAATATGTAGCTCCAGGGAAAAGAACTCAGCAAAGTTAGGAAAAAGAGATGGCGGTAACCTTCAGAAGGGCTTAAATTCTCTCGCTCTCTCATCAAGCGCCCCCGTTTAAATCCTCCACCCCTCCGGACGGTGGAGGGGAGCAAAGACTAAAGCTTAAATGCTTTGAATGATGGTGAGGAATGTTTAAAAGTGTCTGTTTGAGGAAAGGGGGTGGGCTGAGGTTTTTTTTTTTTTTCTTAAGGGGGGAGGAAGACTCCCGTGGGACAAACCCCGTCTCTCAGATCTGGTATGCGTGACTGAGCAAGGAGAAGAAAAAAATCCTAGACCTGGCTTCTTAACTTAGGGAAACAATGGCAACTGTTGAGAAGAGGATTTATAATATTTTTGGTGGGTGAAAAATATCCAACGTTATAGTCACTAAATTAATATCAGATGCTTTTAACGATACGTATATTATTGGACTGGATGATTAAAGCATTGCAGTTTTAACACCCTCACTAGCACAATTAAGGGAAGCATCCATTTTGTTGCGCTTCATAAATAATGTAACAAACATGCATGCCCTTAACACACAAATCTCACTTCCATTCCATCGCCCTCTAAAACACTAATGTCTCAAATCCACTACATTGGCAATGAATCAAATAACCCTATTATAGCAAAATGATCTGACATCTATAGCATCAAAAGGGCACAAAACCACACTGAATGCATGAATTATCATAACTCAAACTCGTAACGAAATTCCAAGTGGCTCTTTTATTTATATAAATATCAACTTTAATGTTTTTACTGTAAGAATATAAAACATTTTAATTTGGGATTCTTTTTACAAATACATTTACAGTACATTAGAACACAGTAGCTTCTCAGCAGGACTCAATACATGTCGCAGGTCGATACATCATGGTACATATATAGGCCTGACATGCATTTTTTGCGCGTTACTACCCTCGCCGCGACCATGTCTTTTATATGTAAAGTTGAATATTAATGTATTTAAAACAGACAGATTGTTTTATAACACGATGATGTTTCCCTGTTTCAGCCCTGTGAAGAGGCAAACAAGGTGTCAGTGAATTTGCAAACAGGGTTGTTTCTTTTTCAGGGACAAAATTCACTTCAATTTGAAGTACAACGCTCTGAATCACAGCCATTAATTAATATCTGCTTACATAAGCATAAATACATCAGCAGAGGCAACCTCTTATTCAAAGCAGGAATTAAAGGCTTTCAGGCCTGTAAAATTGAGCAAAAAAACTAAAAGCGTTTGGAAATATAAAAGCTTTAGTGTACAAACCCAGTCTGTCTTTGCATAAGGGCAGTTGACATGTGTGTCCATGAACTTTTTGTCTTTATTAATCATAGTATATAATTTGTGTCAATGATGGAAAATGCGTATTTTTGGGGGTCCTGGGACTGGTAACTTATTTGTCTCTCATTTTTTTTAATCCACTTAATTTTTAAATGATCCTGTGGGTGTGATAAATACATTTTAAAAAGAAGTACAAAGACTGCTGTAGTCTCTCACAAAAAAAAGTTACGAATTCAGATATTTTAAGGTGAACTGTCAAATCACAGGACACTTGAAAAATGCTTGAAATTTGATATCAACTAACATTACCTACTCGTAGGTTTTGAAACCCTTTGCTTTTTGTTGACTAGCTGAAGGAAGGGAGATTAAAAAAAAGGTAGTCCTTTTTTTTCTTTTCTTTTTTTGCTTTCCTTAAGCCAAAGAAGAGATACAGGGGGAGGGAATTGTTTTTCTAGGCACAAATTTTCATTCTTGTTAAGAGTAACAATATAATGTAACATCTAACGAGGTAGCCAAAATATCGCGATACTTGGGGAGGAGGAGGTTTAATATTGCGATTTGTTAGGGAAAAAAACAACTTTTTGTGTGTGTTAATAGCAATAACTGACACATGTATCACATTCAGCATTTTAAGCCTCTTTTATGTACTTTGCTCTATTGAAATCCACCCATCCCCCTCCCGCCCTCCTTCCCTCTCCCTCTCTCTCTCTCTCCAGAAACCCCCCCAAGTTTCACCTCACTTTCTCACTTTCAGTCATCTGCCAAAGGCCCAGGTTCAAAACTTTAAGGCAGGGGAGCTGCGTGATCCTCTCCAGTCCCCTCTTAGTGATTTTCGTACATCCATACAGATCGATGCCGGTCAGTTGCGTCAAGTGGTCTGCGATCAGCTCCAGTCCTTTGTCTGTAATCCGCACGCACTGACCGATGTTCAGCGTCCTCAGCTCGTGCATTTGGCGCACCATCCTGTTGATGCCATCGTCACTGATGTGGCACGAGCACAGCGACAGGGACTTGAGCTGGTACAGGCCCTGCGCGATATAAGCCAGACTCTGGTCGCCTATCTTGTCGCAAAATGACACGTCGAGTCCGGAGAGTCTCAACGTGCCCATGGCGAGGTGCATGATGCCCGTGTCGCTGATGTTGTCGCACGAACGCAGATTAAGGCTCCACAGGCTCGTCATGTGAGAGAGGTGGATCATGCCAGCGTCCGAGATGCCCCCGCAGAAACTCAGGTTGAGCACTTTGAGCTTAGTCAGACCTTTCGATATATGCTTGAGGGACAAGTCCGTCAACTTTTGGCAGTCCTGCAAGGTCAGATATTCCAGGCTGAGGCAGCCCTCCGCCGCGCTCCGGGTCATGCCGGCCAAGTGCCCGATGCCCACGTCCGACACATGCCGGCAGCTCCTCAGATTAAGACTTTTGAGTCTGTGCAAACCCCACGCAATGAGCAACAAGCCCGTGTTCGTGATATTACTGCAGCCGCCCAGTTCCAACACCTCCAAGTTCTTCAGATACTGCGCTATTCTGCCCAAACTGGAATCCGTGATCTGCTTGCAAAGGCTCAGGTTGAGCACCCTCAGGGATGGGATCTCCTGCACGAACGCGTGCCCCAGGCCGTTATCCGTTAAGTTATAGCAGCCGCTCAGATTCAAGCTCTCGATGTTGGGCATCCCCTGGATCACGTAGCTGAGGCTGCGCCGCAGGCTGAGGATCTGCACCCGCCTGATGCCTCGCGCCTGGAGGCTGGGGAACAGGGACGGGTTCGCCCGCCTCAGATGCAGCTTGGCTTCCACCCCCCTCCACACGGACTTGTGGTAGGACGCGTCCCTCCACGCCGTGCACACTTGAGCCACCCTGCCTTTGTCCCTCACGTCCAAGTAGCTGAAAATCATGGCTAAAATCTCCGGGAAGAGACACGAGATGTGCGTCTCCATCTTCCACGCGCGCTCAAGAAAACAAACGGCGGCAAACCCCCACCAACGGTCACCGTCGCGTCTCGCAGTCCCCTTAGGAGGGGAAAAAAAGGCTTTTAGAAAGCTCCTCAAGCTTTTCTTTTCACATTTAACTGGGTAAATCGACAACTCTCCGTCCCGAGCGATCCTTTCAGTGGCGTAGGAAGGATTCAAATGCAAAAATGCCTCCCAAAAGACGCTTGATCCGATTCAGACCGACAGCGAACGGGCGGTCAGACAGCGCTGCTGCCCGTTTGGCGCTTTGATAATAGTCTTCGCTCGACCCGGGGATCCAGACGGTCGTACATTTTCAAAAGATGTCTAAAACTGCCACAAACCTCGGGAGAAAATAAATTCAGTCCGCTATCAGATAAAAGAGTGAGGTTTCGTTTCGCGTTTCTGCTCCGCTCGCACTCATTGCCAAGCCGAGGGGCTTCCTGCTGCCTTTGTCTGATCTTTTCAAACTGACTTGGCAGGGCCGCCAGCACAGAGCGGCTGCGGGGGAGTCGCGCACATTAAACCCTGCTAAAATGGTGCAAATTGTTTAAAAAGAGTCTAAAACTTATAAAGAGACCCCGCGTATATTTGTAGTTATTGTTCTACTCCGTGTTCTGTTTTTCTCTAAACTGTTATGAAAGAAATGCGTGTTGTGTGTGTTTGTGCCACCCCTTTTTGAAAGCAAAGTGGTTTAGCCCAACTCAGCTGGAACAGTAAGAATAGTTCCCCTGGAAACCAACTTCTTACAATTCAGTTCACTTTACTCTTAACCCTTCATCTTCCGTGTCAGATGGTGGTATTTTTGAAGTTGTTATTTCAATTTTATTAATTATTAGAGTAAAGTGAAGCTTCTTTAAAGTGACATTTTTCTCTCAGTGTGCAAATAACACAGATTTGTCTGTGTGCATATAACAAAACAAACAATAGGAAGGTCTGATTGTGAAATGTTGAAAAATTATATAGGGCTACATTTAATATACTATAGTTAAATGTATATTAAAAATCTATTTTTTCCTCCTTTTTTTTTTTTGTTTTGTTGCATTGATGGCATTTCTTAATTTGTAAAAATGTTTTATTCAAGTACATACTTTGAAAAGTTCTGTAGTACTGTAGATTAATATCATGGTTTTTAAGCTTTTATAATATGAACATTTAGTCATACTGCCGTTCTCTTCTTGTAAAATAAACATTTTGCGTCATAACCCTAACAAAGGGCCACATGATGTTATGCTCTATGAATCTGGCGGTAATAGCCTGTTTGCCCCGTCAGTCTTATGTAAGGTAGTTTTTATTCCACCTTTTGCATATTTCCCCGTCTTTGGGCCTCAGGCCCCCCTCTGTGGGCTCTTTGGCATTGTTAGCCGATATGACGGGAGCATTTGCAGAAGGTACTGGAGTGTAGCAGAAAGAAGGAAGAAAAGCAGCACACACACGTTTGTGTTTACAAAAGAAAATGCAGCACAGCACAACTGACAGCAGAAGTCCAACCCTCCCCTCTCCGACTCTCTGTCTGTCTCGAACCTTCTCTCTAGCTCACCACATGTCTCTCTCTCTCTCTCTCTCTCTCTCTCTCTCTCTCTCTCTCTCTCTCTCTCTCTTCAATAAAATGTCACTTTTTTTCTTCCCTCTCCTTCCACTCTCACTGGTTCAGGTTATAATTGTGTGAAGCACAAAACTCTATCCAACATTATGAAGCAGCTCAGTCCTGCAAGTTCACATGAAATCAAAATGGAACCTGTTTGCTTTCTTAATACACATTCCTGGCCTTACTATTATTTATAGGGTATGGAAGCTTGTTTCTGTCACAGGATAAAAAATAAAAATGGTAATTGCGACTTTTTATCTCACAATTTTGTCTCGCAATTACAAGTTTACACCTCGCAATTCTGACTTTTTTTCTCCAATTTGCATAATATAAACTCGCAATTGCTAGTTATAAAGTCAGAATTGTAAGATATAATGGTGCAGAAATAATTTTGAGAAATAAAGCCATTGTAAAGGTTATGTCTCACAATTATGAATATAACACGCAATGGCGAGAAAAAAGTCCTAATTGCGAGATATAAACTCGCAATTGTGAGAAAAATCATAATAAATAAAAAAAAAAAATCAGATTGCGAGAAAAGTCATAATTGTGAGAAAAAATGCCAGAATTGCGAGAAAAAGTCATAACTGTGAGATATAAACTCGCAATCGCAAGAAAAAAGCCAGAATTGCAAGAAATAGAGATATAAACTTATGCGAGATATAAACTTTAGGATTAAAAAAAGATTTGCGAGTTTATATACCACAATTGGGACTTTATATCCGAAGAGTTATTTTAAGAGCCTTGGGTATGTTTAATAAAAACTCGCTTTGTCTCTGAAACAACTTGTCAGCTCACGAAACCCTCTTATTTTGTATTGTCCACTTAACCAGTGAGTCTTTAGTCTAATAGAATATTCTCTTCAACTCTGATTACTGGAAGAAAAACACGCTGCGGACGCCATTTCATGCTGACGTCAAATTGAATTCATGCGCTCTTCTCTGACAGACAGGTCCTGGGCTTGTATGGTGGACAGATGAAGGGCTCTAAATGTGCGCTGTGCCCCGATGCCCAGCATGTAAGGGGGCGAGAGGTCTGTGACAGCGGCCCCTGTCCCTGGCTCCTCCAGCCGGCCTCACCGCCAGAGAGGAGGGCCGCTCCAGATCTGCACTGCTGTGAGTCAGAGACTCTCAAAGCAGGCCTGCGGAGCCAAAAGCAGGACTCAAGCTGCTCCTGGAAATAAGCTGAGAGAGAGAGAGAGAGAGAGAGAGAGAGGGAGAGGGAGGAGGGGACGAGTGAGAAAGGAAAGGGAGGGGATTGAGTTAGAAAGCAAGCGAAAGCTAACAATTAAAAAACATGCTCTTGCAACAGAGCGACGGCGCTATTAATTTAACAATTTATGATCGTTCAGGCTAAATTGAACCGAGCGAAAGCAAAATAATCCGAGTAAACAGGAAGCATGTAAGGTTGCTGAGATCATTTGGGGAAATACAAAAACAAAAGAAAAGATTCCGGTGAAGGAAAGTGAAAATGAAGCTGCTGAGAGACAGTGAGAACTGGAAGGACAAGTGCTACATGCAAAAGCGAAGGTGTTGTAGGACCTTGCAAAAAAAGAAAGAAAAAAAAGATCTGTCATGTGATTTGATGTGCTGATTCAGGGGAGGGAGATAATTGGATAATTGCATGCCACAGAACTGTGCTGATAACTGCGCTTGGGGCAACCGTTTCCTAGGAGACGTAGGCATGTGTCAACATGCTGTTGAAAGCTGACACCTCATGAATAGATTTTAGGCTACTTTGTAGTTTCTCTCTCTTTCTCTGCATCGTGTATGACTCCAATCTGCTTTTTTGTTTTGCGAGCGGTGGCAGTTTGAGGAGAGATTTTGGCGGCTGCAACTTGCACAAACACTCACATACATCCAGCTAGCTGAATGGGCTTTTCATGAAATCAGACAACAGTTTCTTCTACGGCAGGGGAAGCCACGTTACTCTATTCAAATCAGGTCGAATCTCCCTAGGAGCTGCACCCCCGTTGGGGTTCTACAGGGGAAACACCAGGAAGCCGATGCTCTCGGTGCCTGTGTAAAGAACAGGAGATGATGTAATACTCTGCCTGCATAATGCATTGTAATGTTAATACCACTACTGATATAAAATGAACAAATCCCCTTATATTCCCATAACAATTCATTTCATTGCTCTGTATGTGTCATATCCAGCACTAGAGAGTCTGATGGACTGAGGTGTTTGCTTTCTGCTGCAAGGTTTGTCTTTCAGAGTGTGAATCTTTGATGCTGGTGCTACAGAAATACAGCAATAAGTAGTGCGATGTAGAAGGCAAGTTGTTGTTTTTTTGCGTTTTTTTTAATAGATATAAAACTGTATTGGTTTTATATACACAAGTCAAAATGTCTGAGACTGCTAATGTAAATGCTTCTGCAATCTTTTCAAATTTTCAAATTCAAAATTTTTAACCACAAGTTATAACAAATGAGTTTGTTACCTAGAAATAGTGCAATATATTAACTATTTAATAATAATCTAAAATAACATGAAATCATAAAGTAGTATATTGAATATAATAATAATAATAATATATCTATAAATATATAATCTATTATTATAATAAGTCGTATGTATGTGTGTGTGTATATATATATATATATATATATATATATATATATATATAATTAAAGTTTTTTGTTCTTTGTATTTTTATAATGTAATTATTCCAAACTTTTGAATAAACTTTTGGTAGTGTCCTAACAGTGTGCATACATAATTTTTTTTATTATAATTATTTTATTTATTTAAATATTAGTTTTTTCCCCCTCGTCTCAGACTTTTGGCCCCACTGTATTTTTTACCGTTTCACTCTCTTACCCCACCTTTTCTGTCTCATCTTCTGTTTTTTTCATGTCTTCAACTTCTTTCCTTTTCTTCCTCTCTCTCTCTTCCCTCTGTATGCCTGGAGCCCACAGCCAGGTGAGGCCCCTCCAGAGAGTAATTACAACCTGAAACAGAGATCGGAGCCCTGCGGCGCTCACCATCAAAGCAGTCGTAGGGAACAGCCCGTGCTAATGTGGTGAAGAGGAGAGACACTGACAGGGCAGAAAACAGTGGGTTTCAAAACACACACTCTCTCTCAAACTCAACCTCTCTCTCATTGCATGACCGACAATAACAGGCCGTTTGCCTGCACAATGGTCACATTGCTCTCCAAAGACCTTCAGGAGACAAAATAGAGAGACCGAAAGAGCGAGAGAGCAAAACAGACAGAGAGATGACTGAATTAGTCTGCTGCGTGTCCGGGCCTGGAGAGAGGGAGGAACTAGGAACGCATTGAAAAGTGTTCTTCAAACAACCGTGTGACTCAAGGGCAGAATACACACATCAGCCACCCAGATAGTAAAGCCCTCAGCATCAGGAGCTTTTCAGACCCAGTGCTAAGAGATGTCAAAGGTCCCGCACCCACGAGGAGAGGTTACTGTTAATGCAAGTTTCAGTGGTGAGGTCATGAGCTATGGGTGTTAAGAGGCCCGTTTTATCAATAAAGACCGTTTCTAGCATTTGGGAAGTCTGTGAAATGTGCTTTGCGAAAATATTTAGGCCCATAAACCAACCAGGTTATTTTTATTGAACAGCGGATCATCCATAAGCCCAGGGCCTAAAAGAACACTCACCAAATGCGAGTAAATATCGCCTTTGGCGAGTATGTGAAACGGTGTCACTCGCCAGTTGGTCAGCAACATTTTTAAGATTAAATCAAATGCATGATTGTGAACAAACATGAACGTCTCTCGCGACTGTTGACGACCCAGCGCTGCGTCGTCGTGAAAGTTTAAGCCTTGATGATTTATTTCAAGGGCAAGAAGACGGTACAATATCTATTAGATCCGTGCATTCACTCTTAAAGTGACAGCAGCCTAATATTCCTGCTGCTGTCTGTGTTTGTGTTGATCATCTAACAAAGGACAAAAAAAAAAATCTGTCACTGCTCTTGACTGAATAACTTTTGCAACTTTAATAAGGATGTTTCATTTGTACAGTGAAGACTATGCAGTGTTATTTTACATTTGCTTACTTTATCACATTTCTGTACCACGGGCCTGCCTGAAAAACCTGAAAAGCACTTTGGTATCTTTGTTATATAGTCATTTGATTATTTGTTTTGACTGCTTACTTGTCTTTAATAATATAGTTATGCTAGTAGGTTTAGCTATCAAAATTAGAATAGGGAATTGTGAATTTTCACTGGTATATACAATTTTGGTGTCAATACTCCCTGTTGCAAAAACATTTTTATGGCCGGTAAATTATCTTAAGTCACTGGCCATTGGATGGCCGTTTTAGGCCCTGCATAAGCCCATTTTGCATTCCATGCAATATATTTTACAGTGTAATTTACAACAATATGCTCCGTGCTATTCTTCACTGAAACTTTTAATGCGGCATTGTTTTATGATGAAACCGTTAACAAAACTAAAATATGCTGGTTGCAAACGTATACAGTTGTTTTGCACTTGGCCTTTACCTGTGAATCAATAAAGAAACTTTCATCTTTTCTAGATGAAACCCCCACAGTTAAGGCATTGTTATTCAGGTTGTGAACCTGAAGGACAGCTGTGAAAATCAAGGCTAATAAGCGTTCCAAATAAGTTAAAGTAAAGCAAATGCATATTAGCAAATGGGACAAAACAATGTCGCAGCCTATGTTGGTTCAATTATCAAGAATTAATCCTTTCTCAAAATATCTGCACAAACAAGGAAATCTGACAAGAGCTGAGCTGGAAAAGAACCTTGTGAAAGCAAGTGTAGAGTTTGCCAAAAAAACATAATTGTGACACAGTTGCAATGTAGGAAAAGTTTGTCTGGTTAGATAAGACCAAGATGAAACTTTTCAGCTAAAATCTGAAGTAGTACGTATGGTCCAAATCTAACACTGCCCACACTGGATAGAACATCACATTTACTTTGAAGTGTGCTGGTGATAGCGTCACACTGCATAGGGCTGTTTTTCATCAGCAGACACTGGGCATCTTGTTAAAATAGAAGAATGGATCGTGGGGGAAAGAATACAAGGAAATACTGCAGAAGAGCCTGTTTCAATCTCCAAAAGGACTGGAATATTTCTAAACAAGCCACATTAGCAGTGGAAAAACTCAAGAACGAAATTGGTGATTGGTTCAATCTGATCTTAATCCAATTGAGAATCCCTGCCATTATTATTTTTTAAATTACGGCGCTCCCATGTCATCAACTAACCTGAACAAACCTGAAGCAAATCTTCCAAGAAAAATTACACCTCGACAGAAGGCAAAGCTAATATATTTATGCCCTACAAAATAAAGGAGATATTTTTTCAAATAGGAAGTGTATATGAAGAGATGCAAAAGCCTCTAAGTGCCATCTGAAATTTTCTTCTAGAATGATCATTTTTATAAAGCATTCTTTGGTTTCCGCCTTTGAAATTAGAATTTCACAGTGAAAAATTATTAGGATTTGTAATTCACTATTAGTCTGAATACTGTGTGTGTGTTTGTATGTGTGTGTGTGTGTGTGTGCCCGTTTATTTTTGGTTCATCTCGCCATAGCTGTCAGAGAGTATCTCTTTTAGAGAGTGTTGATTGTGTAAAAGAAAGCCGAGCTGTTTGTCTCAGAGACAGCCGTCTGCTGACAGCGCACCGAGCAGCTGTGCTGCCCTCATAATAACAATAATGAAAACCTAAATAATTGATACATTCCCGCAGAAATGCATTGTTTGCATTTGAATTAAACATTACAAGAAGGTGTATTGTGTTTGAGAGAGCAAAGAGAAGTTTTAAACATAAAGGGCCGGAAACGCAAAACTTGAAAGCATGTACACCGCTGATGTGCAAGTCTGGTCTGGTTTGCTCTCCTTCTCTTGCTCTACAGTCCCTTTTTGCCCCTCTCCCGTTCTGTCTCTCTCCTTTCCACCTCTCTTGCCCCCTCCCAACCCGTTCCTGTTCCTCTCATCCACAGGAAAGTAGGCTGCGCTCGCGTCCCGAGGGGTTGATCCGATACAGGTCAGGTTAATCAATCCAGGGGGAGTGAGAGGCAGTGCTGGGAGTTTTAATCAGGCCGAGACTGTGGAGACTCCGACCTCTCCACCCTCCAGCTGCCTGCTTCAAGCCAGCGTGTTTGTATGTGTGGTCACGTTTGAGGACTTGTCCTCTTTGCTCTCCTTGTGTGCTCACGTATGAGCAGCGCTGCAGTGCATTTCTGTACCTCTGTTCACACAAAAGCACATTTTGAGTGCGAGTTTGATTCACCTTTGCTGTTTGATAACTAATTGTCTGTATAGTGAAGCTGCCATCTTTGATGTGCGATAAAACCTTTTCCTGTGGTCTTGTTTCTGAGGGTCATGTTGTGTTGTCCCAGGATGGTGAACGGTGGGGGCTGGGGAGAGGGAGGAGAAGAGGAGGTGGTAGGGGCTCTCCAGGGCAGCGCAGGAGGACTGATGGGCAGCCAGCGGCCTGTCAGAGTGCCAGGGCTGAATTGGGCACGGTGCCCAGGCTGGCGGCGTCCTCCGAGCTGCCTGGGGAGAGAATGAGCCCCCCCATACTATAGTGAGATAAGAGTGAGAGAAATGGACATGAAGAAAGCAGCATCATATATGAAACTGACCTGTATACTCAGACTCGAGACCATTTCGTTCAGGGTCAAATGAGCAAAGTGCATCCATTGACTTGTTTGACCCCAAAAAAAACAGGATCCAGCCTTTTAGTTGGCATGCTTTTTAGCATTTAATCAATGCCTTTTCGCCCAATGCATCTGACAAAACTCTAATTGTGACTCTTTTGTAGAGGGTGAAGCGAGTGTTGTAGTTATAGTGAGCAGGATTGTGCTTTCAGACACTGGTAACCACGTCCCGGTCACATATCTCTCACAAGCAATCTTACCATTAGATATGAGGTGTAACATGGCTTTCAGGAGACCTATTTATGATATAATACTGAAAATGCTAAAACTTCCAGTGTAATCAAGAAGTGCTTGTAGATCATCAGTGAGTGTGTTGGCATGCACAGTTTTATCAATTGTCCATAATAATACACACAAAGTCATGTGTCTCACATTTTTCTCTTTTGATGTAAAGAAAAACCCAAAGATTTCAATGTGAACATGGTTTTCTTGTGGTCTCGTTGTATTGCTTTGCATGTACTCCTGCAAAACGTGGGTTTTTAATGTGCTGATTTTTGATAGTTACGGCACACAATGAGTGCGCTGACATGCATGATGTTGCACCGATTATGCTTAATAAGCTGACAGCATGTAAGGTCATGTATATACCTAAATCTGTGTGCTTTCATGAGGGAAAGGTCATAAACGGTGTAAGCTGAACTTGATCGCAGTTAGATTTTTGTCCATTATATTTTGCATTTATATTATATTTTTTAGCTAATTCATTGTAAGGCAATAAATTGTAAATTAATTATATTTGTTGTGGTTCTATGGTAGTTTTGATGCAGATACTGAGAAAAATCTTGTGTTGTCAGTTTTGTGATTGATTTGCTAGTAAACTCTTTTTTGAAAAGCTGATTTTTGATAGTGATCAATGCTGATAGTTATTAGCAAATGTTTGTATTTTGATGTTAGTACCTCAGAAAAGGCAGATCATTTCAAAATATCATGTGAACATGGTGTTTTTGCGTGGTCTATTTTTATAATGAATTGTTCCGATAGTTACCAGTGTTTTGATGTGCATGTAAATGCATTTAGATGGTCATTTCAGTTTGCTTTTGGAAGAACAAGAACAGGACCCAAACTCTTCAGTGCCATCACCCCTCAAATCTATAACATGTGCCGTGTCCCCCACCGCACCCTGGGGGGACTGACCCCAGACCCGTCCCGTCCCGGTGAGGGCGTCCTCTCCAACCCCCACCATCACGTCGGGAACCTGGCAGACACATGGCTTCCTCCTCAGCTACGTACAGGCCCCTGACTGCTGCGTCCATCTATTTATTAGGGAATAAAGTAGCTCTAACAGCCCCTGCGCTTTTATAGCAGGATCCCTGCTGGTTCTCCACACTACACCAAGTCCTATCAGACTTCTTACTGGGAACAAATTGACGGAGAGGAAGGAGGAAAGAGAGAGTGAGAGGGGGCCGTGTGCGTCATAGAAGAGAGAGAGAGTGACTGATGTGTGGCCAGTTTGGCCTGTGTCTGGTTTCCTGAGCTGTCAGTGCAGAAAGCCATATGGGCTCGGAGGAGAGAGAGACATGCGTTCACTTTCAGAACGAGAGCAGTGTGCATGAGTCATCTCCCTCCAGCTTTAAAGAGGGAAATGAAAAAGAGTACAATCCCATCTTTACCCAGCAAAGGCGGCACAGAAGCTGCATCTGAAGCAGCTTAAATACCACAAAAAAGGAAGAGGCAGATTATATTTAGAAAAAACTAATGTCATGAGTTATGGAGATTTTCAAAATCGGAATGAAAATGAAATATTGAATATTTTTTTCTAAAAATCAAAATTTTAAAAGTGTATAAAATATAAACACAGAAATTTTCAAATCTATAAAATATACATAAAAAATATATATTGTGATGATAAAGTTCAATGCCTTATTCTTATATCACCAAGTGTCATAGCTATTGAAAATCTGATCAAATTAGTGCCAGTAAAAACAATGTTGTTCTAATTTGACATAGGTCGATATTTATGCTAAAAATTAATTATCCGGAGGGAAAATTATTGGATTGTGAATTGCGGTGGTAGCCTATATGAAACATCATATAATGCAGTTGTTTTCCTCCTGTGGTCCTGGGAAAAGTTTGGAGAAATGTAATAATAATCATCATCATCATCATTATAAAAAATAAATCTGCATCTCTGAAAAAAAATATGCATTTGCACTTAATTGTTATATATGTAAGTTTAATTCATAAACTTCAAACATAAATTCATATTTGTATATAATTTAATTTATTTATGTTTTTTACTTGAATGATTTATTCTGGTACAAAACATCAATGATTGAGTCCTAAGCAGAGTTACAGGAAAAGAAAGAAACGAGGGAACGGCTGGTGTGGGTGAATGAATAGGGGAAGAAGAGGGAGCACGACGGAAGGAGAGACGGGGCATGAAACATCTGAGAAGCAGGTGTAGGATAAGGAAATAAATGCAAAATGGCAGAAAAGAAACAAAACAAGCCGTGGGAGAGACTGTACGCTGAGAAAAGGAAGTGGAAGGCAAGAGGTGAAGGGCAGAAAGGAGACAGAAAGATTGTGAAACAGGCTAAAGGGAAAAGAAGAGGAAAAAATGATGGAATTTCAAGAGTGCACAGTAGGAACGTCAGGAAAATGTCTCGGAGTGAAAGAAAGAAACATGGGCTGGGAGTGACGGAGTTGACAGTAAAAGAGAGCATGAGCCGTGAGAGGCATTGTGTGTGTGTGTGTTTGTGTGTGTGTGTTTGTGTGCAGCCCACATGTCTTTGATTTGGGAATCTGCCTGCTATCTGGGTTAGTCACAGACAGCGTTATGGAGAGACGCTGCAGTTTTAATGATATACAGCAGGCTGCTCCCTCAGACACCTCAGCACACAGATCTGTCAGGCTTGCCTCACCATTGATCTCCCAGCGGCTGCCGCAAAGCACCCTGGGAAACACAGCTGGACCGGTTAACCCCGCCCCCAGCACGTGTAGAGCCCCTCCCCTTCATTTCAACCATACCCTGAACCACATGGCGTTCTGTGTGTGGAAAGAGGGGGGCATTTACAGTACGTGTGACTCAACGGGGGAAGCAAGGAGTTTTACAGACTTGTGAACACTTTGGTTATTATGAGTGCTGTGAATTCACAGCCAGAAAGCTGCTTCACATATGACTGTTTGATGCCGTCTGATTAAGAGCTTTTGCTTTTTATTTCATGCATTTGTTTTTCTCCGCATGCAGAACCCAAGGCCTTGGGCAGATTGTTTTGATTAGTGGCTGTTTTCATGTAGTGGGGATCTTTGGTATGGGTGGCATCTTTTCTCTTTCAGTGGCGCTGTCTCTCTCTCTCTCTCTCTCTCTCTCTCTCGCTGGCGCCGGAGATCTTTGTGCACCGTTGTGTAACTGGAGGATCATCACAGAGTTCAAGAGCTCTCCTGAGCTTTAGCCAGGTTGTCTTCATCTTCGCTCGCTCGCACATTCTCACACACACACACACAGTCTGCTCGTCTCCAGTGTTTTTCTTGTCTCTTCTCACTTTCTTTCCTGTTCTGTGTCAGACGATGAGATGTGGAAGCTGTTAACATAAACGCTCAAAACCAGATCCAAACCTTAAAGCGATAGTTTACCCCAAAAATGAGCATTTCTGTCAGCATTTACTGACTCTCATGTCGTTCAAACCCCATATGGTTTCATTTTTTTTTCTCTGGAACACAGAAGGAGATGTTTGGCAGAATGTTTACGCTGCTCTTTCAATAAAAGTGAATGGTGACAAAGTGCTGTCACGCCACCAAAAAATGACTAAAAAGACACTTTCACAGTAGCAGATGCAATCATACGATAGCTTTGTGTGAGGAACAAAATCAAAATGAGCTCTCAAGGCTCATTTGTGCTGTTTGACTATGGATATTTTGTCAATGCTGGCTTATAATTTGGTCTTAGCATATGAAAATAGTACACGAGTAATTGGTCAAATGTAACGAATCAAGTAAATATGTATCATCTTTTATTGAAAAATTAAACATTTTATCAAACTTTTATAATCTTTTTAACAACTGAGAAGAAAGTGATCAAACTACATTTTATAAAAATCACCTGTTAAGTTCCCAAATCTTACATCAGTATAACGATTACAGGGACTCATCTCAAGATCACTCATGTCGGAATCAGAATGTGTAGTTCGTGCATAAAAAATGTCTGTCAAAATATAACATACAACACGTTTACCGATGTTCACTAACTTGGTGTGGCGTTTATTCTCTTTAGCATACAGAAGTATTTCACTCAGTTCCCTGATCATTACGATTCAGAACAATTTTATACTCACGTGCGTTATGTATTATGTACGTTATGGTCTCTGACAGACAGCATGTTGAAGCTGCTCAGGCCGCCATTTTCTCCCTCTTCTCGGAAAGTGATGTCATCCTCAAAACATCCGGTTGTGTGGGTTTTCCAGGAAATGCATGACTCGCTAGACCTCTTCTCGTATATACTATTGTGTATTGTGGAAGTAATTTTTTTGACAGACATTGATGTTGTGATATTCAAATTATGTTGATTTGAAAACAGATGGATCGTAAGATAAAATTATTTATTTCTTAGCTGGCAAGTATTCAGTGAAGTGATTGATGCCCATGAGTGTGTTTATGTCCATGTTTTTGGTTCTAATAACCCAACCGACTGCCAGCCCAAGTTTTTGACAGACGTGATAACGTGCATGAGGGGTGAACTTTGTTTGATTTTTGGGTAATTATAAAACATGCTGGATATGTTTGCTTTTTACAAGTTACTCAGAGACTTACCTGTTTGGCATGTCCAAAATTCAGCTATCGCAAATTAGTTGACTTAAAAAAAAATAATAATAATAATTTCCCGGAAAGGAGTGGTTTTGATGCACAAAGTTGTTTTTATTTTTTATTTCATAACAATTTTTTTTTTATTTAAACCCACGAAAATGCAGATTGTAAATGATAGTGAAATCCCTTTTAAAAGCTGTTGTTCCATTAGGCCTATTACCCCCTTGGCAGATTTTGACTCTCATATAAACTACTTTTATGCTTCTTACGTGGTCATTTTGTCATTATTGGAGATTGAGTCAAGAGAAGCATTACAATTCTGCTAGACATCTTGTTTTGTGTTCCATGCAAGCAAGGAAATAATGCGGGTTTGGAATGACACAAGGGCGAGTAAATAATGACAGAATTATCATTCTTTAACAGATCTGCCAGCACTAGCAACCGCTCTGCTAATATAAGTCTGTACAAATCTGCAAAGCCCATATGAAGACAGACTCCAGATTCTGAAAACGAGCAGGATGCTCAGATTCTATTCATGCGTGCCAGTGATGTCATCATTTACCAACGATAGCTGGCAGCGGCACAGATGGCATAGAATAGACCGACAGAGAGAGAGAATGTGTCCATTTAAGGTCACGTTGGAATGTGTATTATTAGAACCAATTTCAGGCAGAATAAATCATGTTTAAGCAATGCATATGTGATATATGTGAGCACACTTATCCCTAAGACTCAGCTTCTTTTACAAGTTTTATTGCTCACAGTCAGATGTTATCTGCTGGAAAGCATCTGTCAGGTCGAAATGGCTCTTACCTCAAAAGACCTCGCAGGGATAAAATTAGGCTACAGGAAAGAATTTATTCACGAGCTTTGACAACTCCAAAAAAAATATTGGAATCTTTTTCTTATGCATGTTTTTCATAGCACATACAAAGAGCTTAATGCATTCTGATAAGCATGAGACATCAGTCGTGTATTACACAGGCATTGCGCTGGGTTGCGCTGCGATTGCATATATACCTCGTGAGAAAATGCAATTGCTAGTTTTGCTGTCTCTATTCATTTCTTGCTAAAGTGCGCCACCATGTGATAAGATGCAGTGACACCGTCAGGACATTCAGTTGTGAATGTATGCAATAGAAATGACTCTTACAGGAACTTTAGTCAAGTTATAGAAGAGGGTTTTAGAAATTAGAAATGTATTCATGATTGTATTATTCTAATTAATTAATAATAGCTGTTGTTGTTTTGTAATCATTATTATGTACGTTTATGCATTAAGTTGCTGACTATTCAAAACGACTTCAGCGATGCATTTATTCTACTTTATATTGATAATTGCGTTTAACTAAGTTTCTTATTTCTTAATAAAATTTCTTATTAACAATAAGCGTGGTAGCTTGCATATGTAAAATACATTTTACATTCGTTTCATAAGAAAGATTTTAAAAATATTGATGATTATACATTTAGTTTGTTCCGTGTAATAAGACTTACATTTTATTTTGTTCTATTTTTAGACTCTGATTGTGTTGTAATAACGTAATAAGTACACCAGGTGGAGCTCCTGACTACTAATAAATGTGAACTCAAATTAACCACTAACCACATCATTCAGGGGTTTATGTGCATTATGGTCGGTGTGTTGCTTATAATTAGCCTACTGTAAATGCAATGTCAAAATTAGCTTGCATAATAATGTCAATGGACTTATTTGGCAATACAGTAGGTCTACTAAGACACTGGTTGAGAGGGAAATTGTACACACACACACGGGATTTGGGATTCTGTGCGTGTATGTGTGTGTGTGCATATAATTTCCCCTTTCAACCAGTGTCCAAAAAAAACCTAGTAGGCCTACTGTATTGCCAAATAAGTCCAATGACATTATTATGCATGCTGATTTTGACATCGCATTTACAAAAACGGTAATTATAAGTAACACACCGATCATAACGTAAAGTAATATAAATAGGGTTTATTGCTCTCTGTGCGTAAGTGAGGGAGGGAGGGGCATGGAGACGAGCCCAGGTCTGCGATGGGAGGCGTAAAGGTGATAGCTGGGCGTGTGGATTAGAGGAGATGAAAGGGTCCGGAGAGGCGCTTTATCATGCACAGACTGCTCGGAAATTGAGTGGCGTCTCTCACACCAATTCTGACATGTCTGTAGGACGGCACTCAAAAGAGAGGTGTGGGGGTGATGCTGGAATGGCACAGGGCTCTCTATATAACTCCCAAACCTCTCCAAGAGTCTGGAGCTGTAAAACACTCATTGTATTTGCATTCCTTACACACCGCACTTCTGAAGGATAGGGTGCAATGTGGCTGTTTATGTCTGCAATGTTGGTTATCAGCTGTAAATTCATCTAAAACGGGTGTGCTGATAAAAATTTCCCCACATTATAGCACGGTTTAGTCTTGGTTGCTTTCAAGTGTGAGTGGATATCTCATGCCCAAGTGCGTTTAATGCAACTGCGTCTTTTATGTGCGAAGTGATTTAGAGGGTATCAGGAGTTGAACTGCCAAAGATCACATGCGTGGCTTTTATTCCCCATGTCAAACTGGGATTTTTTTTGTTTCCCCCTTGTTCGGATTTATTGCGGTAAACTATAGAGCTGAAAAGAATTGTTTACACGCATATGAACTTTGATGGAAGAATGATATTTTCCAAGCCGTTAACTCTTTTATCCATCTCTCGCTCTCTCTCTCTCTCTCTCTCTCTCTGTGTGTGTGTGTGTTAACTTTTGCCATTATGACTTTTGTCCGAAACAGATTTTCATATAAATGGCTTGAGGTGCGCAAGTATTTGAAGTATATCCTCCCAATAAACGCATTGTGGCTTAATTTACCATGAGTCCAAAACGCGCTCTTACGCACCGGAGAATCAAAGCTCTTCTTGTGAATCGGATTCTCATCTGCTGCCCTCTTGTGTTGTTTGGCCTCCCCAAATTCCTCAACGCGCAGCGGCTCCCCTCGCGCTCCTCCTCCTCTCCATTGTATCCGCGTCAAAACGAAGGGGGTGCGGAGAAGTGCGACAGAAGGAGGGAGGGTTAAGTTGTGCCATCGGAGCGCAAATGTGTTAGTTCATATCGACAGAACCGGCAGAGACGCAGGGGGGGGAGAGAGTTTGGACTACCACCACCACATAGATGCACTTGTGTCTTTTCTTTTTTCGTTTTATCTTCCATCCATGTTGCTTATATCCATTACACACCGACATCCACTTTCGTTGCGTTTTATGAAGCGGAGTTTGAAAAGAACATTCTCAACAGATGTCAGACTCCGTTAGTGCCTCAGGTCATCTAGGTGTTTTACGCACAGCTGGTGTTTAAAACTGAGCTGGGGCGAGATTGAGGGGATTCAGAGGCACTGCACTTCAAGAGATTTTTTAGTCAAGTTACTAAAGGAAGCAGCTCCTCCAAGTGGATTACTATCATTTCCTAAATGTTTCCCCAGAGGAGGCTCTTCGCATTTCCATTTCTTGGCCGAGGAAGGATGGATGTGAGAATGAACCCAGGACACCTACTTCTGGCAGTGACCCTCATCGTCTGCAACTCACAGCTGCTGGTGGTCGCCAACTCATGGTGGTAAGATCAGATTGTAATTGCAAACTATTCTAAGTTGCGAATGTATATTTCTAAAGCATGCTATATTAAGTTGTGTGTGAAGGATGAAACAATGCATAATAAAACTATTCACTGAGAACAAATGTGGAGGCTTTGTCACAATATTTACCTTGGGCAACAAATGGTCAAACTGTTTGTAAATAAGGGCATTGGTGTCCTGAGGACAACAGGTTTTTCTAACAGTTTTCAACTTGATAATAAGTTCCCCAGACACCATTTATGCTGTGCAATCCTTAACTTACTATCACAAAAACGAATTTGCTTGAAATTAAATTGGTTCATAATTATTTAAATGAATCACAGGTTTATATTTATTTTATAAAAAATAATCTATTGGCATGTGCACAAGAACAAAACTTACTGCTATCTCACTTTGCATTCTCCAAAAAAAAAAAAAACACATGCAGTCCAGATTCCAGTATGTCCTAATGAAATTTTACACTATTTTGTGTCATGTATGCTGCAGGTTAGTTGTGCATATTTGATGGTCGGTGCATTGGTCTTACTTTCTCAGGTCATTAGCCATGAACCCCATCCAGAGACCGGAGATGTACATCATTGGAGCACAGCCTCTGTGCAGCCAGCTGACAGGCCTGTCTCAGGGTCAGAGGAAGCTCTGCCAGCTCTATCAGGACCATATGGTTTATATTGGAGAGGGGGCGAAGACGGGCATCAAGGAGTGTCAGTATCAGTTCAGGCAAAGGCGATGGAACTGCAGCACGGTGGACAACACTTCAGTGTTCGGCCGCGTCATGCAGATAGGTGAGTCACCGTGATGATGCTTAAAATCTACATGCAATTTAAAACAAATTGATCAAATGCACAATAATAAAGCATGCACCTTTGAAAATCCCTCTGATAGCATTTGAGCCCACCATGTACTCTTGAGTTTGTCTTTAAGGAAGTTAATGTATTTTGCTTAGAGTTGTCAGCTGTAAATAAAAGTTCAGATGTCTTGATTTCAAGTGGCTGATGTAAATATCACATGACCAGTTGTTTAATTCCAGTTTGCCCCTCTGAAAGACGATAAAAGGAATACATTAAACGTGAAAATAAATGTACATTTGGTATATTATTTAAAGGGGTGATTGTTCAAGTTTTTAAAGTCATATAATCACAATGCATGTAAAAATATAAGTGGTTATAAGATATAGACTCATTTTCAATCACTTGATTGATATTGTTATTTTAAATGAAACATTTATATAGAAATATGCATATATTATTTGATTATTATAAACAAATATTAATTTATGGTAGGCTACTTTTTTGTTTGCAACTTTTTATTGAGCAACTGAACAATGTTGTCCCACTGGTTTTAATTGTGAAAAAAGTAGGAATAAGTGAAATTGTGGTTATAAACCACATTTGTAATAAATAGGCTAGGTATATAGGCCTATATATATATACAACGCATACATTTTGATAAATGTATAGTTTTGAATATTTGTTATAGCTTAAATGTAAGCTGCTAATGGAGGATCGCTCTCAGCATGACTCGTCCGCTCCCCGTGAGATTTACGCGTTGGTCTCTTGACATCACTTTGTTGATTTTCATATAACCTAACATTGCTTTTTATTTAAATGGGTGCTCTATATTATTTTATGCATGCATGTTTAGATGTCTACAGATCTTTTATACAGCATATTTAAATGAAGAAAGTTGCTCTAGATATGGTTAATCTTTTTTCTAGTAGGCTATGAAGCATACTTGTATACTTGAATGCATGCTCGTATGCGTGTGTTTCTCTCACAGAAGACAGCGCTCGTTGCCTCAATTGAGTGTTAGTTCCGCTCATCAGTGAAACAAGGTGTAAGACGCGACATGCCCCCCTCTCTTGCCCCCCAAATAGCACGGGACTTATTTGCAGTCAATCGCGAGGTTTATATTGAGGTGTTAGTCGGGCCATTGTCCAGAGTCGCTTTTGAAATGCAATGACACGATGACACAGAGTCGGGATATCCGGGACTCTATTTGAAGTCCGGGCACCAAAGGCCAATAAAAGTGGCCCTCCAAATTCAATAGGCGCATCGCTGGAATGCAGGTTCACACCCGTTTGCACGCGACGCCTTGTGAGTTTGATGTCGTGAAACCGGCACCGAATTGTTACATAATTTAAAGTATTGCAATTATTTTCTCTGTCTTTGTATATATTGTAAATCTATCTATCTATCTATCTATCTATCTATCTATCTATCTATTCTAGTCTGTCTATTTCTTTGTAAAAAAAAAAAAATTAAGCCCCCTAAAGTTTTGCCCTAAAATGTATTAATTAACATAGGCCTATACTAAAATCGGAGTTGGTACTCTAAAACCCACACAAAATCAAGTAGATTATTGTAAAATAACTTATTGTAAAAGTCCCTAAATCCCTAACCTTATATATGCTCCTGTGCTACATTTATTTAAAAAAAAAAAATTATAATGCACAGAACAGTTACTTGTGGTCCGTCTAGTCAGGGGCAAGTTGACTTTCATTAAGGCATTGAGGAAGGCCGGATCATTAAAAAGGAATTCTCAGGGCCTGCAGTTTAAAAACGTTTTGTGTGACAAATTTCCTCTTGTAATTATGCTGTTGCTGAGCATTGATACAAACTGCTTATCTCTAAATATGGTTGTACTAGCACTTTTTAACATGTTTAAACAGCTTTTAAACGTTAAACGCTATTAACTGTATTGCCTGTGCTGTTGAGGTATGTGAAATCTGCATTCCAGATGGCTTATTAGATGGGGAAAAAAAATCAGGTAACACATGCACAACAGATGCGAAAAAAAAGAGCACAATTTTTTATAAACCTAGCGCCTCTTTGGCAGGAAAGCTTTGCGGGTTATCATATGCCTCATGTGAATTGTACCAAAACTGGAAAATCTGTCAGTCCTCTTTTTGCTTGTGTTTTAATTTTACTTTCATTGAGATATATATATATATATATATAACAATGGAACAATGAATCAGTGCTGTCTATGATGCACACGTTTCTGATAATCTTATCTCTCACTGCAGGGCTTACCAAAAAGATTGTTACCATCTGTGGGGTTCTGGAAATGAGTTGTTTTACTCTCTGCCTTACTTCCTAAGTGAATAATCAAGAAAAATAGTATACTGAAGAGTTGTGGATGATTTAACAAAGCGATTTGCAGCCATTGGAATGTCGTCCATGTCCTAATTATGTGTTTTCCTGTGCTTGTCTTCTGCATGTCCTAATTATGTGTTTTTCTGTGTTTGTCTTCTGCAGGCAGCAGAGAAACAGCTTTTACTTACGCCATCAGCGCAGCGGGTGTCGTGAACGCTGTGAGTCGAGCGTGCCGTGAGGGTGAGCTCTCCACCTGCGGCTGCAGCCGAGCGGCTCGTCCCAGAGACCTCCCGAGAGACTGGCTATGGGGCGGCTGCGGGGACAACGTCAACTACGGCTACCGTTTCGCCCGGGAGTTCGTGGACGCCCGTGAGCGCGAGAAGAACTACCCTCGTGGATCGGTCGAGAATGCACGCACGCTTATGAATCTACAGAACAATGAAGCTGGGAGAATGGTGAGGAAATGAACACACACGTAGATGACTGACCTATTGATACATGGAAATTATCGGATAGTAGTAAGTGTCCCGCACTGAGGGCGTTAAATCCACCATGATCCACCTAATTTCATTTTGTGCAAGAGTCCACAGTGCATTGGTTTGGTTAAGGTGTGTTTCTTTAATGCGTTGCGAATGAATCACGGCTGTTGCAACCTCTATTGTGATATTGAGAAATAAGAGGCCAGATGTACACTCGGACGGATAAACACGGCTTTAAATATGTTTGTGCGTGAATAAACCAAAGCCAGCCCTTATGTCTCCTGCAGATCACCACAAACACAATAACAAACACGGTTACTTCATCCTCCCTCTGTTGTTGAGTGAATGTGTTTACTTAGCTAAACATTGGGAACACAGTTGTCTTTAAAAGTTAGCTAAATCTGACTAAGTCTTCCTTTGGAGATGTCCTCGAAGGTGTGTGGTCTACAGTAATTATATGTAACTTTTAGGGATGTGCAATAACATATTTTCAAAATTGACTAGCCAATGTCAGGTAATTCATCTTAAGGAAGCCCTGTATAATTAAGATTTACAATTGTCCTGCAAGTTTTTGCAGGTGAAATCCAGTCAGTTCAATAGGAATCACGCAATTGGGAATTTTGCGAGAGGGCGACCAACAGACAGCTTCTTGTTTTGAAAGTGTTTGAGTTGTGCTTCATACATTTCGCCCATATGTGACCGCTAATTTAGGCGGGTTCGGATTCACCTGCCGCTGATTTGGACGTGTTACATGGGGGTGTTTGTTTACATGAGGCAAAATCAGCTAGACTGAATGGAAACAAATGCAGGGGTCTGAATGCACGTTTTTATTTGCTGGACTATCTTGAAATGGGTTGTCCTTGTGGCAGGACACTCAGAAAAGCATGAGAAACAATGCAAAGACATTCAGTTTTAATTTTGTGAGAGAGTTCCTGTAGTTAGAGCATGCCATTTACATGACTTGTTAGATGATTAATTAGTCATTAAGACTTTAGCTTTATATACAAATAACAGTGGTCTGTGCGGCATCTATTTTAGATTACAGACTAGGGAGAGAGCTAATTTAATGTAAGTGACCAAATGGCGCCTGTGCTAGGCCAGCGCCCATAGAGTCTGCTGGGGGTCAGGAGGTCAAAGCACCACCGGGGATGATGTTAGCGTCCCATGTTACTCATTTGCTCTTGCTCTGGTGTCCTATTCAGCATGTAGCTCAGATCTCCCTTTTATTCATTTAATGGAGTAGTCGATGCCAGAACAAATAGTTTTTGTGTTTTTTTTATAAGGTGATGTGTAGCAAATTTGTTTAGTCAGGAACGCTCTGACACTGCACATTTTCTCGTTGAATGGCTTCTTGCTGTTTTATAGAACAGCTATATGGTGGAATGATTATTGGAACGTTTCCAAACTATGTGAGTGTGTGTGTGTGTGTGTGTCTGGCTCCGGCAAACTGTGGCCCCCCTGCCACGTTCAGGTGGGCATAAAACCGGAGTGGGCCGTCCTCTCGGTGAACGCACTGCAGAATGTCACCACATCCTGCCAAAACACACCATCAAACTGGAATGCGTTCCTCCGTCCCCTTGCGAGTCTCACGCTTTGTCATACCACACCCCGATCCCATCCTCTTCCCACTTAGTTATTTGAGTGCTTTTAAAACGAAGCGGCCCCATAAAAAATCCATTTGCCTGCCGACGTGGGTGCTTGCCGTGCGCAGAGCTCCGCCACACATGTTTGTCTTAGGGAAGATGAGTGTATTTAAGGTGTTTACAGAAGAGAGGGCCTCTTTTCTGGAGTTATGGCACATCTGAGATCCCTGGCTCTTCTCCTGGAGGTTCCCTGAGGTGAGGAGGTCAAGGTCTGGACATGTTCTGTATGTGCATGCTGGGGAGATTATATCTTTCGGTGACGCCGAGCAACTCGACCACCCTCAACTTGGTCCTTTTTTGAGTTATTGGCACCTGCTTTTTTGGCGGAGGTGGATTTGAAGGATTTTAAGGTGTGGTGTGACCCCCGATACTCCCGGTTTTCCTTTTTTTTTTCTTTTTTTTTCGGGGCCTGATTGCTGGAGATTTGTCTTGCTTGGAAAGGCTTGGTGTTGGTTGGCTTTTGTGGAGGTGACAGAAGCGTATCGGATGCCCCTCGGTGTGGAGTCGGAGGGGGGGGGATAAGACCGGTTTAGTGAAAGATGGTGCGTGTGGTTCCGGTGCTGTGGGTCACAAAGGCTCGTGACCCAGACTGTACAGAGAGAGGAGGCCTCCACCCTCTATAAAGATCACCTGCTTCTGTGTGTCTTTCATTAGAAATCAACTGCAGCGGAGACAAACACACACACACCTTAATCTAAAGCACTTTATTACTCACTCTCACACACACACACACGTAGGCGTGACGTATTTTAATACATTGCTTAGGCTTTCTGTCTCACTCAATTTATCTGCATTACTAATGTTTGAATGCGTTTGTATTCACAGACACGCATATTTACTTAGCTATCTAAATGAGGACGTACCATATACTTTTCTCGTTTTTATCTACTCTACCAGTAAAAAGTGACTGAATCATGTTTCTTATTATCTTATTAAACTTTTGATCTGAAGACATATCAGTAAGTGCCTTAAATTAGCTTCGTTGACAAATAGACATGGGATTTCTTTACAAAACTACACAAAACATGAGCTGGACAGTATAGTGAAGGAAAAGCTGCTAACAAGAGTCCAGCATAAATGGGAACTCCTTCAACACTGTTTTCAAAAGCTGTTATCTAGGAAAATTAAATAAGATTAAAAGTAAAATAATCAACTAGCAACAGTAAAACTATGTATAATAACACTTTGATAAATGACTATGAACTAAAGACTATAAAAATCTAAAATGAACGAATAAACATTGAAAAGTTAAATTAAAATAGAAAAGAAAATAAGTAAATAGAAAAAGAAAAGAAAATTGTTTTCACTAATATTTTAATAGTTTTGTGTGTGTGTTTGAATTATACTTTACTATTATTTTAAAATGTAAAACAGTAATAATAAAGAATAAAAAATAAGTCCTTTTTTACATTTTACTTAAAAATGTAATTGTAATTTATAAATATTTGTGTGGGTGTATATATATATATATATATATGATAAATGCGTAATTAATCATTTTCTACTACTGAGAATGCCCCAAACTAAGGTTTTGCCAGAAATGGTCCCCAGTTTTGTCCCCAACATGGAGCTGATTAAACCTAATGTAAAAAAAAAAAAATACACACATATATACAGATGTTTTAAAAAGACTCATTAATCACAGATACATTGTTGTGGCCTTGAAAACTGCTACATTTCCGTAGCATAGCTCAGAAAGATTTGTATTTGTTTACTTCAGATTCCCGCGTCTCTTATCTCTACACCTCCAGGGATGGTTGTTTGCCGTCTCCTTGCTCCGCCCCGACCCCGCCCAGCAGTGACCCTGACCCGTCTGAGCGCGCTCCATTGTGCACAGCACCGCATGCGTGTCCTTTCCACGCACCGATGAGCCTGTCTATCCATCACACCTTGGTCACTTGGGTCGAAAAGAGAAAAAAGAGAGACAGAGAGTGAAAAGGAGGGGCGCGAAAAGGAGATAGATGAAAGTGAGGACGAATAAAAGAGAGAAATGGCCGCCTTTATGTGAACGCAGTTTCAGTTGGGCGCACATGTTGCATAGAAATGCTCAAAAACCCTTTTGTGTGAGATCATTTAGATGAGGTAGCGGAACTGCAGCTTGACACGCAAGATAGTAAATAGCCGAGAATGGCTTGCGTGATGTGGGCCGCTGCTGTGTGGGAAAGTGTGTGTGTGTGTGTGTGTTGTTTCTGGATTGCAGACAGGTATGCAGGTTGGGCCGGTGATGACAGAGACTTGAAAGGTGTTGGAACTCCCCTTAATGTCTGTGTGCGAGCAGGTAAAAGGAAGGGGGCTTAAACAGCTGCCACCGGAGGGGGGTTGAAGAGTCGGGGCAGCACATCCTCAAAGACGACCGTTAAATGTTCTCACGTGAGGTGTTAAAGGGAGGAGCACTGCTGGGTCTTAAATGACAGAGAAACAGAAAGAGAAATGTCTTTAATGTTCCCTCGTTCAGGACACTAAACAGACACAAAAGACACAGCAAACAAGACACGTCACATACCGAGGCGCATACCCAACCTTGATCGAGCCAAGACGTGGAAAAGAGATTGCACTCATTACCTTGTTTTTGTGTTTGTCGGGCGAAACGCGACGCACTTGTATGAAACGTATTTGGGACGCCCTGTTGTGGGTGGTTAATGAAAAAGTGATAGTCTGTTAATGTTACGCGTTAAATAATTAAAAAGGAAAGGGAAGAACAGCCGTTGGTTTAGTAGGACAATATGTCGAGCGTTTCTTTATTGATTCAGCTGGGGGTTTCGTTGAATTTAATCAGCAGGAAGTCTGCCGTCAGTGGACGCGGGGCTCTCTGTGTGTTCTAGAACAGAATGACTATTCATCCCATTGTTCTCCAAACGCTCTCACTGCGGCTCTCTGTTTGTAAAGGGACCGTAAAACTCAAAGGCCTCTGGAGGCCCCTTCAACTTCAAACAGGCTGGTGCACTGAACTCATTTGGCCTCTAGAGGGAGCTGTTGTTCCACCAGGGCTTATTTTGCAGCTTATTATAGAACTATGGCTGTGGCTGTGTACCCTAATGAAAAATAATTTTAAAAAAAGTTTTAAAAAAGTGCTTTTGCCGAGAATAGGTGATTGCTTCCAATCCCATAAAAAATAAAAGTAATAGCATAACTATTATTCATGTTTGTAGCACTTAGCTCTCTGTTGCACTAAACCAGTTTCATTGGCCTCAATTTTTTTATCAAATTTTAATTTATCATTTTAATTTGAACTTTTATTGTTTAATTTTGTTTTAAAATAATGTTTAAAATATGATTTATTTAATTAAATTTTTCACATACCCACTAATTTTAAATATTACATTTAACATTTTATTGTTTAATATTTTTTATACTGTTTATTTTTATAATTTCTTTTTACAAAATAGTATTTAGTATTATTATTAGTATTATTTCACACATTCTCACATTATTTTCCCCTATCTTTTCATATAATTTTTAAAAATTTCACAAAAAAAAATATATTTTTATTTTTTATAAATAAATAAAATTGTATTAATAGCTGGTAATTATATCATTTTTATACCATTAATTATACAGTAAACTTCAAGACAGACATAAATTCGTAAACACGTTGTTGGGTAAATTATGGCATGCATGGCAAAGTATTATCGATTAATCTGTCATTTTCAACCCATTCCTACTTAAAATTCCCAACTATCACAAATTGTCCTTACAATTTCGACAAGATCATTGATTACCTGTTAGATCATTTTTACCCAGCTGACCAGTTTGAAAAACAAGGTATTCCTATTCCTTAAGTGCTTGTTTGTATGACCAACAACAGTAGATGTCACCAGTCTGATAATATTTCCCATAAGTTGTACAAGCATATCTTGACTGGGAACGTTTTGGTGCTGGAGATACGTTTGGTTAATTCTTTTGTTTCAAGTTACATTGTCATATTCTCACAGCAGTTCTCCACGTTTCTTTCTCCACTCACAGGCAGTGTACAATCTGGCCAACGTCGCATGCAAGTGTCACGGAGTCTCCGGCTCATGCAGTCTGAAAACCTGTTGGCTCCAGCTGGCCGACTTCCGTCGCGTGGGAGAGTTCCTGAAGGAGAAGTACGACAGCGCCGCCGCCATGCGCATCAGCCGACGGGGCAAGCTGGAGCTGGTCAACAACCGCTTCAACCCCCCGACGAGCGAGGACCTGGTCTACACGGACCCCAGCCCGGACTACTGCCTGCGGAACGAGACCACCGGCTCTCTGGGCACCCAGGGCCGCCTGTGCAACAAGACCTCGGAGGGCATGGACGGCTGCGAGCTCATGTGCTGCGGTCGCGGCTACGACCAGTTCAAGTCCTACAAACATGAGCGTTGCCACTGCAAGTTCCACTGGTGCTGCTACGTCAAGTGCAAACGCTGCACGTCGCTCGTAGACGAGTTCGTGTGCAAGTAGCAGCCTAGGGAACGGGACAGACGCCCCGGAGAGGCACTGAGCAATTAGCGGGAGAAGAACGGGACCCTTAACGGACCCAGAGGGGGAACTTAGAGATAATGAAATGTAAAATGATATATTAAATAGCAACAAATTAAAGTATATAAGTAAGTGTACGTGTGCCGTTGATAGTAATTTAATGACCTTTTCTGACTCAAGAATCAAAAGTTGGACGTCATTGATGAAAAGGAGGCACCGGTGTGATGCATTCTGACTCGAGCTGTTGTTCTCTCTCCGTCTTTGAATTCAGAGAGGCGCGTACTCTTTGCTTGTTCTAAAAGGAAGAGCCTACAAACTCTTTTAGAGACTCTAGAGGGATCAAGAAAAGGTAGAGATGCAGAAAGAGGACGGAGAACAACAGGGCGCATCACCCATCGCCTTTTCCCAGACCTTCGATTCGCCGCTGATTCCTGAGCGCACCTCCACAAACACACTCCAACCTTGCCCATATTAGAGCTCTTAAGAACCTTGAGTCAGAGAAAGGCGGAATTATTGGACATTGTGTTCCATGATGTCATGATAATCTTTGAGATGTGACAAGAACAGAATGCTGCCTGTTACCCTTCACACAAGAAACCTGGAGAGACGTGTGAAAGATGAAACCAGGAAGGAGTAGGACTGAACACTTTCGCCTGGATCGGAGCATCAAGCGACACATGCACACACACAAAACTCCCCTTTATTCTTACAAAATCGCTGTTGTAGGCTTTCAAAAGCCCGTTTGATGCATTTCAGGGTCTTCTGTACGCCATATCTGGGAGTTCCATCTAATTTAGAGCAGAGAATATTGTGTTTGTTCTGTCACTGTCTTTTGTCATTGTTGGTTGAAACGGTTTAAAGCCTCACAGTAATGAATGTGTGTCTGGTAACTGAAAATAGGAAGAAGAAGAAAAAAAAAAATCAAGGCTACATAAGGACTGCAAAAAAAACTATTATTGTAACCAAATACTAGTGGTTCAGATTATATTTTATTAATTGCTTCTCATTTTATACATCATATGTATTGTTCTGATTATTATTTTTATTTTTTTTTTGATAAAGAAGCTTTTTACTGGGGATTTATATGCTAGCAGAGAAGATATTACTGGCCACTGGATGGAACGGGTGATCGTAGCCGAACTCTCCCACTGTCTGTCAGGCCGTGGAACATGACAATGAGATCTTTTGTTTTGGAGGAAAACTACACTTGTAAATAACAGTCAGTCATATATGCAAATAACACTTACAATCTCTTTGACACGTCACTCCACAGTTTTTTGCTGCCCTGTGATCATATTCATGTTGTGTGTATTCCCCCTCATTCAAACCAGTAATATTAAAAATATGAATAGTGATTATTATTACCTACTTAGCTGCTTTATTTCTGTTTTGCTCTCTGTGTTCGTTCTGTTTGCTTTGTGTAATGACTTAAAGGAGAACTCCGGTCAATTTTAACATTGAGCTCATTTTTTTGTACATTTGGAGTGCTGTCAGTACAGAGAACAACGACAAAAATCGGTGTTGCCTACACCGTGTTATCCTCTTTTTAAAATTTGCACCCTGTTGACTTCAATGGGGCAAGTTTTAAACCTGCTTTTAGCCTCTTAACATCCTTGATGTGTCATTACAAGTGCACAGGTCATGTGAGTGACTCCTTCTGAGTGAACGCGGGTGAATCTGACTGCAGTAGATGTGAAAGAAATATATAAAAAATGATGTTTATTCAGCCAGCGCACATGTATTTACATCCTGTTTTCGGTCGAAGTCCACAGTACTCGACAATCGACTACTGTGGACTTTGACCGAAAACAGGATGTAAACACAGGTATGTGCGCTGGCTGAATAAACATAATTTCTATTAATATCTTTCACATCTACTGCAGTCAGATTCACCCGCGTTCACTCCGAAGGAATCACTCACATGACCTGTGCACTTGTAATGAATGACACATCAAGGATGTTAAGAGGCTAAAAGCAGGTTTAAAACTTGCCCCATTGAAGTCAACAGGGTGCAAATTTTAAAAAGAGGATAACACGGTGTAGGAAACACCGATTTTTGTCGTTGTTCTCTGTACTGACAGCACTCCAAATGTACAAAAAAATTAGCTCAATGTTAAAATTGACCGGAGTTCTCCTTTAATGCATCAGATTTATAACCAGGGTTAGGTATTGCTTAAAGCCGGGGTTTCTAATTCCGGTCCTCCGGTCCATCTCTTATCCGACACACCTGACTCAGATGAGCTCCATGAACTCAGGTGCGTTCCAACTGACTGGGTCCCTATGCAGTGTTCACTGCGCCCTACTCCCTGAGCACGGGCTATCTGTTGAAGTTCACTTCACTTGACCAAATGCATTCATTCGCAACACCCTGCAATGACATCAAACACAGACAAAACACAAGTCAGGCATATTAGAGGAGTTTAAAGGGATAGTCCACTTTAAAATGAAAATTCTGTCATCATATACTCACCCTCATGTTGTTTCAAACCTGTATGAATTTCTTTCTTCTGCTGAACAGAAAGGAAGATATTTAGAAGAATGTCAGTAACCAGACAGTTTCTGGTCTCATTGACTTCCATAGTAGGAAAAAAATATACTATAGAAGTCAATGAGACCAGGAACGGTCTGGTTACTGATATTCTTCTAAATATAACTTTCTGCTCAGCAGAAGAAAGAAATTCATAAAGGATTGAAACAACATGAGGGTGAGTATCCTTTTAAAGTGGAGTATCCCTTTAAGGTTTGATGCCACAATGTTCTTCTGTAAATAATTATAATATAAATTCCAATGTCAAATTCAAAAGCCCTAAACTGAATGATAAATTTGTTGCGATATGAAAATGAACGTGATTTGGTTAATTTAAATATTACTATATCTTTTTATCTTATTTAACCCGTAATCATGATAGTTGACTTGTAAGTGTTGCGTCTCACGCGCTTTACACCTGTGAACAGCCCCATACAAACACACCTGCTTCGGTTTGAAATCTCCCTTAAGTCGGTGAAATACCCTTTTAAGTGCACTTCGTAGCACACGTAGCACACCCACCCCTGAACTGAGCGTGTCAGATAAGAGAGACACACAAAATGTGCGGAGAAGGGATAAAGTAATATGTGCATAAGTCATAAAAATGATGCATATATTATCTATTCTACTGATACGGACTACATCAAGCATTTTTGGTATGTGTTGTAAGCTAAACTAGGCCTATATATAATGCAACCTTTACACTCACTCCAATATTCTTGCAAGGCAGGAACCACAAAATAATGTATGTCAAAGTTGCTCAACTGGTCTTTTTTGGAGAGTCGCTGGGTGGGGTGGCACTTGCTTTTCTTTAAACCTAAACCAAACACAAACATCTCAATTCAGATTTCAGTTCCTTTGGCTCACACCCTCTTTTACACTGGTCCAGATTAGTTTCACTGCTGTTGATGAGTGCAGTTCCCACCGCATGATTAGTAGATCAGTTCTCTTGTTTTGTTATGCAATTAGTAGACAGACACACTGGCACAAACTACTTGTGAACCGTGTGCAGGTTGGGAGAGTTTCCAGTGACTCTGGCTCAATATCAGGAACAATAAGTATTGACAGGTGGGGATCTGTCTGCATGCATCTAATATCTGTTTTGCAATTAGGTGAGAGTTTTTGTTTTTGTTAGTTTTTTTTTGGATGGCTATCAGCTTCATTTAATATTGGGCTGGAGCACACAGGCTTATGTTCCACTTCTTTGGGATCTCATTGGGTTTGTATGGTCAAAGGACAAACCATGACCTGAGCTGTTTAGACTGGAAATTCTCCAGAAAGCTCATGTAGGTCAAACCACCACAGGAAACAAAATATCTAACCACATACAGCCTGAGACCACTATTGAAAATAGAGCTTAAAGTTTGCATTATATATATATATATATATATATATATATATATATATATATACACTATACAATTCAAAAGATGTCCTAAATTTTTCACAAGAAGTCTCTTCTGCTCACTAAGGCTGCATGTATTTGATCCAGCAACATACACTACTGTTCAAAGTTGTGGGGTCAGTAAGAATTTCTTTTTTTTTAATTAATACTTTTATTCATCAAGGATGCATTAAATTAATCAAAAGTTTGCAGTGAAGACATTTATAATGCTACAAAAGCTTTCATATTTCAGATGAATGCTGTTCTTTTGAACTTTGTTAATCAAAGAATCCTGGACAAAAAAAAAATGTACACAACTGTTTTTCAACATTGATAATAATAATAAATTTTCTTGAGCAGAAAATCAGCATATCAGAATGATTTCTGAAAGATCATGTGAAAATGACTGGAGTAATGATGCTGAAAATTCAGCTTTGATCACAGGAATAAATTGCATTTTAAAATATATTCAAATAGAAAAAAATATTTTTAATTGTAAAAATATTTCACAATTGCTTTTGTGTGTATGTATGTATATATACATACACACACACACACACACACACACACACACACACACACACACACACACACACACACACACACACACACACACACACACACACACACACACACACACACACACACACACACACACACACACATATACATATACATATACACACACACACTGGGGGGGGGGGGGGGGGATAACATACAGACATAGTCTTGTAACCAACATACAGACTTAAGTCTTGCTTCATGATGATTGCTAAAGCCCAGTAATACTTTCACAATATGGATCACAGTGCATTTGATTTGTAACGTTTGCCATTGATTACATCATTATCATCAAGTAGGCTACCTTCCAACATTGCACAACTGAAGCTGTTAGCACTGATATCATATCTGAATAACTGATAAGAGAGATGTCACTGCATATCCCAACTTACTTTATTGCAAATATTTGAACCTGTGCAATAATTTATGACAGCAGTATTGTAACCATTAGTCTATAGGCAACATTGATAATATTCACATTCAACTATTCCAGTTATAGATTTGTAAACTTTTTACATTTGATCCCCCCCCCCCAGTCTTATTAATATTTGTTTATATCTTCAAATTACAATATCCAAATGGTTGTGAATGAATGTCTTATTTTAATGAACATAAGTTATTATTAAAATAGTTCATATTTAAACATAAAATAACATTTTATATATATAAAAAAACAATACTGTGAGTGTGAACATAAAAAATAAAATAAATATAAAACATCAAGCACGAATCCCACAAACAAGTCATCTGCGGACTACAAATCCCGTCAAACCCGTAATCCTGAAACTCGATCACGAGACCACATGGGCGTGTTCTGATTGGCCTCTCTTCCTCACGCGAGGTACGTCACATTGAAACGCAACGATATCCAGAAAATCCAGCCAGCTCGTCTCGAGTCAGTCAGTCAGTCTTCTGGAACGGCAGCTCCACTCCGACAAAAACACTCTTGAAGGACAACCGCCCGTCGCTTACATAAACAGGTGAGCAAAAATCTGACATCCACATGTAGTTGTTAGAATATATCTGAAGGTGTTCTGACTCTATGTTTGCGCTAATTAAGTTGTTTGTGTCAGTATTGCTAGCCGACTAGCTCTCGTTGCTACGTTGCCTGAAACGGTTCTTCTGTTGTTTTTAAGCTTTTTCTTAAGAGGAATTTGAATTTAAATTATTCAACAGACCGTAAAATGACCATGAACGCGTCTTAAAGCTTACAAAGAGCGCGACGAACGCGAGGAGATAGAAGTACGTAGTCTAGATCCCGTGCATTAGTCACTTTCAGACTTGTTTGTGTCAGTCTTTGAGAGGTGAGTGTGACCACTAATGGGGCTTTTGTTTGGAGTTTTCATCTTTCTGCCTTGTATTATCCTCATTTTTGTATGCTCGTAGACAGTTCTGGTCGAGTTTCACGTTTTTACTAGAGAGATGACAATAGAAGATGTTTTTGTTTGGGTTTGTAAACAAAACCGCTTCAATTTAAAGGGACCGTTCACCAAATTGTAATATTCTGTTACGACTCGTCCACATGTTTTTGCACAAATATGTTATGCTGGATGACGATCTCAATCGCTATATGTTTTTTTTACCAACACAAAGAAAGCGAATTGTGAGTAACTACTGCTGTCATCCTGCCAGAGATCTACGTTTGTGTTTTTACAGAAAGTCATATGAGTTTGGAACATGAGGGTGAGTAAATGATGACTGGATTGTACTTTTTGGTTTAGCTTACTTTTTTAATTAACTGGATAAAACTGGGAGAGGTCAAATAATGATGGACTTTAGTGGATGCATTTTTGGTATAACTTACTGGTAGAGGAAAAAATTTATAAAAATCATGGCAGATGATGTCTAATGTTAAGCATCAAAGTGTGAAAGTGTTTTGACAGCTCACTGCTTATCTTATTGACTTGTCATCATCACCCCTGGTGTTTCTGACCTAGTTTTCCCCTGCGTCCCGTGCCATGAGTACATACAGTTCTTCTTTATTTATTTATTTTAAACATTTTTAGGAGGATAAGCTCCTTCAGTCCACTTCACTATTTCAGATCCTCTTAAATGTCATATTGCCATCCAGTCAGATGCTGGCTCGTATAGATGGTTATTAATTGGTTTGACCAATCAAATTGTATGCACTCAAACTGATATTTGTCATTTTCAACTTCAATTGGTTATATGATTATTGTTTTAATATTTCCGGGTTTGGTGAGTGTCTAAACACCAGTTACTTGTATTGTTTGAATAATTTCTCAAATTTTTAAGTAACCACATATTGTTTTCAAGTGATATAGCAATTGCTTTACAATTTGTCATAAAAGCAAATTAAAGAGAGTCTTGTTCACAAAACAACTTTCTCATAATAAGTTCTAAATGCATGTTTTTATTGTTGTAGTGAAATAATCATCGAGTTATTATTGTATAAAAAAATGAGTGCATGTACATTAATGGACGCTTAAACATAATGTTGTTTGTATTGTATTGGTCATAAAAAAATTTTTTTTATCTCTATAGTTGCAACCAGCGCTATTTTAATACATCTCCCTAACTATCTGTATTTTTTGTAGTAAGTTTGTCACACTTTTAATGTGTGTTCCAGGACAGGTAGTCATCTTAAAATAAATTGGTTATCTTATCATGGGACTGAAGTCTTGCCCCAAGCCAGTTGTACTTTCACATAACTGACAGCTCCGCTCCCAAAGCAAAGTTCATGCATGGATGAATGCTAAAGATAGCGTAGGGATCTCTACTACTACAAAGAGCATTTGCTTTTTTTTTTTGGTTGTTGGCAAGGGCACCCAAATAGTGTCACATCAGCTATAAATAGAGCCTGTGCTTGTCAAAGCTGCCTGCCATCAGTTAAGCATCTTAGACCAAACACTTGCCATTTCAAATTGACTTTGCCTGTCTGTGCATCAGGCAAGTGAAAAGCACTCTTTACTGTCGTCTCATTGCCAATCACTGCATGTTACGTCCGTGCACCTAACTTAAGTTTTAAATATGGACAGAGATATGAATGGAAAAGAGGTAGGGTTCACTGGAGGAGATTACACTGCACGATTCTGAACACACAACATTGACAAAATGTTAATTGTGGCAGACAGTCTATTTAAAATGTTTAGTTATTTTGAATGAATTATAAAAAATAAAAAAAAATCTGTTTGAATTAATGATTCAATGACTCGTAAATATTTCACTTGTTTCATTATTGGATGAACGGCGTTTTTGAACAAATCTGTTGAATAAATGATTCAATGACGAATACATTATTTATTTTAACAGTCGCTTGTTGCCACCTAGTGGTCTAATAGTGTAATTTATACAATCTTTTTTTAAGCGTCAAGTTGCCAAAAGTGTTTATATCCGAACTATAAACTTTTATCCCAGGACGTATTTGATATTTTGAATTTATGTAAGAGAAATAATAATTTCTCTAACTATGTGGTTGAAACTATGTGGTTGAAAAGGCTGTTTCATACTTCTACATGACAACTGCTCTCTCTCGGTCAGCGCAAACGCAGATTTGAGTGATTTTTGACAAAGGTTTTAATAGGCACGGGCGAATCGGTTTCATTTAGGAATAAGATTGTGATATTTTGAAACTTAAAGAAGTCGCAGCTGTTTAGACAGATAATGTGATGTAGTTTGACATTCGCACATTTAAAATGCTTTGTAAAAATGTATATAGAACAAAACCAGTAGGGATGCACCGTACACGATTTTTCATGGCAGATTCCAATTGATGATATGGCTAGGAACTATACTCTCATTCCTGCGTAATAATCAAGAAACTTTGCTGCCGTACCATGAGTCCAGCAGGCGTAATGATATGATGCAGCACCTGATAATAGTCCCCAGCTCAGTAGCCTATTATCAGGCGGCATGCGCTGCGTCATATCATTACGCCTGCTGCACTCATGGTACGGCAGCAAAGTTTCTTGATTATTACGCAGGAATGAGAGTATAGTTCCTAGCCATATCAGCCTAGAAAATCGCAACTTTTCATTTTCCGTCGGTCTTAGTACACGATGTAACTACAGAAGAGTCAAGTTTTAAATAGGAAAAATATCGAAACTCTTTGTTCATTTTTTTGAGAGAGATGCTAATGGTCTTGTCCGGTTCAATTCATTATGCTAAGCTATGCTAAAAGTGGTACCGCCAGACCCGGAGATCGGCTTAATGGATTCGAAAACGGTAAAACTCAACTGTTTAACTCTGGGGGAGTTGTAAAATGAGCCTATTTCCAAAAAAAGTGGAGTATCCCTTTAAACAATATCTGCAGCCATTTAAAATTAGAGGCGACCATTGCATCACGATCCAGGATCCAAATAAAAATGCTACATGCATGTAGATCGGCCAAAATAAAATAAAAACCGTCCGGTTCTGATTTATGGCTGTTTGACTGGTGCATGCCTAAATACCAGACAGTGGTCCCGTGTAGAGACTGACCTATTATAATTTATTTTGCCATTTAAAACTGTTTTTTGGTGGTGTTGCATGCGGTTTATTTTGCTATGCAATTTATTGCTATACACCAATAACATATTAACTAATAACCTATTAAGGGGAAAGTGTTCATGTCGGTCAGACCGATTACCAGTCCGTCTCTATTACAGTGTCAGCAGGAGTCGTGGGCCTCTGCAGTGTGGAAAGACACCTTATCAGTGAGGCTGATTGTGTGGCACTGATCGACAAAGCAAACATCTTTTAAATGCCATGTAGTCGGTATGAGGCCATAAACTGTTTAAAACCAAAATCCGATGCGCTGTTCAGCACATCAACATGTCATTCCTCACTTCCCATAATCTCAACAAGGTGGGATGACGTTGCCAAGACGACAGTCTCCTCTGGCTCATCCTGTTTGTGTAGATAATATACTGGAAAGCTGCTCGGTAATCCATGTCATTTTGCCTTAGTTTATTCATTGTGACACCAGTGTGAATTGGAGGTTTAGGCAAAGTTCTCAGTTTGACCTTGGTCACACTGGTTTGCACATGAGCTGGGCCTGTGTCAAAGCAAATGAAGCATTTGACAGTCTGGTATGACTGTGGCACATGGTGTGGTGTGAAGGACAGGTTAACCTCTTTCTGCGTCATGACTTGTTGCTATTATTATTCAGTGTCAGATAGTGATGCATAAAAAATTCTCGGCTGAAACCCAAAATATTTTGGTCTGATATAGCATTAGGGGCTGAAGTGGATTTTATATGTTTTAACTCGGATGAATGTCTATAACATGTTCTTTCTCGTGTGTGTGTGTGTGTGTGTGTGTGTGTGTGTGTGTGTGTGTGTGTTATTAAGCGCAATAAGCCACGGAAAAAGATCTCAAAGCATTATTTGCACTGAGGACACCTGAGGCGCCAAACAGACAGCCACCTAAAGGCCGCATGCGATCCAGTTCTCACACACAGATTTCCAAATATCTGTCCTGGCATGTATTCACATAAACGCGTTCAGTTTTGCATTGAGCTATATATATTTTCCTCTTCACTCTCTGACAGACTGGTGTTTAGCCCTGGTCTCATGACCAACAGACGGCACACCCCCTAAGCTCTCCGTTCTCTCTCTTACACTGTCACATGACACACACACACCCCCAACTGCTGGCTCCAACAAATGCTTTTGTTTGGGTTTCTCCGTTCTATCACTTGTTTTGGTTTATACTTTTTTTTTTTTTTTGGTCTATAATCCTCAGGAAAATGATAATCAGATGTTGCAGCTGTGTATTTATTTATGTGTCTTGTAGCAACATGTTAGTTTTAGCTCCAGTGTGGTCTAGTTTTTGAATATGGCTGCAGGGTGTCACTGAACACAACGTACATTTCTGTTGTGTGGTATATTAAAATTATAAAGATTTGTTTGTTCTCTCATATATATATATATATATATATATATATATATATATATATATATATATATATATATATATATATATATATATATATATGTGTTAAATTAAGTAATATTTAACATTTATAATTAATTAAATTTAAGTAATATTCTCATTGAAGTGAGAAAACAGCTGTTTGAGTGCAGTTCATTTTAAATTTAATACATTGATTAAATTTGGACCCATATTTTTCAGGTTTTCAGATGAAAGCATGTTCTGTTAAAAATTTTAGATTATGAGAACCGATTTAATCGGTTTTCCTCAAGGGGAGCGCACACACACACACCAAAGTCAATCATTGACTTTGGTGTGTGTGTGTTAGAGGTCTGCTACCCGACCCGAGCCCGACGGGTCCCGAAAAATGTGCGGGTTTCGGGTCGGGTTCGGGTTAATGTTTATTGAACAGCCTCGGGTTCGGGTCGGGTTCGGGTTTGTAACTAAGAAAAACTAAATAGGCTATAGCCTATATAGTTTGCGTGTCGTGTGCTTTGCCTGCTTGCTGTGTTGTGGTGACCGGCACACGAGAGAGAGAAAGTTGCGTGAGCAGATGTGCAATGTGTGCAATGCATAGGCTACACAGACCACAGACAGGCTCTCTCTCTCAAATTTGATATATATACATAGCCTACATACCGTATTTTCCGCACTATAAGGCACACCGGATTATAAGGCGCACCTTCAATGAATGGCCTCTTTTAGAACTGTTTTCATATAGGGCGCACCGGATTATAAAACGCATAGAATAGAAGATACTGCAGTCAAACGTTTGACTGGGTTTGCGTTATGCAGTGGTCACCAACCTTTTCAAGCCTAAGATCACATCCAAAGTCCAAATGTAAACCAAGATCTACTACTTGCAAAAAATTATGAAAAAACAAGTGGCTGAGCTGTAAAACCTTGTTTATACTCGACGCGTCCGCATGAGCGCGAAGGTAATAAAAAAGTAATATCCGTCTGCTCGGGCAGATTCGGCTCATAGTCGTGCATCTTCGGATTCGGAGGCGCGCGCGCGGCAAAATTACGTCATTGTAACAGCGCGCGCGCCTCCGCATCCGAAGATGCACGACTTTGAGCCGAATCTGCCCGAGCAGACGGATATTAGTACATCTCATCACACCGGCACCCAGTTAAATCAGTTGTATGGTCTGGTGTTCAGTCTAAAACAAAACAGTTGCGTCAAGTAGCCTATAAATGCCTCGTCTGTTTGGGGAGGTGCGCGCGCAGTCAGCTGAGGCTCGCGCTCCGGTGCCAGGCGAAAGTATAAACAAGGTTTAAGTCAGCGGTTGTTTCACAGACAGATCCATATATAAGGTATTGCTGTTGTTCATTTAATTTGTTTAAAAATTCACATTTCATCCAGAGCGGTTTCTTCTCGCTAATATTTTGGGATTCACCTGCACGCCAAAGAAAATAAATTCTGTCAGCTGCCTACCGAGTTTGAATTTGATATAAAATGGTATTTATTTGCTGTGAGAAATAGAGTGGACCTCGGGTTCGGGTCGGGTTCGGGCTTAACATGTAAATGTTATTGTCGGGTCGGGTCGGGTCGGGTTAAATGATCGCGGGTACGGGCCGGGTTCGGGCTTCAGTTTAAAGCCCGTGCAGACCTCTAGTGTGTGTGCGCTCCCCTTGAGGAAAACCACTTATAAAGTGAAAATGTAAAAATTTAGGTTGGGTTAGAGTTGAGACAGATATGTACAATTTGTACTGTTTAAAAATCATTATGTCTATGGAATGTCCCCATGAAACACGTCGAAAACCCAATGTGTGAGATATTATAAACATAAATGTAATATGTAGTATTATTAATAAACAAATGCAATTCTCAGAAGCCGTCTCTACACAGATTATGAGTCACATGCATGTTATCATCATATACGTGATTCTCACGGTTGGCAAAGCTCTGTGGTGTTCCTTGAGGTTCATCTACTGCCAAACCATATTCTCTGCTGCAATTCTATGAATCACCACTTCTACTTTGAATTTCTGTGTGTGCGCGACCTTCTGTAAACCGAGAGGTGGATCCAGTAGGCTATAGCATTTCACGAGTCGAGCGTAATGCAAGCATTTCTCTGTCCAATTTAGTTAGTCATAAGTGGCACATGTGATGATGTAGTGTGCGACATGTCTGGCAGCCAAGTGCTTGTGTATCTGTAGGTTTCTGTCTTAGTCTCTCATACCTTCCAGTGTAATAGTGACTCATTTCCTTCATGCTCACACAATGGCTGATGTCACAAAGTACATCAAGTGGACATGGACATTGAGACCTGCGACACATAACTTACTATTGTAGTCCTGCAAGCTCTGTTTACTATTCTTCTTTTTGCATCTTACTATAGACCAAGCGTGCAGCACAAGCCCTGAAAAGTGAAGCCAAAGCGTCTCGATCGCCCCCCCCCGGTGACTGGTCCTAGTATAGGTCATAAGCCCCGCCTCCCCGTGTTATTCAACGGGACGTGAGACCAACTAAACTATTAAATTACACTTCAAATATATTTTTTCCAAAGGTGGTTTCTGTCATTTGCTGTCGTTTTTATCACGCCGATGTAAGTTCAAGTGTTTGTTTCAAAAATAAGTTAAATAATAAATAATAGTTACGTGATGCTGTAAAAACGGTGGTGTAACGTCATGATTGACAGCTGTGATTGACAGGTTCTCTGACCGAAGTAGTCACTGAAGCACCAACAGACTTTTTTTCGGGATCTTCGGAGGACTGAGGAGATTGTATTTACTTTATTTGAACAAGCCTCTTGTAAGCAACAGACATCAAAATTGGAGAGGAACGGAGCAGACATAGGCCACTTAAAAAAAGTGCAGGGAGAGTGCATTCTGCGAGAGTGAGGGCGGAGCGTTGATTTCGCGGCTTTACTTCCTGCTCACTACTGCGCAGGTCTGGTCCCGAGATCGCTACTGCGCAGACTCAAGTCCCAAGATGTCAGCGCCATATCGGGACACTGGCGGCTTCAGTTCTCACCAATGGAAGAGAGAGAAGGGGCGTCGTCCATCTTTTTTTTTTTTACAGTCTATGCTATAGACCTTTTGTAGCCTGTCCCTTTTCAGTTCTGCACTTGTTGTGTTATGTTTGTATTTTCACAGCAAGAAGTTAAGATCTTACTGATTTATGACCTAACCGCTTGTTTTAAACTCTTTCCGGTCTACTGATGTTTATGCTCCAGAGTCCAGACATTACAACGCTCATGATAACTTTTGTTCAATAAGTAAATCCACTTCACCTGCTGATTACTCTTCGACAGCAATGCCATAGAAATATATAGATCTACAGCACAAAATGTGCTTGTTTCTCTGGCGCATAAAGTCTATTGGGCTGTCCCCTTTTCTAGAGAGCTTTCCAAGAGTCAGTGAGGATGGACACATGCCTTTTAGGTTCTGTAGAATCTACACTGGATCTAAGATTTCTAGAAAGCGAGATGTAGTTTAAGGTCTGGTGTCATGAATAAGTGACACTTCTCTGGTGCGTTTTGACAGTTCTTGCCGGTCCAAAGCAGAGTGTGAAGACTGCCTTCCTTCGAGAAAAAGAAACTTGTCTTTGCTGATATGGAATTGCTGACATTCTCGAACTGTGACCATTTTTAGAGCTGAAAACACAGAAAAGTCAGATGTTGGTCAGCTGTTTGAATGGCAAACGAAAATCAATTTCAAATGTCATTTCCTTTTTCCCTGTATTCTCTGGTAAGCACTTTTGCTGACTGGTGTTTCAATTGATTTCTTTCTCTGTTTTGTTTCTGCGGGAAAAGTCTTAGCTACACAATGGAAATTGACTACCTGCCTCTCTGGAAGTGTATTTTGCTCATGAATATTGTCACCGATTTCTGTGTAAACTTTGTTCCCAGGAATAATTGGATTTTTGTGCAACACAGTCAACAAATCTGCTTTTTCATATCCAGACTTTAGGACTGACTGGCTGCAATATAATTTTGCAAGTGATAAAATCATTTCAGAACTCCGATGAATTGTTAAGACTGTTCATACAAATTTCTAAATCACTTTAATCTCATTCCAAACCCCTTGTATGCAGGTCTAAACATCAGTTTTGGACATTTAGACTACAAAAAAACAAAGTAAGATAACATGATACATTGATTTTGTTCACTTTCGAGTCTCGACAGCTGTAGGATTGCATGCGAATATGACACTCATGTGGGAGTTAAATGAGACCAGAGCCGTTGAACAGGCATTTATTAAGTGAACATAATGAATGAGCTGATAATTAACCGATAATGACTTGTCGGCTCCTCCTCCCCACCCTATGGATAGATGGTTGTATGGAGACATTCAAACTATTTGTATCAGTTTTCTCCTCAGGCACAAAAGTGCGCAGTAGTCCATGGGAGCGAGAGGGGTCAGTTTCACACTCCTACTGTGTCACATGATACCGAAGCAGTTGATGTGACACCAGAGAGTGCCGAACTTGAGAAGAAAGGGGCATCTTCATGTTTTTACCAAACTGGACACGGACCACCGTGCAATTAGAGTTTCTAGCTGAATCTGATTTCATGGCTTGTGAACAGACTGCTGTTGCCACACTTTTCATTTACAAAAGGAGTGAAACTCTAAGCAGACGGATGCTGTCAGTTTCACAGCTGTGACTGTGAAGCCTCTTGCTTCTGTGAGCTTGGCAGACTGTTCAAGGCTTGCAGCTGAGATCAACTCAAATTAAACGCACTTCAGACTGGCAGAGAGAGTTTGAAAGAGAGGGCTGATTTTTGGTTAAATGCTGTAGATGTAGATGTAACCAAGCTAATCTCTATTTCCTCAGAATGTGTATGCAGATTGCTTAGAGATCACGCCTGGCCTTGTTAAAACATTCCCTTTATCATATAATGCTTAAGCTTTGGGATCTAAATTAGCTTTCTGGCACGGCTTCAGATATGTAGTGACACTGAACCTCAGGTGACCGGTTTAAACTCAAGTGTGCTTGCGTGGCGCCGGCGCGAGTACCCTGGCAGGACCGCAGGGGTTGCAACATCTGATTGTGGTAGTCGGATGAAAGTATTGCATTTTTAGCTTGGATTAAGGTTTTATCGGTTCTTGCAGAGACGTTTTTGACCAACCCCATTATATACTAAAAGGCAGAATCGTTGATTTCAAAATGTGTTGTGAAACAGGATTTATGAATTTTTTGCAGTGTTATTGAGATCTTACTCTATCTAGAGTAAGCCCATCGAGAGGTTAGTTTATGTAATTAACCAGATGCATAACTTTAGTTCAAATAGTGAGCTCTTCAGTACGCAAGCATGATGATAAACATGGGCTTATGTACACTATGGTTTAAAAGTTTGTGGTCCGTGAGATAAAAAGAAAACTCTCTTTGAGAGTCCCTGAACTTTTGAACGGTAGTGTAAAAATCCCCCACTTAGATATTTAATGTTATTTCAAATTCTTATGTCTTCACCAGGTCCAGCAGTGAGTCTCGTGTTCTGCTGTGAATCCACGGAGGACAGTTTTGGAGTCAAGCGTCCTCTCGGTCCAGTGTGGTCCAGTGGTATTGAAAGAGCAGAAGCAACAGGAAGCAAGCTGGACAGGGGGGAGGTGAGGGAGGACAAGGGCGCCGCCTTTGTCTTGAGACACAGAGTCTGCACCAGCAGCGATACCGACCCCACCCACACATCGACCTCCGATGACCAGGACACCATGAGTCCTAGTACAGATCACAGATCAGACGACCCCTCACAGAACAGGGTGAGTGCAGCACACAGAGGCCACTGCTATATATTAATGATAAACTGATGTATCAGCTTTTATTAGACTTAGACTTCGCCAACCACCCTGCTCCTAGATATTGGCATTGATATAAAAAACGATGACTACAACTAAATGGCTACCATCCTGTTTGTATTGGTAGTATAACAAAACAAAAAGCTACGAGAGGCAGTGCATTACTGTGATTTCTATGTCAATTAAGGGGTGTTGTTAGGCACAATGCAAAGTGGAGTGCATAAAACTCCCTTAGCCTTGGTAAAATCACGAACACACAGATTTTAGTGTTTTCCAGGAGTATGATCCAAAACACTAATGTTCAATAATTTATATATTAAAAGTAATAAGCAATTCCGCTGACAAGTAATGCAGTTCATTAGCCTACCTAATCATTTTAATGGTTTGTAGCAATATGGCATATTAAGAATTAATTTTAAAGTGCAGTCACAGGTGTTTGTATGTTTCATAACAGATTTTAGACCTCAAACTTTCAGTTTCATAAAGGTTTATAAACTGCGGACTGCACTCATCTACGTCAAAGGATGTGAAACCTGCATTTCAGCCACATTAAAGTGCATGTATTTAGAAGTGTGGGATCACAAGTAGCTTATACTGGTTGCGTATAAATAATTCTCAATCAATACGATAAGTGCACTCACTTGAGAACTCAATGGACTGTTAATAAAAGCTAATGAACTATTAATGAATGCTGTACAATGACTGCACACAGTCTAATTTGCATCTGTAGGCCATTATGGCCCCAGAGACCAGCAGATTCATTATTTGAGGTGTAGTGTATAGGAGAACGGCATAGGGATCATGTACCTGTGTGCTATTTGTTTCTGTGAGCTATAATTACTTATCACAGTCCAATATAGACAGAGAGTCTGTTACTCTCAGAGGAGTGTGTACGGGTTTAGAAGATTGTCGAGAGAAATGTGCTTGGGGAGAAAAAGACGGTTACATTAAACTGCACGAGTTGATGTTTTCCTGTTCATTTATTTTGATGTTGCTTGTTTATATTATTTGCTCGGTTTTGAATAATTCTTATCCACGTCTACAGCTGCATCTTATCAGCTACATTACACTGATACGCAGATAGCTGTAACAGTGTTTGCAGGTTTAGAGAGGACTCTTTTTGTATTTGCATGCCGGAGCTGTCGCCCTCTGTTATTTGCATGTACCCGGTATTCAACAGAAACTTGCACAATGGTTGTGTATTGTGTAATCTGACTCTGACAACATTTGTGTCCGTCATTGTGAGCCACGTGGTGGTTGGCTACCAGGCTGTGGTGTGGTCAGACAGGGCAGGTGTAAAACTATCCCATCCACAGAAGGGAGCAGACGCCCCACTGGCTTTTTGGGTTAAGGTTGATCCACGACAACAAGGCCAAGCTGATGAAACTTTAAACAGGCCTCAGGACACAGTAATAGACACTGTTCTGTTTATTTTGCATCATGTTTCTGGTAGACGAGGTTACATTTTTGTGTCTCATAGTGCAAACACTATTTTGGACTCCCCTTTTTGTGCAACTAAGAGAAATCGTTGTTCAATGTAATGAGGGTTTGATTAAACATCGACCTATACACAGGAGAGACTGTGGCGTGCGAGCATACCTGGAAAATGAGAATCAGCTATTTTCCCCTGAGTGTGGCATAATTGTCCACGTTCACACACTGTAAAAAATTATTTTGTTGTAAAGTTGTAAATAAAACTGATTATTGGAGTATGTTTTTACAAGAAAATACTATTTTAGAATTTCTAGTTGCAGTTTTTTCTTTGTAATTTACAATAAATTTCTGAGTGAGCATTATTTCTACGCTAATTTTTATATGTTCATAACCAGGTGTAGATTTTACACCTTTGTGCATAAAGTTATCATGTTTTTTTGGTCTTAGTTGTTCACACAGAATGCATTCTTAAGCGCCATCTGGACAATTATACAAAATATATATATATTGGTTAATGTAAAAATGCGCTAGAGGAACGTATTTGGCCTTACTGGACCAATCAGATGAATCTTCGGGTGGGATAAGTATTTAAAAATGGGATTTTAAGAAAAATGTGTCTTAAATATCGTACTTTTCACCAGGAAAATAGCCGAAGAAGCTGGCATGGTGTTAAAAACTCGCGTGTGTGGCCCATTACTATACCCTAAAGAAATATTTGATGTTCCTTATATGGTTTACATTTTGACTTGCTGCTGAAAAACATTGGTTTATCACTGAATGCAGTGGACCATATGTTGAGCCTGTCTTTTCTGCTTAGCAAAGCATACGCTGAAGCTCACTGCACTAGTACAATTACACCTGTTAACTTTGTTATAGGTCAAAGAACAACTGCCAAACACACCTGCTTTCATGCAAGGCCGAAAGATGCTAGGATAGATGATTTAAGTCTGATTTAAAGCTACAGTGCATTATGTTAGTTGCATTAATTGAAAGGGGGTTGATGCCATCTGTTTGCGTTATGCTCTTTGGTTCTATCGGCTCCACAAGGTAAATTTTTAACCAGGAACTACTTAATTCTGTTGATTTGGAAAACTGTTAGATTTTTTTTTTTTTTCTATTAATGGAAGTAGGATAGAGTTAAACATCTATCACTGTAATCACTCGTTTGTGATTTATGTCATATGTGTCTTCATGACATAGTTTGCATTCCTCCATCTGGTGAACTATAAACAGTTAACTCTTCAGATGACTGACCCTGATAACTAGTCTCCCCATGAAGTCAGAACTTCCCCTGGTGCTTTCCAGGTTGTGGTTTTTCTGTGGTACCGCTTGTTCTTCTCTCTAATCAGAGACACGTAATTCATTTCACCATCAACGACACTGCCTTATTGCAGTGGGTCATTTCTAAAGAAACCAATGTGAAGGAGTGCATTAGTAAAAATGATCTCAATTAAAGCCTTAATGTCTGGAAGCCATGGGCTTGGAAATTTGTAGACATTCCCAAACTATTGAGTTCCTAAATAAAAATATTTGTATTTAAAGGTGCATTGCGCGAGAGTCTGAGTTTTCGCAGAACTACGCCCCCTCTGGCGGCAAGCGAAACTGCAACCAGAGGTGTGCACGCTCACGGACCACACGCACACGCACGCTTGCACGAGCTCGAGCTGGTCATAACCCAAGGAGCATCAGCCGCACAAATCTTTTGTTTACAATCATAATGTCTTCAGAGGTAATAAAGTTTTAAATCTGCAAGTAATTTAAAATATGTGAAAGGAAAGGCAATTGAGTAAATAACACACTTATGTGTGAGGGAAAAAATGGGGGTAGTAGAAAACTTCGTTTTTTATTCCCATCTATCTCCATGTTGAACTGTGTTATGTGTTTACTGTATCCACTTATGACTATTATTATGGAAACACGTTCATGAACAATATAAGTTATAACTTTGTAAAAGCTCAAAATTGTAATCATGATACCATACCATACACAGTCGGTCAACAAAGTACACCCAAATGTCTCAAGGTAATAAACAATCAAGTGGCACTATGACGTTACCATAAAAGCCAAACAGGCTAATCCGCCGAAGATTTGCGGGGGTTTAGCCTGTTTTATTGATCAGCTAAGTAGCATATTCCAATAGCAATACATCGTAATTAAGCAGTAATTTGCTCAAAAGTATCTAACTTATATATCAGCATTTTATATCACAATCATTCTGAACCTGATCACTGACAATGGTAAGTTAGTAAAACCTATTCCGATTGTACATTTATCTAGCTTACGCTAAAGCATTACACATTTTATGGATCGTCATTTATTGTCATTATTGGCCGTATCAGACATTAGAGAATGGGATATATCTTACCTTTTTATCAAGAAAAAAGCCAACTGAGGATCCCGTTTGAGCCCTAGAGCAGACCGGAGATCTCTCCATTTGTTGAAAGCCTTCCCTATGTTTACTCTCGTCTTACCCCGACGCCTGTCTGACTCCAATTTGGACCTTTTGGTTGCACTAGACAAAAGTTCTCTTTTTTTTTTTATCTTACGTGGAGTTTGCGTTGGTGTTTGAAATGAACTACAAGCCGGTCTCTTAGAATCCATTTTCTACGGAGAATGGCGGCGTCGGCGCATACACAATCACAAACCTGCCAGACACATGAGCGTGCCGTGAACGCGCATGACGTCACGCCCAGTCTCAGATTCCGACCCGAATCCCTCTTATTTATTTTACTGTACAGGATTATAGAGGCAATCGCAGTGATCAGAGAAGGGCTCAGTCAGCCCATCAGGCAATTGTTTAAGCATGTATGGGTTAGAAAACGGGTATTTTTAACATGAAAAGTTGCGCAATGCACCTTTAAGGATGTTTTGGCAACCAAAGTAACCAGTGCTATTGTAATTAGTTTGATCCTTCCCATTTCTGGAACTCAGGAAGGGAGATGTTTTTTGGGATAAAGAGCTTCATTAATTCCAGCTTCCTGTCCCTAAGGATTTGCAAAGGTTGAAAATCTGTTTTTGAGTTCTGTCTCTGTGCATACGAAGCGAAAGTTTGAGTCAGCGTCACATGCACGCGGCAACACTGGTGCTGGGGTTAGTCTGTATAAAGGTCAGTTCCTGATTGAGCAAGAAAATGTGTTTTCACTGTGCCAAACATGTGATGTATATTGTGGAAGGTAGAGGGCTGAAGACGGAGGAGGATTAAGAAGAATGGATGGCCAGGGGTCTGCCGACTCTTGAACAGGTTGCTATAAGGCAGGGGTCGGCAACCCAAAATGTTGAAAGAGCCATATTGGACCTAAAAATAAATAAAAAATCTGTCTGGAGCTGCAAAAAATGAAAAGCCTTATATAAGCCTTATAATGATGGCAACACGTGACATGCTGTAAGTGTCTATATTAGCTTTATTAGCCCCCTAGTATCAAAATGATAAGTAGGCTACAAATACATAATGAGCATTCATGATTAAATGTTTATTTTCCCTGCAACGCATCCTGGAGAGAATGACGCACCACGTGACTACTCTGCTGTACGATGGTGCTTGAAGTTTAACTTCCATTATAATTTTAATGTATTATGTTTCGTTTTATTTATTCGTGTATTATTTTTACTACGTTGAAAAACTTAAAATAATCTGACTGACCCTCCAGCGTGAGTTTTTCAAGGCGACCGTTATTTAGAATGTCACTTTATGGTTTCCATGGTGACGCGTCATTGCGTGTCACGTGACACACCACAGCAACAACAGAGCTGAATGAATGATGATCTTCTTTTATGTCATTTTTCCTTTTTTATTCAAAATATTCACAAATTTGTTGGATATGGCATGAAATATCTGATATTCCGATTGTCAAATATATGCAACTGGAAGTGTTTTGTTGTTTAAACACCTTTATAACGATCGCGTTAGTTGAGCTGTATGCGCGATGGGCGCCGCCGTGTTAGTTTGTGCCGCAGACGCAGTTCAGAGAATCGGATCTGTTGTATTTACAACACGTGAATTCATCCACTTCTCCCGAAATACATAAAAGTAAGTGGCTGGTGAACTGGGAGAAGAATAGAGTAAACTTTAAAGTTACTTACAAAATGTGTATCTGATATGAATAAAACGTGTCTAATTATAATGGAAAGGATTATTATTGCCTCTTCCTTTAACATCAGTGTGTATTTTACAAACTCTAAATGTATTGTTTTTTTTTAGTACTTTATATGTCTGAAACCTAAAATAAACATTATGTGGTTGAAAACACTGAAAAGTTGTGATATATGACAGCTCTGAGCGCGCTCTGTGAATGCACACAGACTAAGTGAATTGTGAGCTTTGTGAGTATCAAGGCAGTGTATATCAGGTCAATCTTTCTGTGACAAAGGCTATCTATGTCTAGCATGTAAGAAGGTATTAGAGGAAAATATGTCCTGAGGAAAATGAAAACCTTTAAAAACAAGCCAGTGTTGCATTTAAACACAGCGTTGTTGTTCTAGGTCATTCCAGTCATGTCATATATATTTTTTGTGCCAGCCTGAGATGATGATGATGATGATTATCAGTCGCAGATAGTGCTGGCTAAACCTGCTTGGCTGGATTGCGTTCTGCTTTCAGTGAACCAAGGACAAATTGTTGTTTTGCAGGACAAATCTGTGTAGGTTTGGGGCAATGTGATTCTGTACAGAGAGGGAAATGAACTAAACATGTGACTGTGGACTTTAGGACGCTTGTACAATCACAAGTCCTGGGGGGTGCACATGCAATCTTATCAGTGGATTTTGCTTAACGTTCAGTTCTGTTGATGCATGATCCTTCAAACCCTTGATATGTTGTCAATGCTGAGATATGGGACAACTGTCTATCAGATGGAGGACTTTCCTTTTAAAAATTACACTAATGTTCAAAACTTTGGGTTTAATAAGAAATTAATATTTTTATTAAATAAGGATTGATTCAAAGTGACAGTAGGGACATTTTTAATGTTACAAAATATTCAAATAAATGCTGTTCTTTTGAACTTTCCATCAATTATATACATATATTCAAATACAATTACTTTAAGTTGTAAAAATAAATCCACAAAATAACTTTTTCTACTGTATTGTTTGATCAAATAAATTCTGCCTTGGTGAGCATAAGAGACTTTTTTTTTTTTTTTTGGTATGTGTTCATTGTGTTTAGCATCTGACCATTGCTTAGCTTATCGGATGTACGTACAGTATGTATACTTTTGTGGGAAAGTGAGGGGGAAATTAAATAACTCACCCATGTAATAAATGTTCTGCTTCAGAGGAAGCGTAGATGTTGTTGCTGAACTATTGTAGCCTCTGAACTGTACTAAATGAGACTCCTGGCCCTCCCACTGAGAGTAGGCAATTCCAGAGGACAGCAACAGGATGTTCCTGGAATTGAAATGTACAGGATCATATCCCCACCAAAAACCCGTGCTACTGTGCCAGACTTTTGCTGCTGTTGTCGTCAAACACGTGCCTCTGTCTCAAAATATCTCATGAGGTCTTTCAAAGTCACCTTTTGAGTGCTGTGCATATGTGCTACATTATTTTTATATTCCCCGTGATGAGGTGCCAGCATGCTTGGCATAAATATTTTGACTCCTCACACAGCAATAGCCTGTCTATTGATGTTTGAACGGCATTTATCATCATGACTGCTTGCACTGTTGACTTAATGAGGTAATTTAATGATGGAACATGCCTTTAACATGAACCTTCACACCGTGTCCACACCACGTGATAAAGCACCAACCATGAGTTTTTGTGCTAAGCATCTGAACAACAAGACTTTTTAATAGGCATTTGGTTTCTGTTTGAGTCATGTTCATAACATCAAATGTCTATATGGTTTTTGGCAGCATTTTGCATTCAATGTTGACCGAATAATTAATAGATGTTGTAAACGAATGTTGCAACTGGTTAGATCACAATGTTTTAATGAATCTATAATGTAAGAGGTTTGATGTAAAAAAAAAAAAAAAATCAATAGATTTCAGCAAAGCAGTTGTTTCAGCTGTTTTGTTTGTGTTTTTGAGGACCGTTTGAGCTTGGCTTAGCCCTCTTCTGTAGCTCACACGTGACCTGGCTCTAATTCAACTTCCAGACACGAGCTGGAATAGAATATGACCTGCCATCTTCTGTCGCTAATCTCACACGAGACCCAAGAGCTGACAGAGAGACCGTCTGGCCTCCTGCAGAGACCTTACTGTATCGGTCTGACTTTCAGACAGAAAATACAGAAATATCTTGCATTCATTCCTGTTCTGTATTTTTGAAGTTTGTGTAATAATTTACTGATGAAGTTTAACATTTTGTCGTCTTAAGAGTGAGTCGTTTAACGACAACACATTGTCTTGATTCTTTGAAATGAAGGCATAATGAAGTATTACATACACCTACACTACCACGCAAAAGTTTGGGGTCAGTATATTAAAAGCATTCCAGAACAGACTTCCCGAAATACTAACAGAAATGAAAGACTTTGCCTTTCAGATTAACTTTATATTTTCTCTGACGCCACGCACCTCGCCACCTTCTTCGCACGCCATCTTCATCCAATACGTTGGAAATCGTCACATCCGGGGGGGTTTTGAATCGCGAAATTAAACCCTTTACATTAGTTTGATTGATAATTAAGTATAGTGGAAAGTTATACAGGTAAAGTTAATTAAACGCAATACAATAGTGTTTTGGTGGTTAAATAAATGTTTTGGTCACAAAAATGTTTTGGTCATAAAAAACCTTGACTAACATTTATATATGGACACTTTTAGTTTGCACAATTAAGTTCTCTGTTTGCTTGCATTCAGCAAGTGTAGTCTCTGATGCATCAAGACCATACGTGCTGCTTTATTTTCACCATTTATGGTCTCTTGTTTCTGATCAGTGAAGGGAAAAACATCACCTAAACAAAGCTTTAAGATGTTGGCCGTGTTCTTAGGTAGCAGGTGGCGGGGGTATTACAGCTGAGTCATGCTAAACCCAGCAAATCAGACAGACTGCATGTCATTTAAGCTTGGGTGAACATAATGAAGAGTTTAAGTGGACTAGAGTACAATGTTGCATTGAAGTAGCCTATTTTATTTAGAATTTTTTTTTTTTTTTTTTTATGTTTCCCCATCCGGCTCCATAATAAACCTACATGGTTGTTTTATGAGGTGTTGAGCCAGTTCTTTTTTCTGTATTTACTCTCCCCCTTCCCTTTACACAGACCTATACAAGTTGTCCCAGCTGTGTCCCCAGCTAACAAGCAAACATCCAACCAGTCAGTGCACCCAACACTGCAAATCTACAATTTACTCTAGGATTAAGGCTGGGTGGGATGACAAATCTTATATTACAGTGCGAGTCATTTTATATCACCGCAACAGTATGTATCTCAATGTAGATCCTTTTTATTGGGAAATTCAGTAGAAAAATCATTTTCAATATTAAGTAACCATACAGTAATACGCCCTCTCTGGGAAAGTGTTGACTTCATTGAAAGCTGAACAACTGAACGAAATTGTATCTGATGTGAAGTCTTGCCGTTTCCTTCCTTTCTGGAAGATTCAGTTGGAAAGAGTGAGAAACTGGTCGTATGACTCTGTTCACGCATGCCTTTGTGAGGTGTGCACATCGTGTTTTGCAGGCTTATTTGGTTTTGTCTTTCTGGGTGTGTTTGAGTATTCCTTTTAGTGACCTAAGATGAAAACCATGGCTGAGGAGTTAATTTTATTTCACGCCCTGCCCCCCCCGATCATACTCAAACTGGAGAATCAACTACAGCATGTATTTACTACAGCAGCTCACAAAGACACACGCTTTCTTTAGCAGTGTATGCAAGACTCGTTGGTTTCTTTATAGGCTTTTTAAGCCCAGTGAGAGCTCTATTTTTGGCCCTTTTTAGCCGTAAAGTACCCTAAAAGGAACGCTTGATCGCTTCACCTCACATTCGCAAGAAGCAAGAGTGGTATTGAGCTATGAATAGCACCCTTAAACATTTTCTGATTTAAAGCATTAAGGTGGAAAAACTGTGGCAGACATCACACGTTTAATATGCACACGTACTCTTGTAACGAGAGCAAACCGAACACTGTCACACTTGCAGAACACTGTCATGCTGGCGGGCATCAGAAGTAGGTTATTCATGCATTATAGATCCAGTTCTGGTTCTGGTTGGCTCCTCTTGTTGATAAGGAAGAAGCACAGTTAGCTGGGCGACCTTATAACCGTGACCTCATCTGCTCGCAGGTTTACTTGTCCATGGAAGTGTCCTAGATTTTTCTAGATGTTAGACAGATAGTTTGTCACATGAAAATATATTTAGGACTCTTAAAGTCTGCTTTACTGTATTGCACAGTGAACTTTGAGCCTTAGATATGGCTCAGGTTTCTCCTTTTATAGACTTGGCAGTGGATTTATTTAATTTTTTACTGAACATAAACTTAATTTAAACAGATGACTTTCAGCACACAAGTCTTCATCATGGGTAAATTAAATGAAAGGGAATATTTTATTATAATCAATTTAATGCTGACAATTTTTAAAAAAATATATAAAACAATGTTATTAATTCATAACATGATTATACTGTTAATAATAAAATATTGTATTAAAGGTTAATATCAAAAATAAAAATATATATAATACAAATATTTATTAAAATATACAATTTTATTATTAATAATATAAAATATATTTTTTTTATGTTTTGTTACTGTTTAGAATTGTTTTAATAATTTTTTGAAAATTATTTTAATTGGTTGTCACGCATTCGATCGTCATCAATTTAAAAAATATATATATATATATATATATATATATATATATATATTTATTATTATTATTATTATTATTATTTTTTTTACTTTGAAGGCTTGTGCTGTATGCTGAGATGCCTTGTTTGATGCAAAAATGCAGTTCATCTTTCTGCTAATCTGGTGATGTTGAATAGCTAAACTCAAGGCTGAATAAGTTTAGAAACCATTGAAGTGTGTCTATTTATGGACCTGCCTTAAAGCGCTGCTGGGGCTAAAGCAAAAAAGTGGAAGCAACAACGCAAAGCTTCTGTTTCTAACTGTATTGACTGACTACACCTAATTATATAGTGAAAAATGTGGTTCAGATGCGTTCACAGTAGAATCTTGTCTTCTGTCATCTGTGTGCATTTACACGGTGTCAAAATGGCGCTGAACGCACTTGCAGCAGGACCTCTGCTGGCTGTCCGCTGGAAGTGACGCTGACGTTCCTGCGCAGGGCCTTCAAGGTCATCTGTGTCCGTGCCTCTGCTCCAGTCAGACCCTATTCTGTTGAGGACACCCTCCAGCTGTGTGTGTGTGTGTTTCACTATCAGCTGAAGGAAAGGGGACGGGGCTGTTCACAAAGCTACAAGGGAATTAGTACCACCACGCTAATGCCACGTCAGAGCTGATTACCGAGATGCTGATTGTCCCACTGCCCAAGTCTGATCTGCTTAAGAGAGGCTTGTTAACCCGTGCTACTGAACAACACCTTACACTTTCACCCTCTGCAACCCTTTCTCCTTCTGTCTAATCTGTTTGTTCAGCAGTTTGGGACGCATCCTTTTGCCGCAGATTTGCTACAAGGCAAAGCCAACTTTCTATATATTCAATGCAGGCTGCTCTGGGAACACACACACACACACACACACACACACACACACACACACACACACACACACACACACACACACACACACAGACACACAGACACACACACACACACACACACACACACACACGTTTATTTCATTTCATGGACATTGCATAGACTTCAATAGATTTTTTTCTATCAGGTTAATGATATTTTCTGTGGCCCAACCCCTACCCCTAAACCTACCCATCACAGAATCATGTGCAAAACACTAGATTTAAATAAAAACATGTGTTTTGCATGTGTATGACAATAGTCGGTTGTCATGATGTCTATCTCCCTAAATAAGTGAGGACATTCAGCCCTCACAAGTATAGCCAAACCTGTACACGTGTGTGTGCGTGTGTGTGTATCTGAGCAGTGGCAGTACCTGAGAGAATGTGTTCACCCTGATATTGTTAATAGTTTGTGTTAGTGATGTTTGCACATGCACCCTAGTGTGTTCAACATTGTATGTTTGATAGATGAGCATATATATGCCTCTTGGGGCTTATATATGCACCGATTGTTGGTATAAGCACATGCTGTGCACAGAAAGATAAATTGGAGCGAGTCAGCAGGGCTTTGCTTCTAACACACAATGCGCTGAGAACATGCCATAAGCAAGGTCATACCAATCAATGCAGTATTAATTAAATTGAGTATGTCCGTGCGCGTTAGAGAGAATGCTTAAATGACCTTTTATTTTGGCCCTGAGTGTGATGTCTCGGGTTGACTGGGTGTTTGGGTCAGGATAGTTTTTGAAAATCTCTTTAATATTTTAGTGCAATATTTATATTGAGATGCATCTTCACCCAAGAGGATCATATGCTCAAATTTAGCCTAAATTAATTCTCAGCATTATTATTATTGACCTTTTGCTTTATATGAAATCGAGAGAAACAAAATAAACTCTGAAACCTGACTTATTTGCTTTTGTGTTTTCAGTGCCTCGTTGCGAGGAGGGTGGTACATGAAAAGGAGGAAACGACAGAAAGAGAGGAAGATGAGGAAGAGGAGAAGAGCTCTGACGAAGGCCTTCTGCTACAGGCACACCACGCCATGGAGAGGATGGAGGAGTTCGTGCACAAGGTCAGAATCTCTTACGGTCATCTCTCACACACCAACACACGTGCATATTAATGTCGCAGCTGAGCCCCTGCTCACACTCCATGTGCATTGCCATTGAAGTTTATATGTCGAGGGTCATACGGTGAGATTAAACGGATGACATCAACGCACCTGACACGAGCTGAGTGCTCACAGCTGCTTTTGCACGAACATGCCACAGTCCACCAATACGGAAAAGATCCCTGCCAAACCATACGCCCATCTCCTGGCGCCAGCAGCCTCTCATCTCTATCTTGTATTCAGAGTCTGCCATATGCAGAGGAACAGGAACTGAAAGCCATCCTTTGTAGCGTGTGCTGCAATACTGTGGCCTATAAACCAGCTCAGGTTTAGTTTGCTTTTCGAGCCCCTTCTGCTTTAATGGCTCTTTCCTTCCTCTTTCCCTCTGGGGTAAAAGCCTAAGCTCTCTGTGTCGAAGAGCAAAAACAGTGCAAGATCCAATCAGTGCCATTCACTATCAGCACTCAGGTACAGAGTCTTGAAAGGAACACTTCTAGGAAGGCAGACTTTGAGAACGCATCTTGACAGATGACTGAAAGACCCGTCATGGTGTGTCAATCAAACAACCTGACCTAGATTCATTTGTTTTGTTTTTATTTATTTAAAAGTGTCTCGATATACACGGAAAACTAAGAACACTTCAGAATATAGACATGGGCCTCTGCCCTCTGCTGTAGTCACTGCATGTATTCACTTATAGGTGTAATCCTGTGGTCACGCCTGTGACTGGTATGATTGTCTGGCAGAGCAAAACTTAGAAACTAATGCTGCTTCTCAGCAGTCTCACCACAGCTGGTAAAGAGAAGCTAGGCAACCTAGTTTTATGAAAACCACACAAGAGAAAAAAAAATCCAGATGTACTTCAGCATTTAAAAAAAATATTCACTTTAGTTCATGAGGACTAAAATATAACAGCTTTTCTATTCCTCTTTTGGACATAAAAGTGCAGGTTGTGTGAGAGAGTTAACTAACTTTGTTCAACCTAACAGTACTTGGTATTTGAGGGAGCAATAGACTTGTCTTTAAACCGTATGTTTTATTAGGTAGCAATCTATAAATCGTCGCTCCACCGTGACAGTAATTGACTTGCGCCGTTATGCTGAGAGTGCAGTATGTATACTTGTGCAAGTTTGTGTGTACCTAGCTTTGCACTAGCATACTTCTGTAGAGTATTTCTGGCTCTCAGTGTGTAATTTTTGCTTGGCCCTTAACTCATAATTACTGTGATGCTTATCTCTTGCTCTCGTCCTCTCTCACATACACGCATAGACCGTATAATTACTTTCTGAAGTTAAATGAGAGGGCTTTTCTCATGCCAACCAGTAATGCTGACCTGAGCTAAGCGTAATGACATGTCAAAGAGTGGCCTGATATATCTTTTTTTTTTTTTAAACTGCAGGGTTGCTTTTGAGCGCTTAAAGTGATGCTTTTAATTTTGTGTCTTAGATGTGGGAGGGCAGATGGCGTGTTATTCCTCATGACGTCCTCCCTGATTGGCTGAAGGATAATGACTTCCTGTTGCATGGGCACCGGCCACCCATGCCCTCCTTCAGAGCCTGCTTCAAGAGCATCTTCAGAATCCACACGGAAACGGGCAACATTTGGACACATCTTCTGGGTATACACAAAACATTTATTTACTTACTACTGTATATATTATATACACATACAGTAGTCAACATTTGAAGTGGATCAAAAAAAAAGTTGTCCTAAGACAAGAACGGGTATTGTTCAAAATTCATGTATAACTTTGATGAAAGGTTTTGATCCACTTAAAATGTTGACTAATGTATATGGACACAATTACATTTAAATTAAATGGAAATGCATCAGCACAATAAGCACTCCCTTTCAGCATAGTCTGACTCTGTGCTGCCACCTAGAGAAATGTGAGCATATTTCACATAGATGACGATCATTCTAAACATAAGACTCTTGGCCTAGATAATGGTATTGATCATGAGGTGATATGGTAATGTGCAGATATTGATCTTCTACACCTTTGGACTAGTGGTATGACTGAACCATAATAGACAAGGGAGATGTTTGATGTTGATCTACTAGTAACCGTTTAGCTTTCTGATGTACTTTGAGTTCAGATCGATATATAGAATTGACCTGTAGCAGAGAGGGCTCTGTATAACTTTACAAATTATAAAATTAGATGTCAACACATCTAACACACACTAACCAGTATTTCTCCTGTGTCTTCAGGCTGCCTGTTCTTTCTCTGTCTGGGCATCGTGTACATGTTCAGACCCAATATGTCGTTCGTGGCTCCATTCCAAGAGAAGATCGTCATCGGCATGTTCTTCCTGGGGGCCATTCTCTGCCTCTCCTTCTCCTGGCTCTTTCACACAGTCTACTGCCACTCAGAGGGGGTGTCCCGTGTCTTCTCAAAGTAAGCACACGCAACCCTTAATGATAAGATTCTGTACTTTATTATTAGTTGATGCACTATGAGCATTTTTATATCATTTATTAATCTCAGCTGATGTTAATTTGTAGATACTTCATTTTTAGTCCATAATGCACCACTAATGTAAAAAAATATATACACGTAAAGATGAACCTTAACCAAGAATATTTATGTAAATGTATTCAGTTAATAATGGAAGTTCAGTATGTTTTTCATATGAATGAATCTCTCAGCCGCCTCTTTCTCGTTCACTCCTGTCACAGGCTAGACTATTCGGGCATCGCGTTCCTGATCATGGGCAGTTTTGTACCGTGGCTGTATTACTCCTTCTACTGCTCCCCTCAACCCTGTTTCATATACCTGATAGTGGTGTGTATCCTGGGAATCGCTGCCATCACAGTCTCACAGTGTGATTTCTTCGCCACGCCGCAGTACCGCGGAGTCAGGGCCGGTAAGACGCTGTCTCACTCTGTTGTTTAAGAAAAAAAAGCAGACTGATCAGGTCATCTTGTGGTCGTCATCTAGTGGGTTTAGCTGCTGTATGTTTTAGATCAGAGTAGGCTACAATTTACTTCAAATCCTGATGTAACACACCATGACCTCTAGGAGCAGTCGAATGTCCCAGGCAGAAACATCTAGCTTTCTGCCATTTGCCAGTGATGGGTGAATGGAGAAATTATTGGCCATAAAATGATATGTGCATTATTTTTTTTATTGTTTTTCTGCCAAGTTCTGCTTGCACTTGGTGCTTAATGAGTGTTATTTTGGAGGTCACCTTTATTTGTCATCGTCCAGTACAGTTCTCATACACCAGCGTCAGTATAGTCATATCAATAATATTGCTGAATATTAAGTGTCCCCAACTAAGCAAGCCAGAGGAAACAGTGGCAAGGAACGGGGGGGCTAGTTCTCTTCTGGCCAATAAACAAATTCTGTGTCATTATGATTCAGGCTGCATCACAGGTCAGAAATCAGATCGGTAGCATTCAAATATTCATCCAGTTCCTTTTGCTTGAAGATAGATTCATCACGCTGGTATGGAGCCAAAGCTGGCCATAGGGTCTATTTGGAGGACCTGTCTGGTTCTCGTGGTCTTTGCTGAGGATCTGTGCCGACGACGTCTGTCGTGTAGACACGGTCTCTGCTGACATTCAGGGCTGCGTTTTGGTCGTGTCTAGGTGCAGGTCCACCATCTGATCTGGATATGGACCGGATACGGCTGACTACGGTAACCTCGGGATAAGGATGAGACAGACTAATATTAGCGTAGCTGCTATTCTTCTTACGATGTAACAAGTACATCAGGTGTTATGGGAAGTGTTCCCGGTTCTGGGTAACCTAGTTTATGCAGCCTAACAATCATTTAACTGATTTGAATAATAGAAATGGGTCATGTTCTATGTGTATGCCAGGTTAAAGAGATGTGTTTTTAGTCTAGATTTAAACTGACAGAGTGTGTCTGCCTCCCCAACAAGGCTAGGAAGACCATTTCAGAGTTTAGGTGATTAGATTGGAAAAGGATCTACTGCCTGCTGTAGATTTTGATATTCTAGATAGTAACTGGCCTAAATTTTGAGATCACAATAGACGTAAAGGACTTTAAAGCATTAAGAGCTCTCTCAAGTACTGAGGAGCTAAACCATTTAGTGTTTTGTAAGTAATTAGCAAGATTTTAAAATGTATGTGATGTTTAATAGGGAGCCAGTGTTGACAGAACCGGGCTAATATGGTCATACTTCCTGGTTCTAGTAAGAACTTTAGCTGCTGCGTTTTTGGACCAGCTGGAGTTTGTTTATTGAGCGTGCAGGGCAACCACCCAGTAGAGCATCACAATAATCTAGCCTTGAGGTCATGAACGCATGAACTGATTTTTCTGCATTTGTCATTGAGAGCTTATGTCGTAATTTAGATATATTTTTAAAGATGGAAATTCGGTTCTACAGACGCTAGAAATGTGGCTTTCGAATGAAAGATTGGTATCGACGACAGAGCAGCTATCAAGTGCTAGACGGTATTCTAGTTTATTACGTGCAGAGGTTTTTGGTCCTATAATTAGAATGTTTTTTTTTTTTTTTCTCAAATTAAATAAGAAATTACTAGTCATCAAATTTTATCAACTATGTATTCCGTTAATTTGGTGAATTGGTATGTGTAATTCAACAAATTGTAATTACTTCTAGTAATATTGCGTTACTAGAAGTGTCTAGTAATGCAATATAAATGGTTAAATTAATACCTGCTCTGTCTTGTGTGTCTCAGGTGTGTTTGTGGGTCTGGGTCTCAGTGGAGTTGTTCCCACGCTGCACTTTATGATCTCAGAGGGCTTCCTGAGGGCCACCACCATGGGTCAGATGGGCTGGCTGTTCCTCATGGCCGTCCTGTACATCACCGGAGCCTGCCTGTACGCCGCGCGCATACCCGAGAGATTCTTCCCCGGCAAGTGTGACATCTGGGTGAGTGTGAATGTCCCTGAAAGTCATACACACAGTTCATAATCCAAACTGAATGCCTTCTATTTAAGATCTAACCCTGTACCTTGTCATCATTTTGTCAACTGCAGTTCCACTCCCATCAGCTGTTCCATATCCTGGTGGTGGCGGGTGCGTTTGTGCACTTCCACGGTGTGTCCAACCTGCAGGAGTTTCGCTACACTGCTGGCGGAGGCTGTGCGGAAGAGGGTGGGGTGTGAGCCGTGTCCTGCGGTGCTTGAAACGCACCACTAGAGGGAGAGAGCGTTCCTCTAACCTTTTCCGCCAATAACAGCTCTGTTCCTCCTGCCCATGAGGGGTAAACCAAGAGGACAGCACTGAATGACGAAGTTACCCACCTTTATTATTATTATTTTTCTCTTTCCGTTTTTGTTTGTTCTCTATTTTGCCCCTTAAATAAAAAGAGTCATGGGATAAGGTGGACAGGTTGAGGATGGTGATTCATATGATCATACATTTAGGAAGAGGAGACTTTTTGGCTTGGTCTATTGCTGTTTTTTTTCTTTGTACAAGAAGACAAAACAAACAAAAAAAACAAAAAAGTGTGAACGTTTCTTGGGGTGGGCCGTTAGCCATTTTAAACTTTTTCATGTAAATAAGATTTCTAAAATTTGGGTTATATAGATTTGTACGAAAATAAAGTTATAAAATGTTTTTTAAAAAAAAATACATCATTATATCATTATATTGTTTAACAGAGGGAAAAGAGAGAACGTGTTATTCCAGGGAAAGAGACCAGATCAGTAAAAAGCCACTGTTTAAGTGGACCGATGAAGTGTCCGGCCTTCCAAACGCCTCAGTGTGCTGTTATCCCAAGCACGGCTGGTAAAAGCTATAAATAAACCGCACCTGTAGGACAGTAGAGCGCCTTGCGCCCGATGGAGCCGCCAGGATTCAGTGCTCACGTACTCCACAGGCCTTCATACCTCTGTCAGTGCTGTTTCCTTCAACACACAGAAGGCCGCTTTCCCAAACTCCATAGTTTCCATCTTCAGTTACTCTCTCTCTTTCGCTCTCTGTTCTTGTTTGTTCTCATTTTATTCATCTTTGTGGATGTTGATTCAACCTGGTTTGGAAAAAAAATAATAGATGAGAGACTTGCTGTTTGCGAAGTACACAAAATCATACTCGAGCAGTGCAAGGATGCGTTTGTTGTGTAACGTTCTGTTTCATCCTCTGTATATGATATAATTTATTAAAGAGTTTTCATGGAAACATTACGAGCTGTAACAAGAACATTAAACAAGAGCAATGTTTGTTTTCTCAGAGATTTTTACATTGATATTTATTTTAATTTTAAAATAAATAAAAAAAATTAAAACACTCATGACAGTTGTGGTTTGTTTTTCTTTCTGCTCTGGTTAATTTGTGCAGCACCAAATTAATGATTTTAACCCTTTAACTGTCACCCCCCCCTTTTTTCCGCATAGACAAAAAAAATCACTATACAAACTTAAATGGTTGTAATTCAAGAATGCTTTGGAATATAGACATATGGTTGGTCTTGTTTTTAAGAAGACATTTGCCAGATTATTGTAGAAGTGGAATAAATTATGAAAGTGACACAGAAACAAAGTTATGTAAGTTTGAGTTTATGAAAATGTACAATGTAAAAATATAATTATTTATTTTATATAAAATATATATATTACAAAATATATTTTACTCTAAAACTGCTAGAAAATTAAAGCCAAAAATCTAAACAAGTTGTGTTCCAAATTTTAGGTTAATATCTCAAAAAATGAGCTTTCAGTAAGATTTTATTTGGGCGCAGTACCAGACTTTTTCACTAGATGGACAGCCAGCTTCCTTACTGACCATATAAGGGCACCTCCATTTTCATATATGTTTTGCGTGATCTGAACCATGCATTTCCATAATTTCATACAATTTATGAAGTATACATCCTATTCAGAAATAGTATGGGTGTTTTGGCAGTATTTGATTTGATTTCAACCTCTAATAAACATAAAAAGAGCACATATGTGCGTTATAGCTCGCTGCCGCATCACAAATCGAGAATCCATGATATTTTTCTTTATATTCAAAACATTTTCAGACCTTTTTTTTCTCATAAAATTGAATTGGTGTTATCTTTTGAACTCCTGGCATGAAAACAAACTGACGTTTCTACCAATCTTTCATGTTTATTTCTATTTCAAAATAAAGGCCTAAACACACCTAATGAATATGAAATATTCTTGTTGCAAATTGATAAATTACTGCTCCTCTGTAATTTATTTTAAAAAAACAGCCACCAAATATGACAACTAGAGATTGTAAGCTTTCAAATGATATATAGTTTGTCAATATTACTTTAGGTTTTTACTAAGATATTATTGTTCTAATAATATATGGGCAAACGTCCCACCTGTGGGATGGTGACAGTTACTGGTTGCAACATTCAAAAATCACCTTTTTTTTTTTTCCATTATATTATAATAAATATTTTACTAGTGAGCCTTTTTTGAGGGCTCTCAAAAGTTGAACAGTCATGACTTGAAAATAAAATGCTCAAGTAGACTAACCGAGTAAGTCAAAAGTGGACAGTGTACCTACATCCTTTTTACACAACCTATAAGATTTATGCATGGTATTTAACAAATAGAAAATTAGCATAAAGTTATTAGTTTTAAATTATGTTCTGTCATTAAAGAATGACAGCAATAAGATAATTCACTACAGTCTGGGGGGAAAGCCAACTTCTTTTCCGCCATGTTTCATATTAACGCCCCTTCCAATTTCACATGATTAGAAATGGCATCACCAATGAAATAAACATAACTTCTAACAGGATAGCTTTCTAGGTATTATAGACCTCTGGACATTCAAACAAATACAATTTTGTCAAACTATGAATTGCTTATATAGTCTCTGCATGTTAAACTGGCAAAGCATGACATTTTTCAATCAAGAAAGTGACATCAGCTATCAGAATTAAATGTTGATTCTTTCAGCCATGGGATTCAAAGGGTTAACACTGTCTTTAGGCAGGGCACTTGACTTTAGGTTGCTCGATGGGCACTGACCCTCTCAAGATACGCTCTACATAAGTTTGATAAGTAGGATGATGGCATTTAACTGCGATCAATCAGGATCAACCTCAATAAGCAGTGATGCATTTTATGTTGCTTTGCATTCGAATACATCTGCCAAATACACGCTTTGCCTGGTAGGAGGTGGATGATAGGATCATAGGCATGCAAAAACTACACCTTCCTTGGGACTGTATTTAGTTTCATCACCCACCATCCTAGAACCAACTCCTCCTTATCAGCCAAAGTTGATATTTAGCAAAAACTTGCAAATATTAAGAGACGTTTTCCATTAAATTTACTGTTGGCTATGACGGAAAGTGCATCTGAGAGCACATCTACCAAACTTCTTTTGTCTGAAACATTGTGGCACATGCCGTAGGAATTGGGCTCAAATAGCATTGTGACTTCAAATCTTCCTTGCCAAAGTTATATACTATGGGAAAAACGACATATTATAAAATGAGTCATTTTAAAACCCAGAAAATATTTCTCACGTTTACAGGTTCAAAACGACCGCGTTGACGCGAAAACCAATGAGGTTTGACTTTGAATTGAATTTGAAAGCAGTCTTACTTACTTGTATGCCTTCTCCTTATATGGTATATAGACCTTATGCACCAGAGAAACGAGGCGCCGCCATCTTTAGAATATTGTCTTTGAACTTCCGTTTTTGCGGTCGCTCTGTATATTTCTATGGCGCTGCTGTCCAGGAGTAATTAGCTTTTGAAGTGGATTTACTTAATGTAAAGTTAACGAAAGTTATCATGAGGACTGTAATGTTTAAAGCATTAACAAATGTCAGTCGACCGGGAAGATTTTAAAACGAGCCGTTCATTCATAAACACGCAAAATCACTGTGAAAATAGTAATACAGACCGGAAGTCAAAAGACAACGAGCGCAGCGCTGAAAAGGGGCGGGGCTACATAAAGCACAACGTATGTTAAACAAACAGACGTTCTTTTCACGCCAGATTCGAAATGAGGACGACAATATTTTAGTGCAAAATGTACGTTTTTATTCTCGCAAAGCAAGCGACTCAATTCAGAAGACTAGGAATAACGTGTACGATTCACATGGACTACTTTGTGTTTTGGAGCTTGATACGATCATCCTTCGTCCTTGTTTTTCACGAAAAAAAAACGTTAGAGTAACATGAAGGTGAGTAAATTACATTTGTAAGCTGCTGGATATTTTGTATCAACTAAATTAAATTAAATTAAACCAGAAAGTGGATCATTTTTTTGGCCAATTTGGTCTGATCACTTGCACGTCACTGCTTTAATGAATCTTTTGTTTCAAATCAGTGAATCGGAACGCGTGTCAAACTCACGTGCTTTCAGGACAGCCGCTTCGCGCTGCGTCAATCCAGCGGTGTGCTCTGATTGGCCAGCGATCGTGTGACGGAAATGTCACGCCCCTTACCATATTTGGAACATCAGCTCCGAAAGCAACAATGACAGGTGATGATGTCGGATATTACCTTATCAATTCCAGCCCGAATCTGACCTGGGAGTGGACAATGCAGATGATCAAGCTGATCGAGCAACTTTGCCAGCGCGACTGGAACAGAACGTATCAGATTGGTAAGGTTTTATTTGATTGGGGACGTAATTACTACTGATTATAATGACTTTACTGTCTTTTTACGCGTCGAGCCACGGGGGAGAACACCACGTAAACATAAAACCGACAAACGATAAGCAAGCGCAAACGACAAGCAAGCGCTACTCTATACTGCTCAAAACTGTGAGTCAGAAGCGTCAGACTGTAACGTTACTCGCAAAGACGGAAATGCCCCTCTGTTTTCTAATTGTGTCCTCTTTCTTTCGCAACGAAAAACACAGCATCTCCACGACATGGCGGCGCCGGCGACAACAACAATACAGCGAGAACCCTGAGCCCTTTTCAGACCGATGAGCTTTGTCAAACTAAACTAGACTGATATTTTATGGCTAAATTTCATTTCCATTCATTCAAATGTCCTGAATGCACGTGAGTTTGACACGCGTTTCGATTCACTGATTTGAAATAAAAGAATAAAGCAGTGACGTGCAAGGGATCAGACCAAATTGCCAAATTATTTTGGCATATATTAAAATAATATAAATGTAAATTATTGTACAATATATTGTATTACTTAAAAAATGTGAAGAATTTGAATGGAAATTAAATTTAGCCATAAAATAAATAAATAAATGTGTTGGTCTGTTTGTCTTTCTGATATAAATATTGCAATGTAAAATAATATTGTCATCAATAATTTTTATAATAAAGACCTGTTCATGAAACCAGCGTCTTGGCATGCCCTTGCATTCAAAAGCATCCTAATCATGAGATTGACACATCAATGTAATATTTCAACTTGCCTCTGCACAAAATGACCTGAACACACAAGTGAACTTGAGTTATGCTAGTCAGAATGTGAAAACATTCTCTCCATATCTGCGGACCGAAACACGTCTAAGACACAGACAACGAAGAACAAAAACACAGATTTAACAACATTCTATTAGGTCGACAATAATGTTTTGGTAACACTTTACAATAAGGTTTCATTAGTAGACATTAGTTAACTACTTTAGTTAACATGAACAATACTGCAGGATTTATTAATGTTAATTAATTTCAACATTTACTAATAAATTATTAAAATCAAAAGTTGTATTTGTTAACATAAGTTCATGCATGGTGAACTAACATGAACAAATAATGAAGGACAGTATTTTTTTATTAACTAGCAAATTTTAATAAATATTGTAACAATTATATTGCTCTCATTGTTAGTTCATGTTAGTTTAATACATTAATGTTAACACATGATACCTTATTGTAAAGTGTTACCAATATTTTTATCATAGTGTTATTATTTGGGAGCTCAGGTTTTCACAACAAGGACTTTCCTCACATTTTGTTTTTATTTATACATTTACATTAATATTTCATTTAATTTAGCACTCTCGTCAAGTAAAATATTGTATTTGACTTGAGTAAAGTAAAATCTTATTTTAATCAACAGAGTAAAATAAAATGAACAAATATTGACTATATATGTGTAAAATAATAATACAATGAATGAACCAAATAAAATAAAAGTCTGCCTTGCATTTAATGCATGTTTCTCAGCTACAGATCTAGCATCTAACCAGCAGTGTTACCTGTATAGAGTCTAAATGCAGATACTACAGCATATAGTGTAAATTATTATACACATGACATGGGGGCAAGTCTAATATGGATATATTATTTAAATATATCAGGACAAAAACACAAGGATAACATGTTCACATTTCTACTGCCCTATTTCACATAGCGGATGATGCTTACAAGACGAAAATAAAATAAAAAAGTTGACATACCTTTGTAATGTGTGTCATTACCTGGATGATCCACAACTGTTTTTACAATCGTGGTCAGAATTATTGGCACCCCTGCAAAATATGATCAAAGATGGCTGTAAAAATAAATCTGCATTGTTTATCCTTTTTATCTTTAATTAAAAAAATTCAAGAAAAAAAAAAAAAAACTTTCATTGAAGTAAAAGAATAGAAAGTGTGGGGTAAATCACATTAGGAAATACATGCTTTTCTCCAAAACACGTTGGCCACAATTATTGGCAGCCCTAGAATTTTTTATGAGTAAAATAATTCTGAAGTATATTCCCATTAATATTTACATTTTTTAGCACACCAGGGTCATGAAATTGTCTAGCTATGACTTCTTGTTTCACATGAGTATAAATATGAGGAAACACAAAGGCCAAATTCCCTTAATCATGCAAGAGCTTTTTGGCAGCAAACCCACCAGATGGGTTTGGTGGAAACAGGGATAAAGAGTACCCCATGCCCACGGTTAAATGCTGGATCTTTAATGTTGTGGGCCTATTTTTAAGCTAAAGATCCAGATACATGGTATCATGGATTTGAGCAAATATCAACAGATAAAAAATCAAAACCTGTCTGCCTCTGCTAGAAATCTTCTAATGGGCCGTGGTCGGATCTTCCATCAGGACAACGATCCAAAACAAACATCAAAATCAACACAAAAATGTGTTACGGAGCACAAAATGAAGCTTCTGCCATGACCATCCCAGTTCCCTGATCTCGTCAGGTGTTCTCCAAACTCATCAGGCATTATAGGAGAAAACTCAGAGCTGATATCTTGGCAAAAGGAGGTTGCTTAAAGTATTTAATAAAAGAAAAATAATTATTTTATTTTATTTTATTTTTTAATTAAAGATCAAAAGGATAATCAATGCATATTTAATTTATACAGCCATCTTTGATCATATTTTGCAGGGATGCCAATAATTCTGACCACAACTATATGTTTTGTGATAGTTGTTCATGAGTCCCTATAAGGCTCCAACGCATTTCGAACCTAAAACTAACTTTAACGTGCTCTGAAACGCTTTACATTTACATAAACAGTATTTGATTCAAATAAAGCAAAGTTCTCAACATGTTTACAGTAAGTTTTATAGGTTAAACTTTCTATTAAAGAAGTCAGCGAGCTCAGTTTAACGCTCCTTCGCGTTCACTCCGTTTGCTTTAATGCGACGTCATTATTGCTGATTGAAACGGCAAAAAACCGACGCAACAATGAGAAATTAAACTGAATGTTTAATTACGATGCATGATAAACAATATTTCAAATCAATCAATCAATCATAGTCCCCTAATATAGAAATAGAAATATCTTACTCTTGCCGTATTGTTTGAGAGTTGATCTCAGTCGTCGAAACTGCGTGCTGGATGAGATTCTGACAAAATCATATATTTGTTTTCCAATAAATTGATTTTTACATCGCACTCCTTTCATCTGCGACTGTCCACCACCTCTTTTCGTTTAATAATGCGACGATAATTTCACCTGCTGCAACCTAATGATTGATGCAGTTTGTAATTCTCTCCACTAGGCGGCGCAAGCGCGCTTCACTTCCAGCATAATGCCTTGGATCCCTATGGCGCTGGATTGCAGAGTGGCCACAACACATTCAGACCTTTTTAACGGCATGAGAGTAGATATTTTTCTGTTTAAAATTCTACACATCACTAACTTTCTTTTCTGCAGCCTAAAACCCTATATTGCAAAGATAATTTGTTGGAATGTGTGATTCAATTAAAATTGAATACAATGTCCATGAGGTCTTTATTTGTCTTTTTAACCCGTAGAATAAAGAATGTTGCACACATACCCAACCGAAGCAGAGTTCAGAGACGTGGACAGGTAATGCATGACTCTAATACCATGTACACATGGAAATGTGAATATGAAAATGACAAGATTGCACATGCAGGGAAGCAAACAAACACACTGCAGAAGAAACTTCCTATAGAAACAATGAAAATATAGAGACCCAGTGTTCTGAGTTGCTCATAAAGTGATGCATTATATATGTATATATATTTTTTTTAAATACAGAAGCAAATATTTTTTAATATTATACGTTGTACATTTTATTTTTAATTATAAGGCAGTATACTGTATTCATGCATAGGTTTTTATGCAAGTTGCCCAGTAAAGCTCAGTAATGTAGAAATACACATACTTGTATATTCATTCCAGGTTTTTGTCAAAAAAGAGTGCTAATGGAATGTGTCTCATCATTTAGAATCAATTTCCTGTTGGATAACAAAATTATGCTTAAAATCCCATTAGCTTTTCTTTAGTTTTTTTCATGCCATCTCTTATGTTCTATCAGTATAGTAAAAAAATGTGTGCTTCATGTCTCTATTTGTCTCTTTGTCAGGTGGACATCTTGAATTAAGTGGACTGGAATGCATGGATGCACACACCAGGAATGCCCCCCGTCAAACCACAGTGAGCACCAGAGCACATTTTTGGATGTGTGTGTGTGTGTGGTTCAGGTATTCCCTATGTAGTGAGGACAAAATGTCCCCCTATGGATAGCAATACCAGAAATGAGTTTAAAAAAAATGTGTTTGTGGCCTCTTTGTGCACAGGTATGACACCACTATGGCCGATGCCTGCACTGCTCTGTGCCAGAGATGGGTGAAGGTGAGTCCGAGGACATGAACAGCTCCGAGTAGACTGTCAAGGGTTGTTAATTAATTATTCATTTTTATAATTAATTATTGTCAATCTATTAATTATGGCATGTACGCAGCATAAGCTCGTTGTTTTGGTTCAGAAGGAACTGTAAACTGTCTACAACTCTGCATAGCCGTATGAAACGTAGCCACGTAACCATATCAAACACATTTTATCACTTCAGATCAAAAGACAGAGAGGAACAGAAAGCAGAAGTAGTCTTGTAATGTGTCTGTCTGTTTCCTCTGATTATTGCCTGTATCAGGAGCCGCTTCCTCTGTCCCATGTGAAGAAGATGCAGGAGGTCTACCAGCTGAACAGTGTTAAAAACTCTGAGGTTCGCTTCAGGTAAGCAGCAGACCGGTTTCTTTAAATTATCTGATCATCACATATTTCAGTGTTTCATGTCAGATTGTTTGTGTTTATGCAGGTGGTTGCGTGTCTGTGTGAGGGCACATTGGGAGGAAGCTGTTCCCCTGGCGCTGAAGATGGCTACCGAACAGGGCAGGATGAAATTCACTCGCCCGCTCTTTAAGTAAATTCATTCATTTGTTCTGAGAAGTCCATGATTGGACCAAAAACAGCAACAGCAATAAGTAGGGTCAGTTGTTGAAAATGGGCCAAAAGGAACAGGACGTTACAGAAAGTTTTGTAATTTCCTTGCTGACAGGAGCAACAAAACATTGCCTAAACTTCTGTTTTTAACTGTCGAGAGCTGGTCTTCAAGACCATTTCAAAAGTGCACTTGCTGACCCTTCTCTCTCTTTCTCTTTTAGGGAAGTTTACAACTTCTCCAAGTACAGTGACGAGGCAGTGAAGACTTTTAAGGAGCACCGTGGAGCAATGCACCCCGTCACAGCGATGCTCGTGGCCAAGGATCTGAAAATCGATGGCTAAAATGCTGCTTTCTGACCGTCTTATGTGCAGGCAGTGTTTCTGTGCTTCAGCTTAGTCCTCAGATGCAAACCTGCATATCAGGTTAATGTGCAGAACGTTTTTCTCATTGGCCGAAGCTTGGCTTGTCTTGACGGAGGTTTCAGTCTCAGGGCTTACAACAAAAAATGTGGAGAGTTTCAGTATCATGAAGTTTGGTGTTAAATAAAACAGCATATCTTGCTATATCCCTTTATATGATTTGTCAGAAGTAATGTTCTGTAATAAACTCCTCTGTATTGTCCAATAAAAATTGTGTCTTGATACAGAATAAGGTGCATGGCATGGCACATAAACAGATGTATTTCATGTGTACTGCATGCTCAGCATGCGTATGTTTTTCTTTTTCTTTTAAAGTGGCCTTTTTGGACAGTTCTTCAGGGGACTCTTAATTGTTTATTAAAAAAATAATAATTGTATGTAAAAATGTTCACTCCCTGTCCCTTCCCCACCCATTTAGGTTCCCATCACTTGCTTTTCAAAAAGAAAACGATGGGAACCCACAACTCAACATTGAGAGAATATAAAACACAACATTATCATATAAACTGCCTGCTGAACATCATAAAGAGAGGCTAGAAAGAACTCTTGAGGTATTTCTTGCATAAAGATCTGAGTTCTATCCATCAGTTGATCCTTAAGCACAGACACAATTATAAACAATACATTTTGAATTATAAATTTATACATTTTGATAAGCTGACTTCTATTTAACAGTTTAAACTTTAAACATAGTGAGTGTTTAATAGGTAAAGTGTAAAGAAATATTTTTTCATTTTGTACTTTTGCTTTCACTTTTTTTATTTGCATTTTTACTTTGTTTTAATTTTTACTTTAACTTTTGTTTTAGAAATTTAGTAGCTAAAAAAGCTATTTTACTTATTTTATTTATTTATTTAATTTATTTATTTATTTTATTTACTTTAATTATTTTACTTATTACTTTTACTTTTAAAAGTAACAAAGTAATAGTTACTTTTAAAAGTTAAAGTAATAAGTAAAATAATTAAAAGTAACCATTAGTTACTTTCAAAAAACTTTTAAAAGTAAAAGTTACTTTAACATTTTTTTAAACTAACTTTTTTTAAAAGTAACTAAGTAACTTTTTAACAAAGTAACTTTTAAAAGTAACTAAGTAAAAGTAACTATTACTTAGTTACTTTTAAAAGTACCTAGTAACTTAGTAACTATTAGTTACTTTTAAAAGTTACTTAGTTACTTGTAAAACTTTTAAAAGTTACTTAAAAGTTACTTAGTTACTTGTAAAAGTAACTATTAGTTAATTTAAGTAACTATTACTTAGTTACTTTTAACAACTTTTAAAAGTAACTTACTTTTAAAAGTTACTTAGTTCAAAAGTTACTTAATTACTTGTAAAAGTAGTAACTATTAGTTACGTTTAGTAACTTAAAAGTAACTGTTACTTAGTTACTTTTAAAAGTTACTTAGTTACTTAAAAGTTGTTAAAAGTAACTAAGTAACTTTTAAAAGTAACTAAGTAACAGTTACTTTTGACAACTAAATTTCTAAAACAAAAAAGAAAAAAAGTCCAAGTCCAAAAAAAGAAAAAAAAAGTCCATGAAGAAGAAGAAGAAAGAAAGAAAGAAAAAAAAAAAAAAAAAGAAAAGAAGGTTTTAAAATAAAGTTTATTTATTATATTATTAAACGTAGCAAATCATAAGCTAGAAAGTAGCATAACCACAGCGACAGGCACTCCGAAACCTCGGGGGGGGGACACACACACACTACCCCCCCCTTTGGTTTTCTGGGTGTGCAGACGCCTGACCCGGGCTTGAACCATGGACCTTGGGAAGGTGATACCATGACTCCACCACTGCGCCACCAGCGCCTGCACAGTTCGGCCGGTTCTCCTGGTACGTTTATCTTTTGAAACAGAGTCTGAAATCACAACAGAGTATAAAACCGCAACAAGTTGGAATAGAACCAGAAACCTTTCGCTTCAGTGACGGTACCGCTACCATTGAGCCACTGAAGACAACACAGGTTTGCCAGTTCTCCTGGTACGTTTGTCTTTTGAAACAGAGTCTGAACTCACAACAGAGCAACAAGTTGGAATAGAACCGGAAACCTTTCGCTTCAGTGACGGTATCACTACCACTTAACCACCAAAGACGACACAATTAAATCACTTCTCCTGGTTTGTCTTTCGAAATCTGAGTCTGAAATTGTATAAAACCACAACAAGCTGGAATAGAACCGACAACCTTTTGTTTTAGCAATGGTACCGCTACCATTGAGCCACTGAAGACAACACGCTTTTGATAGTTCTCCTGGTTCATTTATCTTTCGAAACTGAGTCTGAAATTGTATAAAAAAACAAGTTGGAACAGAACCGGTAACCTTTTATCTTAGTGACGGAACTGCTACCACTGAACCACCAAAGACGACTCAGTTCCGACAGTTCTCCTGGCGCACTTATCTTTCGAAATAAAATTAGTCTATAATAAAAAGTATATGTCGTCATGACATTATAGTAGCTGTATAGGAATCGTAACAATGTTTTAGGAGTTCAAATATGGAGTGATTAGTCACATGACAATTAGGACTCTGGTGATTGGCTCAAAACAATGTTGTGGAACCATGTGACCGTGAAGCAAAGATGGCAGAAACCAGGCAGTGCGCTTCCAAAGCAACATGTAGAACTGGAGCGATTACCTCTGAGATGAATGTGAATGCTGAGTTTGTGTTTGCTAAAGATATCAGAACTTATTGGATTCTTGATTTTCGTTCAAAACTCCTAAGCAGACAAAACAAGCTCAGTCCAAACAAGTGTTAGCTGTGACTTTTTCCTCTAAACTCAATCAAAAAGACTTGCTGCTGTCCAACAGATGGTCATAAATCTGGACCCTCTGAACACTAGACATCTTGCAAACAAGGTAATGCCAATATTGTTTGTGTGTGTGTATACAGTTGCAATCGAAATTATTCAACCCCCATTGCAAAAAACTATACATTTTTCATGAACTTAAGATACTCCCTGAAATTCCTTCACAAACCCTTGTTCACATTTCCGTGGACACATTTCCTTTCTCTGTGAGTTTTTCCATCAATATGGTATAAGATTATCTTGTTCAAATCTACCTGTTTGACGAGTTAGGTCTCCATCCCTTACCCACCTACTTAGGTTACCATCATTTGCATTTTAAAGGAGTGACCCTTCAAAAAGAAAACTATGGTAACCTACAAATTTACAAGCCAACAACACACATTCACACATTAGAAGAGTTATCTGTCCATGAGCAGAAGTCCATCATTACAGTCAATGTCTGTCCACACGACTCTGAGCTCTGCTTCTGTTGACTGGACGCTCCAAACATCCCTTATTCTGTAGGATACAGACATAAATAAACACAGACGTTACTCCATATAGTATTTTCATATATAGTAACATCAGATTTGAAAAGTTAGTCTAAACAATAGTTCATAAATATAAGATGACATATGTTAATACTTCCAGTTTGACATTATATTTACTGTTATCAGTTTGAGTTTGGCATGTAAAGTGAATAAAGTTCTTATTGAAAATTCTTATGATTGTGTGTACATTTGGCATTATTTCCAACAAAGTGGCCCAAACTCCAGGATTCAGTGTTAAAGTCACTAGTGGCTAAACACATGTTCTCTGGTAACAAGACTGTGATTGAGGCTTGGGTTCAAATCACACAACTGAACGCTTTAACTGGTTTAATTAAAAATCACAGGTCACATACAAGTAAATAGTGAAATAGAAGTTCCTTCACATGAACAGACAAGAGATCTGTGGCTCACAGGTAAGAGCGCTGCCTCACGGGTTCAGAGGTTGCTGGTTAAATCCCAGCCGGGTCTCTGTGATAGGAGTGTGTGTGAGCGGTGTGCACCCAAAGGAGGGGGATACCAGTGCGGTCTCCCCCCCCGGAGCTTCAGGCAGCGGTTATGCTTTTGGGCACGAAAAAAAGAAAGAAAAGTTAATTGTAATAAAAAATGTCCCTTCCCTTCATTTGATTTTCAAAGGGGAGGCCCTTCAAAAAGAAAATAATGGGAACCTACATGTTTAACACAGTAAACCACACAATCACACACCATATACATTACCTGTCCATGAGCAGAAGTCCATCATTACAGTCAATGTCTGTCCACACGACTCTGAGCTCTGCTTCTGATGGCCGGGTTTACGCTCCACAACACATCACCGATTTTGTAGAGTCACAGCATAAACACATCATTACACACTGTATATCTTATAAATTCAGATTTTTTTTTAAGTAGTCTAAAATTAAATCTGTTATACATTATTAATGCTGTATCGTCAATCTACTGTTCATCTCGTTGAATTCAATAACTGTCTTCCAGGCCACAGAATGAAGAAAACACTGAATAAAACTAAAAACTCACTCCTCATTCGAAGAATGCCAGACCTACAAACATCTGAACAAGATTACAGAAATGCAATGAAAACCAAGAGCAAAGTGTCTAGTCGCTGCTCTTGACTTCATTCTTTCATACCTGTAGTATTATGACATTTTGAATTAAAATACCATTTTAGAGACTGTGTTTTACTATCTATCCCAGTCATAACAGGAAGAAGAAAAGCATGAAGCAACAGGAGAACATCAGAGCTTCACACAACTCCTGCTGACTCTCACATCAATCCAGAAAACACTGCAATATCAACTGAGACCTTCTTATTACACTTTATAGTGTGACTATCAGAGGGCGATTCATTCAGAGACTAAAAAGGTAACGCTACAACTAGCGACTGATTTGATATGTAGAGCGAGCAAGTCATTTGACAAGAGAAATGGACTTTATGCGAGAGGTTACTTACAGGTGAGTCTCGTGACACTCGTTTCCTTCATTTTATCCGTCTGTGTGTCGTTTCAATTTGCAGTTGAGCTGGAGTATGTGCTGTTAAAGTGACATTAAGAGCTGTCATCTTCTCATCTGCAGGATCTGCACGTGTTGTTGTGATTGTCATCAAGCGTCATGTTGTCAAGCAGCAGAAGTGTCAGACTGAAGGAGAACCCCGCTTCTGCCGCCTAGTGGAGCGGATGAAGAACTGAGACTTTGGATCATGAAGCAGCAACAGAAACGTTTAAATCCCACAGATGCAGTGACCATCTTTTACAAAGCCTGAGCTTAAGTTACTTCATAAACATGCATTAGATACAAGTTCAGTGGCGCAGAAAATAATTGTTTGCCTTTGAACGAGAAAGTCTGGTCTTTCATGTTTATGAATGTGTTTTTAACAGAAGGACAGAAGAAAAAAATCCATTTAAGTTTATTAAACTCGATTTGCAACGGTGTAATTCACACAAATCACCACAGGAGGGCGAAACTATTTTAGATCTTCTGACTTTTTTGCATATATATAAATATATTTATTTATTTAAAAAGCAGACAGGACAACAAAATCACACACAGATACTGACACAGTTGATACAAAGAATAGCTTAAATTAGACATAGCTTATATATCAGTTTGCATATTTCAATGTCAAATGTCAAACAGAACAAAAAAAAAAACATTTCTATAAGAGTAGTTTTGGTTTTTTCGTAATTGAATAATAAATCTAAAGAAATACTTTGTCCAGAAATAAATACACAAACAATCTTGCAGAGTACTCAATGAGTTATCAATCAATTATGACCATCTTTTACCCAGCTTAAACATACGCCTCAGGCTCTGTGGCTCAGTGGATAGTTGTCTCCCTTTCAAACCAGAAAGTTCTGGTTCAAACCCAACATTTGCTGAAGTTAGTCATCATTTAACACAAAGCTCTGGATCAAACCTGTTGAAAACACTCATCATCTCTGCAGTCTCAGTGGCTCAGGAGATAAAGCGTTGTGTTTCAATCACAGCGTCCTGAGTTCAAGTCCCACTATTGCTGACTTTCAATAGTTCTCATTAGACAAGGAGTCCCAAAAACCAGCTATTGCTGTGAAATCCATGATGGGTGAGTGGATAAACACACTCTCTGAAGACAAGACTGTGATGAAGACATGGTTTCAAATATCACTTTAACTGTTTTATTGGAAACTCTCAGGATAATAGTGAAATATAAGTTCCTTCACATGTCTCAGCAAGAGATCTGTGGCTCACAGGTAAGAGCGCTGCCTCATGGGTTCAGAGGTTGCTGGTTCAATCCCAGCCGGGTCTCTGCGATAGGAGTGTGTGTGAGCGGCGCGTGCCCAAAGGAGGGGGATACCAGTGCGATCGTCCCCCGGAGCTTCCGGCACAGTCACCAGCAGCGGTTATGCTTTTGGACACACAGCACAGGCGAAGTTTTTTTAATTGTATACAAAAAAAACTTTCGAAACTGAGTTAATAAAAAATATATATTAATCCCCCTTCCCTTCCCTTCCCATCATTTGCTTTTCAAAGGAGTGGCCCTTCAAAAAGAAAGTGATGGGAACCTACATGTTTAGCACAGTAAAACACACAATCACACATCATATACATTACCTGTCCATGAGCAGAAGTCCATCATTACAGTCAATGTCTGTCCACACGACTCAGAGCTCTGCTTCTGTTGACTGTTGATGTAATGGTCCAAAACACATTCCTTCTGTAAGGAAAGACATAAATAAAATAAAATAAAACATTACTCTATATTATAGATCTACATCTATAAATGAGAATGTGAAAGTTAGTCTAAAGACTAGTTAATAGATGGAAATGGAATAAATTAAAAGCCTAAAGCTGTACAGTGTGAAAAATATATTGCTGAGTATATAATATAGTGTACTTCAGTAAGGCTGTATCAATAATAATCTTTTAATTCAATTAAAATTAAGAGACTTTCCTTCAAAATAAATTGAAGACTAAACTTGTATTGTTTAATGTTATTTTCAGTAGTATTTTTCTTTATTAATGTTCATAATGATTTGTATATTATATTTTGTGAAGTCAGAGTGTGTTTGTACATGTGTGTTGAGGAGAGGTATGGGATGAGCTATATTTTACATAGAAAAGTATGTGTGCAATGCAAAATATGTTCCACTGATGCAAAGGTTTTCCAATGATGATGATGTGTACATCAACCGTTGTACAGCTGGCATGTTCTTTATAAGGAAAGGAATGTATTTCACTGATGCATATATACCACGAATGTAAACACTAAAGGACAGTTTTCTGGACAGAGAGAGAAATCTGGAATGAAGACCACCTCTCCTGTAACCTTCCTCTTCTATGGCTGTTTCTCTCGTATGTCTGACATGTAACAATATAATAAATAAGAGATCTCTTGGCAAAATAACTGGTGTAGCTTCAGTGATTCAACCATAATGGGGGAAAGCTTAATTTTCAAATCTACAGTAATCCTAAAAGGCTGGTTTCCAGGGGCCAGTTTCACAAAGCTATTTTAGACCGGTCGGTACTATACGGTTATCCGGACCACACGTGACCACACGTAAATGTACTATACGGTTACCCTACCCCTACCCCTACCCCTACCCCTACCCCTACCCCTACCCAAATAGGTGTGGTCCGGATAACCGTATAGTTCCGACCGGTCTATAGTGTATGCTAGACTAGTCTAAAATTTGCTCATAGACTAGTCTAATGCAAGTTAGACTGTTTCACAAAAATAAAGACTGACTTAATTTAGACCAAAAAAATTAGACGCCTTACCCCCAGGCTAACTTAAGACTCTATGTTACCTTGGCAACCAGCAGTAACTATCAGTTACATTAATACAAACAGCCAAAAGAAAAGGGAAAATGGCTCATAATTTAAACATTTCTTCTTGTTACTACATTCTCCGCTACATTTCCCTAGTAAAATGTCCTTGTAACTGTTATAGTCCTCCAACAAACACATATTTTCCGCTGGGGTAAACTGCACTGAGCGGTTGAATGCGCTTACTCGATCCGCCATGTTTTTTGTTTTGAAAAGTGTCTTATTTTACCCAGAATGCATTGCGGTGTAGTCCTACTTAAGATAGTCAGAGTCTTAAGTGCTTTGTGCAACGGTCTGATTTAGATGTCTATCTGAAGTCTGACTATCTACTATATCTAAGCCATAGTCAAAGACTATCTTTGTGAAACCGGCCCCACATGGTTATAGCCCTGTTCTCGTCTATATGATGCTTTTCATTAGAAGTAAAATCACTGCAGCTCTACAAAAGCATGAAGCAGCAGAAACATCAGAGCTTCTCACTACAACTGACTCTATTAAAGCTACACTGTGTAATTTTTTAAGGTGATTCTTAGCTAAAAACACTTTGTTCTTTCAAAAAATATATGTGCTCATTAATGTGTAATTACTTCTACCAACTAATCAAGTATTCTCGTAAGCGTAATCTGCCATTTAGAATAGGCTACATACGAGCGAGTCGCTCAAATGGCGGCCTCCATCTTGAAAATACATTAGCCAAAGAGGGACATACCTGGAAATTCAAGCTTCGCCTTTTGCGTTTTTACACTCAGTGGCGCCATGACGAATGCGAGGGGGAGATTACTCACGACTGCCGGCAGATTTGAAATAATACGGCCACCGTAGGAGTTAAAACGCCCTCGGAATGGGAGGAGCTAGAAAGTAATATTCAGTTGGTAGTCATAAACAATTTCACCGCTAGATGGGAGAAAATCCTACACAGTGTAGCTTTAACAAACAACAATCCAGTAGATTATTATCTACAGTAAGACTACAACAACAACAGACACACACAAAAAAACACAATTCCTTATTATTCTGCTTAGTAATATTAATATCAGAGGGCGAATAATTCAAAGATTAAAAATGTAAAGCAACACCTATAGATTAATGTGCTCTTCTGAAGGTCTAAGTGTGAGTTCAGAAAAAGAAGAGCAACAAAGTCTGTGTTAATTTTATAGAAGACGTGAATGCCTTCATTTAATAACAAGCCTAAACAACATTTAGATTACACAGACAGAATGAAAATTAAACTGACGAGCCCTGCTATGATGACATTTCAGCAGAATGATGAATCAGTACAAATATAATTATACAAAACATTAAGCGTCGCGATATCATTTTACTAGAGAATTCACTTTATGTGCAAAGTTACTTACCGCGGAGTTTAATGACACTCGATTCCCGCATTTTATCGGACTCTGTGTGTCGGTTTATTTGCTGAAATATGTACAGTTGTGTGATATTAATAGCTGTCATCTGCACGTGTTAATGTTGTCAAAATGAGTCGCTCTGACAGTGAAACGCGCTCACGCCGCCTAGTGGAGCGGTGAAGAACTGCACTTCAGTTTCTGTCATTCTGCTATTAATATTTTTGTTAAACACATTATACGGCTACTTAAATGTGTTCTGGGCAAGTGAGTCTGTGGCCAGTCATAGGTGAGAGGGCTAAATTGTGATGTTCATATGTTTGAAAACGAATCTATGGTTTTGTCAGACCAGCTCTCATTGTTTAAATGAACAACATCACTGGGATGCATTTGCAATTCCCTATCTGCACATTACTCTTCATGAGTTTTCTATTAATCTGTCTTGATGTTCCTTTAACACTCACTACATTCACTACACGCCACCCAATGGTGTAGTGATAATGAGTGAATGAACCTGTGAACAGGTGATGTTGTGTAATATTCAGTTACTGTAAGAAACTGTTCCAGCGGGTGGAGTTTACTGGTACTGAATATTACACATCACCTGTAGGCTATACTCCATTAACTGGAACAGATTTTTACTGGAACTGAATATTACATCCAAATATTGTTATGTAATCAATCAGCATATTGTTGTGTAACTTCACCTATTGGAACAGTATTTCACAATTTTTCACAGGAACTGAATATTAGTAAACAACTATTACGAAAGAACGATTTACAAAACAACGATTGCGAATAGTTCTAGTTCTAGTTCTATTTTGTAAATACATTTTGCATAATCTATTTTGGCTTTAGTTTCTCGGGTGTCCCTATTTTTGTTGTGTCCCTTTTGAGCCACGGGGCGAAACGGGTATGGATTGAAAAACCAAAGCAACTGTACGGTTTACAAATCTGAGCACAGCTGTGACTTTTATGGGAGTGTTGACACAGGAATGATTTAAACAAATCTTTTTTAGTGATTGGCCAATACAACTTTTTACTGCTGGTCCCGTTCTCTTTAGCGCCATCTGGTGGTTTAAAAGATGAAGCGCATCTACTGTTATACCCGCTGGTTGTATCATGGTTACATTGGAAAGGAAACAGGACACTTTCTATGTGCACTGTGGAGTTTGTGCACTTTCTCTTATATGTGGATGAGTTCTAACAATACTGGCATGTGAATCAACATATATGAAGACTAATGAACCATGCATTCCATGTTACAACCCCAATTTATTTTTATTGGAACCCTAATATTTCTTCGGGGGGGGGGGGAAACTCAAAGAACAAAGTAAAAAAAAAGCGTTGAACAAAGCTGATTTATTGAGCAATAAATACTCGTGTCCTGCAACGAGCTAAATTGATCTCCCACAAGGGGGCGCACGGGAGCTCAGAGAGCCGCAAACATGTGACTGCTTTTTATTTATTTATTATTATTTGGTGTTTTATTGGAGACATTTGTAAAAGCATATTTAGGTCTCAAACAGCTTCTCTCTACCTGAAGAAAATTTCCTCGTGTTCATGCAAAAGTGCTTTCTGACTGTTATTTCTTAGAACTATTTTTTTATTTTCACGACTGCATTACAATTAAGTTGTTTCTTCTTCATTTTCATTATTATATAGAGCTGTTTGTAACTATCATTAAATTTTGAATACCTTTAGAGTGCGTACTTGCTTGTGTGTCACGCTCTTATCATGCAGCCTAGACAGCATACACAGATACTGAAACACAGATCAGTTTGTTGGAACTGCAAAATAATTTCTAACAATTTGTAGACTAAAATAAATAAATAAATTGAAACTGGATTTGCTGCATTATTGTGTCATTATTCTATACTAATCTGACTGTGTTGTAAATAAATAAATAAAAAACTAGATTAAATATCATATACACTACAGGTCAAAAGTTTGGAAACATTACGATTTTTTAATATTTTTGAAAGAAGTCTCTAATGCTTATCAAGGCTGCGTTTATTTGATCAAAAATACAGAATTTTTTTTTTATATTGTGATATATTATTACAATTTAAAATAATTTGTTTTCAATTTATTATACTTTAAATTATCATTTATTTCTGTGATGCAATGCTGAATTTTCAGGATCATTACTCCAGTCTTCAGTGTCACACGTGACATCCAGTCTATCACATGATCCTTTAGAAATCATTCTAATATTCTGATTTATTATGAGTGTTGGAAACAGTTCTGCTGCCTAATATATCTGATGAATAAAAGGTTAAAAAGAACTGCATTTATTCAAAATAAAAAAATATTTTCTAATAATATAAATCTTCTTTACTATCACTTTTTATCAATTTAACACATCCTTGCTGAATAAAAGTATTGATTTATTTCAAAAAAAGATTTTTTTTTTTACTTTTTATTCATCAAAGTATCCTAAAAAAGTATCACAGGTTATGAAAAAATATTAAGCAGCAGAACTGTTTCCAACTTTGATAATGAATCATCATATTAGAATGATTTCTAAAGGATCATGTGATAGACTGGATGTCACATGTGACACTGAAGACTGGAGTAACGATCCTGAAAATTCAGCTTTGCATCACAGAAATAAATGATAATTCAAAGTATAATAAATTGAAAACCAATTATTTTAAATTGTAATAATATATCACAATATGACTTTTTTTTTCAGTATTTTTGATCAAATAAATGCAGGCTTGATGAGCAGAAGAAACTTCTTTCAAAAACATAATGTTTCCAAGCTTTTGACCTGTACTGTAGATCATAATTGTACAAAAAAAGTTATAATGAGTAATGTGAACTATAATGTTCTAAGACATTGAGTTTCTGCAATAACAAAATAAATAACCAAAGAAGCGCTAAACAAGTGGAAGAGAACGTGTAATTTCAACAGATTTATTAAGCGACACAACTGCCTTTCCAGTAAACTGGCATTTATTTCCAAATACAAATGTTATATTTTTTACACTTTGTAACAACATCAAGAAGTACTTAAAATAACGATAAAAAAATATTCTCATAAAATAACAGATTGCAGTAATTGTCCAGTCACATACAGTGGGGAGTATATTACAAACAATGGTGCTCTAGAAAAATAAAGTTTCAATAACAATACAAAGAACACATCCATCGCTGTCGTCAACAGAAAACTGTCACACATTTCAAGCCACCGCTATGTGTAAACATTTACGTAAACATAGTAAAAGCAATAGTCAAGCATCTAGGGCTAGCTGCTTAGTGATTTTGTAAGCTTTTGATGAAAACCTGGTTTTCTAAAGTGTTTCGTCTCTCTCTTGCTACTGGACGGGAGCGAGGCTCTGTGAGTCAAATGGCTTTTTAATGCAGTCATGTTAATGCAATCCAGAGGTTTCGGAGTCTTTTTCTTCGGTGGTGATCTGGGAGAAAAGGTCTTTGTTTTGGGTATAAAGGTGCTGCTCCACTGGTTGTGAACTTTCTGTTTCGCAGAAAGCCCATCGGTATACTCTTTGAAGTTATCGGAGACTGTTAAGGTAGCGGGGGCAGAAAAACGCCGCTCGGGAACATTTTCTCCGTTGGATCCAAATAAGTCAAATCTCACTTTCTTTGGCTCAGTTGGTTTCGTTTTATTCACTGACAGAATACCACACAGCTCAAGCTTCGTTTTGGACTTTTGGTGTGGTGTGTCATTTGAATGCCCGGGCACTTTCTCCTTAACTTTCTGTAGCTTTTCTCTAGGGTGAGGTGAGGTTCTTCTGTCAGGACGATCTTGTCTTTCTTTCCTGTGTTCTTTCAATTCCTTCACCTTGCCGCAGTCCTGACTCCCACCTCTAGGGCGTTTTTTTGCTATCTTTTTAACCACAATATCTGGAGCGAAAAGCACCGAGTCGTCGGAACCGGTCCTAGTGCTGCCAGATTTTAGTTTATGCTTTAAAAAAGCAGGTGGTTTTTTGCATTGGTGCTTGGCTAATTTGGTTTTCTCCTTTTTCTCCTGATCAGCTGGCCTCTGAATTTCAGGCACTTTCTGTGTCGCTGATTTTACCATACTGTTACTTCTTTGTCCAGTCAGTCCTTCATCTGCAACACAATCCTCTGGAGAAGCAACATTTGGCACCTTGACTTGCGTTTCAAGAGATGAAGAGCTACAATTTTGTCTCAGTTTTGATTTTATAAAACGTTCACTTTTTTGTCCCACCAGTCTTTCTTCTTCAGTGCGTTCCTCCGTTGAAGCAACAGTTGGCTCATTGACTTCTAGGTCAAGAGATGGTCGACTACAATTTTTTCTCATTTCTGATTTGACCATACTTTCTCTTTTTCGTTCGGTCAGTCTTTCGTTTTCAGTGCGTTCAGAAACATTTGGCATCTTGACTTGCGGTCTAAGAGATGGTGGACTGCAATTTTGTCTCATATCCGATCTGAACAAACTTTTACTTTTTTCTCCCGCCAGTCCTTCGTCTACAATGCATTTTTTTGTTGAAGTAACAGTTAGCTCCTTGACTTTTAGATCAAGAAATGGTGGACTACGGGTTTGTCCCAGTTCTGATTTTACCATAGTGTCTCTTTTTTGTCCCGCCATTCCTTCATCATCAATGTGTTCGTCTGTTGATGCAACAGTTGGCTCATTGACTTTCAGTTCAAGAGATGGTGAACTGCGATATTGTCCCAGTTCTGATTTTACCATAGTGTCTCTTTTTTGTTCGGCCAGTCCTTCATCTACAATGCATTTTTTTGTTGAAGTAACAGTTAGCTCCTTGACCTTTAGATCAAGAAATGGTGGACTACAGGTTTGTCCCAGTTCTGATTTTACCATAGTGTTTCTTTTTTGTCCTTCATTCACAACGCAAGTTTCTGGTGAAGCAACCTTTAGCTCCTTGTCTTTCGGTTCAAGAGATGGCGGATTTTGTTCTGATTTTACCAAATGGTCACTTCTTTGTCCTGTCAGCCTTTCATACACAATGCATTCCTTTGTTGAAGCCACATTTAGCTCATTGAATTCCAGTTTAACACATAGCGGACTACAATCTTGGCCTTGTTTGTTTGATTTAGCAGGGGAGCCCAGTACATCAGCCTCATTTGTCATAGGAGAGCATGGCTGCTCTTCTAGCTCCAACAATGGTGCCTGTTCCCAACACCGGAAGCAGAAAAGATCACCATCACTGTTCGTCACATTAGTGAAATTGGATATCGCCATTTTGGTACCACAAAGAGAGCAAATATCTGCTTTGTTGTCTTCATGGCTAGGCTCACTGGGTACATCAAAGCACTCTACAAGATCTGGGCAGTCAAATTTTGATGTAGTAGTTTTGGTGCCGCATACAGGTTCATCTTCCAACTGTTGGAAAAATGTTTTAGCATCTTCAGATGATAGCACTGTGATTTCCATTAACAAGGAATCATCCCTTGAATTTTCATCATTGGAAACATCTTCCACCACACATACGTCTGGGGAGTTACTACGAGTGTCCTTATTGCCTGGATTTTCATCATCAGAGATGTCTTCCACATGCCAGATGTCTGAGGAGATAGAAAGAACCTCCTTATTTCCAGTGTTTTCATCATCTGTAATATCTTCTACCAGCCCAATGTCTGAGGAGTTATTAAGAGTGTCCTTATTTCCTGGATTTTCATCATCAGAGATGTCTTCCACATGCCAGATGTCTGAGGAGACAGAAAGAACCTCCTTATTTCCAGTGTTTTCATCATCTGTAATATCTTCTACCAGCCCAGTGTCTGAGGAGTTATTAAGAGCCTCCTTATTGCCTGGATTTTCATCATCAGAGATGTCTTCCACATGCCAGATGTCTGAGGAGATAGGAAGAACCTCCTTGTTGCCTGGATTTTCATCTTCTGAAATATCTTCTATCAGCCCAATGTCTGAGGAGATAGGAAGAACCTCCTTGTTGCCTGGATTTTCATCTTCTGAAATATCTTCTATCAGCCCAATGTCTGAGGAGATAGGAAGAACCTCCTTGTTGCCTGGATTTTCATCTTCTGAAATATCTTCTACCAGCCCAATGTCTGAGGAGATAGGAAGAACCTCCTTGTTGCCTGGATTTTCATCTTCTGAAATATCTTCTACCAGCCCAATGTCTGAGGAGATAGGAAGAGCCTCCTTATTGCCTGGATTTTCATCTTCTGAAATATCTTCTATCTGCCATGTATCCTTTGAATTACAAAGAGTCTCAGTAGAAAAAGACTCCTCAGAGTTTTTTACACCATCTGAAACATTGTCTTCAGGGCTCAGAGGAAGTGAATCTGACACAGACACGTTGTGACGTGTTTGCTCATTATGATCTTGTCTGAATACTTCTATTTCATCGTTGCAGCCTGTACGTTTCTGGAAGTTATCTGAAGGTTTTGTGGTAAAATTGTGGTTTTGTTTGATGCCCTCTTGTTTCTTGAATGTCTCTTTCTCACTGGAGACGCTGCTCAGAAGTGTCTCTTTCTCACTGGAGACGCTGCTCAGAAATGTCTCTTTCTCACTTGAGACGCTGCTCAGAAGTGTCTCTTTCTCAATGGAGATGCTGCTCAGAGATGTAATTCCAGACAGCCCTGCATATGAATGGCCATTGTTTTCTGTGGCTATTTCCTCCCTGTCATTTCCTGACTGGGGTGTGAAAAGAGCTGTTGGACTACATGTGTCTGGCTTTACACTTTTTTCATCGGATGAAACCGTGGGCACATCTTTGAGGGAATTCACACCTAAATTGGCTAAAGTGATACCAGTGTTATCTGAAAATAACTGTGATGTCGTCTTGATCGCAGTTATGTCATCCAACAGTGGCTCTGAAAGCACCTTTTCAATATCAGCTGGCTGTCCATCAACATTTAACCAAGAAGACGATGAATACATCTCATCATTGAGAACGTCGCAATGAGCGAGCTTTTTTAGGTTTTCAGTTTCAATGCTTTCAAATACCACAGACTCATAATCCCTTATGATTTCTAGAGATGAGTACTCTTCTACCTCCTTTCTAAATAATTTCAATGTCTCCACAAAATTGGCTTTATTCCCATTCCAAAAGAGTTTCAAGATCGTATCAAAAAAGCTCTCCGATTTCTCTGGATATTCGGTTGATAATTCCGTCATCTCTAAAGACTTCACTAAGTCCATTAGTTTCTCTAGTGTGTACTTAACCACTGGCACACTGGACAAGTCAAATGAGGTATCACTTGAATCACAGTCACCTTGCTGAACATTATTTTGACATTCAACTGGGCTAGTAGAGCATATATCAGATTCTGCAATGTTGCTTGTAGTCTCAATTTCAAGGCTTTTGTCCTCCTGTTGGGCAGTTGGTGAGGGGTATTCAGACAACTTGTCATCTGCAGTTTTTTGTGCATCAGACTCTTCAACAACTGACCAAATGGAATCAATCTTTAACGGTGGACTGTCAGCTTTTTTTGGGCTGGTATCAGCCATCTGTGCAGTGTTTGAGGTCTGCTGGGAAATGGGTGGAACGATGGCTATTGCCTTGTGAACTTGTTGTGAGACTTTCCTTAGTGCAAACACCGCTTCAAGACAGTCCGCTGGGTCCGTACTGTACTGAATGTTGTGTTGACTCATTTCTTTACGTCTGTTCTTATTGCTACCTGTCTGATGGGTACCAGGTTGGAGAGATTGCACTCCAAAATCACTTCTGTCTTTGGAAACACTTGTTTCTTTGTTCCAATAGTCTCTCTGAACCACAGCATACTTCATTCTCTTACTTGGGGGTTCAACTGTACACTGGACACTAGGTTCAGAAAAATGTGAATGATGATCAGTCTTGTTGGTTGCACAAACCTCAGACTGTTCTGAATAAGTGTTATGATGTGCATTTCTTTCATCTGATTGCTGCTTACCAGCTTTTTCGTTGTCATTTGAACTCAGTAACTTATATATTAGCGAATTAACAAATCTAGACTGGGGCTGAGGCTGGGCTTCATTGGTCCATGTCATTTGAGAGGTCTCATTAACGTTATATGTCCCACCGTTTGTGCCCTGAGACTGTTGCTCAGTGCTTTGATTAATTTGAGAATGGGTTGCCGAAACATCTGGACCTGCATTTGACCGTAGTTCTGGCTGGTTATGGGCAACAGGACTTTGGTTTAAGTTATTGGAAGGCAATGAAATCTCGCTCTGTGCTGCAGAAGGTGGTGTTGTAGAGTTGCATGAGGTATAACTGGCCACCGTTTGGCTCTGAGCTTGATTGTTGGAAATTCTTTGGGAAACTCCATTGTTATGGGCCCGAGAAGAGGATTGTGGATGGTGTCCTTTGGTCCGCTGGTGCATTTTATGTTTTTTGCCTGAGTGTTGTCTAGAGTGTTGAGAGTGTTGTTGTTGATGATGACGAGGAGCCGTTCTAGGAGGTTGAAGTTGTTGCTGATTGTCCATGGAACAAGGGCTGCCATTGTTGTACATGTGGAATCTCCAATTGCTGTTGTTACCCACAGAGCTGCCATGGTCTGACTGTGGAGACCGATACATGTGAGCTTGATTGTGCCCTGTGTTTCCGTAGTTCTGAGAGGAGGAAACGTTTGATTGTGTCCCGAATTGGGCATAATACCCATTTGTGTTTGGGTTTTCAGATGGGTAGTACTGCTGTGTGTTGGAGGCTGCACATGGGTATTGAGGATGGGCCTGGTTTGTCTGTGTATTATATCCATGCAAGTTTGATCGAAAAGATTGGCAATGATTTGAAGCCTCTTGTTGTCCATTGGAATATCTTGTCTCTGATGTGGTATAATGTTGGTATAACTGTGCCTGGAACATATTGGGTTGTTCATTCCTGACATCTTGGTACTTAGGCGGGTATTGTTCTTGGTAATGAAGCGGAGGTCGTCCTTGGTACTGAGGTGGAGGACGTTCTTGGTACTGATGTGAAGGACGTTCTAGGTACTGTGGCGGGGGACGTTGATTTGAACGCCATGTGTATCCCTGCATGGTAAAGGTTCCTCAATGGCTGCTGCCTTTGCTCTTATGCTGAGTTACTCAACAAGTGTTCTAAACAAAGAAAAATATGTTAATAAAAGCAAATATGGAAATCGGGTCACATAACATTAAAAATCAAAGGAATAACACTTAAGAAGGAATTGTCCTAGCTTAATATGCAGAGATATGGAAAAGGGGGATGTGTTTTCTAGAAATCTGTTTGATAGGCCTAAGTCATTAGGTGTGTTCGACTTGAAGCGGCGCGGCGCAGACCGATCAGTGTATGACACTGAAGTGACCTCAAGAGCGATTAGAGAGCAGGCGGCTCCGTATACTTTTCGATTTACTTTCGCAGTACTTTGATGCTGATATTTCAGATGATATAATGATGAACACAGGAACATGATCTTACATGATTTAAAATATGATTGATTAGATCAGGGTTTCTCAAACTCGGTCCTGGAGGGCCACTGTCCTGCACAGTTTAGCTCCAACCCTGATCAAACACACCTAGCTGTGAGTTTCTAGTGATCCTGAAGACATTGATTAGCTTGCTCAGGTGTGTTTGATCAGGGTTGGAGCTAAACTGTGCTTGAGTTTGAGAAACCCTGGATTAGATGATAAAGAAAAGAAAATTAAAAAATTATATCTCATCAATGCTGCTGCAAGCAGTTTTTTTAATGTCATGCCTAAAATGTCCCTGCAACCTTACAGATATCACTCAAAATAAATGTCCTTTGACAGTCCTTGAGTCAAACATTTAAAACTGGGCTAAGCTGTAATGCATAGATGGTGCGACCAACCCCTGTTCCTCAAACACCGGCAGCTGTTGTTCATTGTAATAGGATGCCCATATTCCTGTTCCCTTTGACCTGTGACTAGTCATGACCTCAAATGCTAACTATAGTTCAGCATTCTTTTTAGTGTAATATTAGGCTTCTGTAATTATGTGGAAGTTCACAGAAGAACAGACTCAAGCTGTTGTCTGTGTTCAATATGTCATTCCATTTTATATACAGAGCCTACAAATACCCTCAGCTGCATTTTATCATTTATTATAAGACGGCTTTAACATTTATTCCTCTATTTGCATGTTACTAGTACTTTTTCTTTTAAAAAGGAATTAAATATGAAATGTTGATGAGTATTTTTCACTAGTAACGTTTCATTAGATACTAGTACTCTTTCCAATAGTGTGTATATATAATATAATATTGAATATATTCAAATTACTACTGGAATGAGTATTAGTAGCTAATGAATAAGTACCACCAATATTTTTAGGGGCACGGAGGCAGTGGCGGTATTGGATATCAGTATGGTATGTGTGTAGTGTATGTATATACATATATATATATACAAACACATACCATACTGATATAGTAGTAGTTAAGTAGATAAAGTAGTGGCCAAAAGTGATGTCCAGCCTAGACAAATTGACATATTCAACCGTTTTTTAAATGTTATTAAAAATGTGTTAAAGATTTTTTAACCATATTATGTAGTTTTACTGTATATCACACTCCATAACCACACCACGGGTATTGATATGTGGTCATGAATTCAGGAGCAGTCTCTTAGTCTTAATTCTGCTCATTTTGCTCCCAAAACCATACCACAAACATACTGGATTTCTAATAGAAATCTACTATTTTCAGGGTACGTGTTTAAAAGAACCTGGTAATGTAGTGCCGTTTTTGTACTTGTTATTGGTTTGATACATAGAAATACAGAGTCTTTTATGAGCTGCACCTGGATGCATTTGCAGGTTTTGTTTCAAGGAACTGTAGATAGCGCTCTTTGCTATCACTGTAGGCATACATTTATTTTAGTTCAATTTAGAGTATACATTATGACCATGTGTTATTGTTTTATCTTTAAATGACTCAGATACTCGAGATTTAAAAAGATATATATTTTCTAAATTGCCTAAATGTCAAAATTAGTACAACTACATCATAAAAAAAATATCTTTATAGAAAAATCTTAATCATTTAAAATGTTGACTGTGATATCATAGTAAAAGTATAGTAACGTTTTTTGGGTGGATAAATTACCATTTGTATCAGAGCTTTACAACAAATGCCATGGTTAAACTATGGTTAGTGTAGCAAAACCATGGTTAATTTGTGGTTACCATGATTTAACTATCGTTACCATGGTTTATGGTTTTATTTGTGGTAAAGCCATGGTTAATTTGTTGTGTTATTGTCTGCCCTAGCTCGCTCTAAACCTATTATAAAACGATGTGAATATTTGCCAGCTAAATTACTACTGCAACTTTACAATAGATAATGATGTTCTTAAGCATAGGTAGTAATGGGGTGATAATGTTAACTCCGCTAATGCTTAAAAGTAAACAAAGACAAAACTAGCCTATTTTACAATTACAGATGAAACTGACCTGCACGGAGACTGAGACCTGAACAGGTCATTAGTTTTGCTCTCTGAAACTGACCTGCACGGAGACTAAGACCTGAACAGGTCATTAGTTTTTCTCTCTGCTTCACCGGGGCGCTTTCACTCTCAGGTCTCTCGCTCTGCTCGAAATCGTCTGGCGCGAGCGCGAGGCGAAAGGCGTTGCCAGTCAAGACTAACCGATTCATGGTTTATTGGAGATTTATTATTGAATGGCGAATTCGGAAATAATCACTTTATACATTCGGCAGGCAATGTAATAGTAATAGTAGTAGGCTATATATTAGTAATATGTAATAATAATACTAATTTTCGTCAAGTCATTTGTAATAAGTGAAGTTAACGGACTAATGTTACATTTGCCAGTAATCTGCCCAACTCTGTTTATCAGTAAAATAAATCGGGGCTCGTGCGACAGACACTGCTTGCATCTACTGATTTGAAGAAACGACTCTCTATAAAATAACTTAGTGATTAAAAGCTGGGTTAATAGTGACATAAAAAGTTCAGATGAATACACGTTTAACGACTTATCATACCTAAGTGTGTGTGTGTGGGCAATGCATGTAGGACGATGCAAAAAAACAAAACAAAAATTATGCAGATAATGTATGTAACATTATGCATCTCATCAAAACAACATGGGTGGATTAAAAAAAAAGATAGAAACATTTCCAGAAAACAAACCAGGCAATTTTAACATACTCTCGAAACTTCTAAGACCCTCCCATTTAAGTTTGAACTGTCCTAACTCCGTATACTTCGATACTCACAATTTACTAGTGCATCTCTGACATCGACTCCTTGTCCACTTTTGGATCTCCAAACTTATCCTGTTCAAAACAAAGATGTAATCCGCATGAGAATCCCGAACGCTCTTGGTTTTAACGCGTTGCATTAAACTTGCACATCCATTATCGTCATGGAAGTTGAGATGAGCGCGGACGGAACTCAGTTCGTGTTGTGAGGGCGCGACCCAAGCACATGTTGTACAGAATCTGCAGAATGTGCAGATGCCAATGCATGACAAAAGAAGGGGCTGTCTTAAGACATCCTCCGCCCATCACTTATCACCTATGGGGGGTGGTGGGGGTGGGTGGGTATATATGTAAATTTCCACATGTAAGCAAAGGAATTTGTTTCTTGTACTTTTAAATTGTTATCTTCTTTCAGCATTGTTAATAAGCAGCACTATGTAGCTAAACAATGCACCCAAGTGCGAAAAGATCGATCACTATTCTGTGACATTCACTTAAGCTTATTATTTTCTTTCTCGCTTTATACATGTCCTAATAGCATAATAGCATTTTAATTCCATTTTTTCAATGTAGCATATACTAATACCCAATTGAAATAGGTATACTAATACCCAATTGAAATTGTTATCTTCTTTCAGCATTGTTAATAAGCAGCACTATGTAGCTAAACAATGCACCCAAGTGCGAAAAGATCGATCACTATTCTGTGACATTCACTTAAGCTTATTATTTTCTTTCTCGCTTTATACATGTCCTAATAGCATAATAGCATTTTAATTCCATTTTTTCAATGTAGCATATACTAATACCCAATTGAAATAGGTTTTGTGAGCATGCACGCATTTTATACATGTAACGTTAAAGGGAAATATAAAGCCTGCGGGGGTGGGGGGTGAAAACCACAACATCCTGCTGCAGATGTGCGACAAGCACGTTTAGGACTGACGTAATCACAGCCCAGAAACATCTACTGATAACCACCACCTGTAACGACAACATCCAAACACACGCCTTGCAAAAGAGCAACAGTAAAATGCATAGGATCCCAATGTCCTCTATCAGCGAATAGAAAACGTCTGAGCATTTTAGAAGTTTTCTGGACAATTAGGCTACCAGCCTCATAACAATAAATCTTCCCACACATGTGACACTATGTGAAACACATATCTAAAGTGTGGTTTTGATGCATTTTGCTCTTATTGCAACATTCTGCATGACATGCATGTGGTTTTTAGTTTAAGATGTATGTGATAAATATGCAAACAACGTCCTTCACAAGTCTGCTCACACTGTTTAGCATATAATACTGCTTTCTCTTCACCCTTGAGCACCAATTGAGCTAAATTCGGGTTTCCTGGGGAGCCCTCGTGATGCAGTCCCTCTGGCCTAGTTTACTGTATTATACTTACTGTTGTTTGTGCTGCTGCTTTTGCTGTAAAATCTTATTTTATCCCCCAAAAATCTCTCAAGTCAAGAAGTTCCACATTAGTCCAATCATTTTAAGCCAAAATGGGGGTCAACCTTGAACAAATTGCAACAGAAGCAAACTCAACTGATTTTGTATCCTCAATATGTCCTGAGTAAGAAAAGAAAAAAAGCCCAATAGAAACCCATTAGGGCAAAGTTTCGAAAAAGACCCAAATTCACACCTGTTCATTCTTTTTCTTACGTGAATAGGGTAAAAATTGTAACCTTTAGATATCACCATGAAAATGACTGAAAAGACGAACAAAAAATGTATTACAAGTTTTTTGAAATGGTTTGTTAACATGGACAAACAGTGCATAATCTAATTACGTATGTGCTAATTTGCATATAGGGGAGACCGGGGACAAGTTGCAACACTTTTTGCATTTTTCTCAGTTACTCAGAGACTTGTTTGGACTAGACCAACCAAATTTGTATATATTAAACTTGCAGCTGTCTGCTAATTACCCATACCATTTAAAGATGATAATTATGACATATCGTTCACAGTATTTATTTGAATGGAAAAAGCCAGATCATCAAGTCTTTTACTGTTATGTGTCAACAAGATTCAACAAGACATTTTCTCCTGGCTATACCCAATGTTTAGACCTGTTGTGGTATTTATGCAAATTAGCACATACGTAATTAGATTGTGCACCGTTTGTCCATGTTAACAAACAATTTCAAAAAACTTGTAATACATTTTTTGTTTGTCTTGATGTAAGTAATCAACTCAGTAATTTTCATGGTGATATCTAAAGGTTAAAAATTTTACCCTATTCACGTAAGAAAAAGAATGAATAGGCGTATGAATAGGCTATATTTGATATTTACAAAATCAGTTGAGTTTGCTTCTGTTGCAATTTGTTCAAGGTTGACCCCCATTTTGACTTAAAATGACTGGACTAATATACTTTCACCAAATTCAGTTCACACATCACTGCTCTCCTGCTGGTTATACAATACTTATTTTGATAAAAATGCATAATTTTTATGATTATTTATTATGAAACAAAATCAACAACTTCACCCTTTTTAGAAAAAATATGCAATAACTTCATACTGTTATACAGTGTAATGTCATCAAATTCAGTAAGCAAATATAATGCAAAAGCTATGGTTGTAGCTATACAGTACCAATATAAATTTAGTAAAGAATAGGTCTATTCTTATTTTTTATGTGCAATTACTTCCCAAACTAAAGTGTTGTATAACCAACATTAGAGCAGTGATGTGTGAACTAAATTTGGTGTTACAGTGAAGTTATTGAATATTTTTCATAATATAAAATGTGCAAAAGCAGTGGAATAGCCTATGACCAGTTGGACAGTATTGATGTGTAAACTGAATTGGGTGGCACCACAGTTTGTACCATTGAAGTTAATGACTATTTTTGTAGTCATGCTTTTGGTCCCTTCGGACTTGTCTCTCAGCCGCCTGCTCATAGAGATCCATTTAGCCTATATTATAAAGCCCGTTTTGATGGAAATTTGGTTGTAGCTCGATTGTAAACAAGTTTGTGTTTTAACAACGTTTAGCCGAGTTATTGATCCGAGAAGTTCGAATCTGTGAATATATAAAACTCCACCTTGAGTTAAGCACTGACCACATTTCTTTACGTTTCTCGGGGGAACGCAAAAGATTTGAAAAAAATAATAATAAAAAATTCTCCCATCACAAAAGTTTTCCACCACCACGTCCCTCTAAAGGCTCCGTAGTCGCCCCACCAGAAGTTCCTGCAGGATGATGTAATTTAGGAACTGGCTTTTTGGAGAAAAGCGGTTCAAGATGGGAAGTTATATTGAGGACATTGAACACACTTCTCAGAATATTATTCTCAATTCTGAGATGTTCTGTGGTGTATGCACGGAGATCCAGTCAGATGAAGGAATGCAGATAGAAATCAATTTTATTTCTTAATAGCAGATGGAAAAACAAAAAATGAATAAAATATTTTGGAATATTCAGAATTCAGAGTTTAATAAGGAAAATAAACATAAGTTAAAAATCACTTTTAATATCGGAGTAAAATATTCTCGCCTAAGGCTAATAAAGCGGACGAGAGCTCTCTTGCAGTGCAGCAAGAGTGTGAGAAGGAGAGAGATTTGAGAGACTAGCTAAACAAGAAACATGGAAACACACTTCTTAAACATGAGTTTGATCAGATAAGCAAGGGCAAGTTCCTTTAAGTAACGCCTCTTGGGGCCCACAGCTGTAAAACTAGATAGTTTTGACATCTTTGGGGCATAAGAACAGACAAACATCTTGCTAGACAACACACATGATGGAAAATTCTGGTATTATGCCTCAAGAGACAGTACTTATGCAGATTAGTATATCTAAATTTTTCGGGCATTGTAGTCGTGGCATTAAAATATACTATACACTTACAGAAAAACAACTTGTTCCAGCAGTTATTGGAAATTTGCTTACATCTTCAGAACAAAAGGTACAGTCAAAAATATAGATCCACCATTGATACTATTTGAGAAGCAAAACCATCAAAGGAAACAGATGATAAATCAACACAAGAAGATATGATTGAGTATTGTTGTAGCAGATTCAAAGTTTCTCGGTCTTTTCAGTTTTCGGGTCTCAAGAAAGTTCGAGGGCTCAGAAGAATTTGTTTTATTGAGCAAGCAATAAAGTGAGATGCCAGCTGTTCATCTTGCCATACCTTTTTCTTATCGCTAGGGATCCAATGGAGACCTTTAGCTATCTTTTCTTTTCGCCTCTTCTCTTAGTTTTGCCACAATTAAAAATAACTCCACCTACTTTCTATTGGTGGAAAATCTCTTTCCAAATCATCTTATATAACCTTTTCCAGTGCTTTTTCAGCCTCATCATTAGATTAATGTACAGCATTTTGGTCCTGTGCTTGATAGCTACATCAGCATAGACTTTTTACATGACAAATGAAATTCCCTAATACTATATGATAAAATATGTTTGATTATATTATATTTATTTTTCTTTTCTGTTGCACCAGTTTTATAGAAACACATGCATTTCTTCAAGACACAAATGGCACAAATGGCGGTGATAAATAGCCTCGATGGGGGTTGGGCGCAACACTCCTCAGCTGATGGTGATGATCGTCTCAACCACCTGAAGTGAGAAGTAGTTCTCACTAGTGCTGGCGCCTTTTGCCGCTAATTACTCTTTCATATGCGAATGAGCCGCAGGATCTGCACATTGACGGGTATTTTACATGATAGATAGATCTGCGCATGATTATTCGTATTCTCGAATCGATACAACCATTTAATTTGGTAATTTGACTTGCTTATTGTTAGGCTGCGGGGCACAACGTAACACGGGGCTAGTTGTAACACACTTGTTTTAAATACTTCCACACATGCTAGCATGCTGCATGACGAAACTTGGTGTATTTACTAGTTGCCATATCAACACTATAGCCTAGAGAAAAAATTGCGCCAGAATATTTTTTTATTTGGTAAGATATCCATAGACATTTATTAAACCATAACAAAATTAGGCTACATTTCTTAAGTTAATTTTTCATCTTTATTTTTTGTATTTATTTAAAATTATTTTAATCTCCAATATGTTATTTAACAGTTGAGATAGTTAATGCTTCGCTAACTAGCAGAAGACACTAGCAGGGTTTAAATCCCAGTTGTGCAGGCGGGACATGTTGTCACACTGCGTTACACTGTGCCCCTATTAGAAATATGCTATTATATTCTATACTTTTATTAATTTTATTGAGAAAACATGAGAAAAAGGTGAATAAAGACTGAGAGTCAATGTTCAGAAATGACTAATTATTTATTTGTTTTGAACTATGCTGTATAGCTGTGTTTTCCAGTGTTCGTAGTCAAAACTCAAAAATGAGTTTATATTTAATTATTAAAAATTGCCATTATTTTATATGAACAAGTTTTTTAATTGTATTTAGAAAATATTTTAGTTTGTCTTGTATATTTTTTTTATTAGATCCCCTCACGTTACAATGTACCCCACCTATGCATTTCACTTCCATTCTTTCGGGGTATATCAAGAAAAAAGTATATACTGTATTAATAAAACAAAACTACATAATTGTACTAGACATGTGAGAAATTAATGAGAAAAAAAAAAAAATCAAATACTCTGAACCATAAGGAGATTTACACAAACTGAGAAAGTCAAAAAGCGTTACTTTGTGCCCCACTCTCATTAAAAACTGATTATTACTGATGAAGTAGAATCTTTTGTTTGATCATTTAATCAAATCTAACCAATCATATCTTAAGGAATCATATAGTTTGTTGTGTTTACTATTATTAGCATCTGAAATGTATGTTTAATGCTCTTTTCACCTGTTATTCTTGATGTCTCTATGTAGTTGATTTAGGTTGACCTTTTGTTCTTTCTGTAGAGGTGAGCAGAAGTCTAAAGTTTCGAATAGATAGACTTATTAAAGTGCTGAGATGTAATTTTAAATACCATGTCTGCAGAGGAAACATCTAGTATGAGGAAAGGGGACAAAAGCAGCGTGTGCGTATGGATTGAGACTAACAATTTTTATCACATATGGTCCAGAATGATATGACAAACTTTCAATGTACTTTCACCCCAGGGGCCTCAAAACCACAAAGGCCAGATAGGTAATCTCGTATCTTTGTCTGGTGGGCCTACATACGTTTTATTTATTACATATTGCTCTTTTCCATATCTGTTTTTTATATCATCATATACACTCTGTATGCATGTATTTCATCTTGGAAAGCAGGATGGAATGGAGATTTTTCCATAAAAGGACTTATATATAATGTAATGTATATTCTTATTGGATGATCACTACACCACTCCTTGAAAATGTATAAAAGCTTGTTGAATTTATTTTAAGGTGTAAGCTATATATGTTGATGCTTAAACATCTTCCCTCAGCTGAATCATTCCTGACTGAAATAAAGAAAAGCTCTAACAAATATTAATGAAACATACCATTCTCCATAAACATATTTATATTACTATTTGAACTTAGCTTCATTTCCTTATGTTTATGTTCATTATACTGAGTTTTCCATTAAGACACTAAAATCAAAGTTATCAGATTCAGGAGTGAACAATCCACACATCCTCACACAAGTGATCCATCTGTGTAACTGCTACATAGACCACAGCAATCTGATGACATAAACGCTGTGTTAAAGAGGCTTTAGTCGTCTTTATTTATGGTACACGTAGAGATGTTATTTTAGCGCTGGAATTCAGGTTGGTCATAAAATCCGAGTGACAGGACACTGGTCTGTCTGATCCAGGAACAGTGTTTGGAACATGTGGTCGTAAAAGCTGGGATGATAACGACAGGCCCGCTCACAGTCTGGGCTGAAATTCACCTCCAGTATCTGAGGCTGCATCACACGTTCTCCTGAAAAAAGAAAAATCACACGAGTTCTGCAATTTAACCGATGTGAGTCCTTTGCGTTTTCAAATACAAGGAAGTTCCACTTCTTTTCCCATGACACATGTCCTCATGTCCTCGCTCTGAATTTATTTTGACTCAGGGTCACCATGTTTCGTTTATGTCCATTATGTTACCACTACAAAACAAGGCAATTCAAATCTCAGAGGCAAATTATTTTCTGCTGATTACACGTGCACCGAGACTAAATAACACCTTCATGGCTTTTTTATTGTACTCCTCTCCAAAACAAAAATCTAAGTAAAAGGTGTTCTAATCTGAACTTATGTAGCATGCATATAGGGGAGTGTGTTGAGCGTCTATAGGATTTACCTCCCACCGTCTGGTCCCATTTCAGCATGAGGTCGATGGCGTATATGGCTCTGGAGGAGGGGTACGCACAGATCCCGTATGGAGCAGGACGGCAGGAAGCTGCCTGGAAGAGCTCCGAGAACGATTTAAAGATATCTGCCTGCAACAAACAACATTCAAAAGAACAACAAATAACTTTGCACAACAACTTTGACTTTGATTGGTTAATTTGTTACCAGTGGTATACCATGTCATAAAAGGATATGACAAACTGTACTTTCACCCTGGCGACCTCTAAACCACAAAGGGCAGATATCTGATATTGCATTTGTGTCTGGTGAGGTTATCCTGTTGCGAATGGCAATTGAAAGAGGAACTTGGCATTGCTCGTCTAAATTAACTGTATATAAAGGAAGACCTCAGAGACCTCGGCTCCTTTGCAACCTGACTTTCAGAAAGAGAGATCTCTTGACAACTTTGCTTTACTATAGGCAAGAATTATATTTTATTTAGAAGTATTAGAAGTTATGTTTCTTTATTGAACACTTACTCATGATTATGGATGAAATATTATTATTTCTAATTTATTATTTGATCATCTGCTGCTAAGAAATATAAACTGATTTTATCACCTGACTGGATCTCCTTGCATTAGTACTGATCCCTTATTGAGCGAGTATAATACATTTATAAGAAAATGTGATTTAATCAGTTGTTTTTAATTCTTTCGTCTCTTCTAGAAGTACTATATAATTTACACGCACTCAAGTATGCACATATTGTCACGTTCACTGATGATTTAAGTGCTTAAGGTCACAGGTTAAGGTCAGAGAGACTCTCTAGTTTCTTCCCTTTCGAAGACGTTAATCATTCTATTGAAGAAAGAACCATGTGAATGTTCACAGGAATCTGCTGTTTCGGTAAAAGGGCAGATAACAGCAACTGTCTGGAGTAACTTAACCTTGAGAGAGAGTTGTGGGTTTCTCTTCCTCCCTAAATGCTTAAATCTTAAATGTTGAGGTTAGCTGGTAGCCTGATATGAAAACATCGGAAATGAGCAGCTGTGTTGAACATCTCCTGACTCAGATAAACACTGTCTTTGTTCATGACCACTCCTCAAGCCACAATTGGCCCGCTTTGGACTAAGTTATACAGCGGGTCAAAACCCCCCCTTGAGAAGGCCCAAACAAGCCCAGGAAGTGACAGTGGAAACACGACTGGAGGCGGGGACTAATTTCATAGATCCGCATATACTAAATGAAGCAAGGGTGTAGAGTTACATTTAAGCTATTTTAAGGCTTTTTTTTTTAACAGGAAAAAACGTTTAAATATGCAATTGTGATTATCAAAGATTAGTTTTATTGGATACAATTATTGACTGCAGGGGTACTTTAAAACGTTCATAAACAGAAGAATTAGGATGTGAAACCTGAAGTGGGAACACTGTGTAGGTTACAAATAGAAAGGAGTGTAAGAGATCTGTGTATGAGTAACCAAACCTGAGACTATTTCACAACAGGACCACTGTATGGAAAATTTGAAGTGCATAAAGCCATACCTCAACCTGTTTCCATGGATACTGTGGATACTGGCTCTCAAACATAGGGATAAATTCATCATAGTGAATCTGATGGGAAACAAAAACATCTAAGTCATCTGAGATCAACCTTACAGACCTAAGCATATAGCCTAAGCAGAGTTTTTGTACTTGTTTGAGCTGCACATCTTTGGCGTAGTTCATCACTGTGTAGTGTTTTTGATAGTCGTCAAAGTGATCCAGCGAGAAAGGTCTGGACAGAAAGACAAGCACTGTAATGCAGGCGATGTATGAAAATATGCAGACATGGTGTTGTATGATTAATGTAAATGCATAGACAGGTTTACTGATATCATGACGAACTAAAAGTACAAATAAAACACAAACAATCATATATCATCAAATATCACATTCTTATTTTTCAATACCTTTATACTTTCATTCTTTCACTTTTTCTCATTCATCAAGCTAAATTCCTGTTGGTTATCAGCAACACATTGTGAGCATCAGGACATTCAGATCTGTTATCTCCCTGACCTTTAGGTGACCTGGTTTCCCACTGTTTATGGAGCTATTTCGACTGCAATAAAATACTTAGCCACATGCCATTTATACTGAATGATTTGTTCTGGACAAAGGGTTTTCAGATATGGGTTACACTTTATTTTAAGGTGTCATTGTTACAGTGTAATTATATATCTAAATACTGAGTAATATTAAGCAACTACATGTACTTACTAGGGATGTCCCGATCCGATCCACGGCATCGGTATCGTGCCGATACTGGCCCAAAACGCTAGATCGGATATCGGAGGGGAGAAAAAAAATTATCCGATACCAATGATCCGATACCCATTAGGGGTGGAACGGTATGTATTCTTACTGAACGTACGTTCGGTGCATGGATTTACACAGAGAATACACGGTATAAAAATAAATAAATCTCGCGTGCACATTAATTAATGTAATACGGAACTAACGTTACTGTTAGATACGCGCATATGCGGGTTCTTTAGGGACACCTAATCTGTAGCCCCGCCTTAGCTCTGAACGCGCGTCTATTGCTTCAAACGCTCACTTTATCATTATACGCGCGCGGCGCGTCCTATTCGCTTTGGACGCGCAAATGGATTCAAACTGTTCAAGCATCGAACTAGACGCGAAAGACGCAAATTTGACGCCCTATTCGCGTTTGGTGTGAACGCAGCAAAATTAACAGGCAGGCTATCGGATTGATATCGGTATCGGCAAATAGCCAAAGCTGCGGCATAGGTATCGGAAGTGAAAAAGTGGTATCGGGACATCCCTAGTACTTACTATAGGGTTAGGGTAGGATTAGGATTTAGTTGAGGGTTAGTTGCATGTAATTATGCATAATTTACTGGTAAGTAATTTAAGTACATGTAGGATATGTAACAAGGACACTGTAAAATAAAGTGTTACCCAGATATGTCAAAAGGATGTGGAAAGTGTGTGGAGGTTTACTTGTTGGCAAACCGCAGCCAGAACACGTCATATGCATAAAGACGCAGAGGTTCCACAGAGCGCAGCAGCACCATGTAGCGGATGTCAAACTTCACCATGCCCACCTCATCTCTGTGAAACAGCACAGGGTCCTCCAAATACTTACTCACCACCTGAGAGAGACACACACAGGTTAAGCCCTCATGGGTGTGAAGGAACATAATGTCATCAGATGTCATTGCTTTTGTAATTTTCACAGACATGTACATCAAATCACACTAGGCTCTGTTCACAACGCCAGTTTTGGAGTTTGTTTTGAGTCTCTTTGAGTTTGGAGTTTTGAGTCTCGAGTCTCGAAATGTCGTCGGTGTATGAATGAGTGAATGAATGGGTGAATGTGAGGCAATATGTAAAGTGCTTTGGTGGCCATGGGTCTGTTGAAAGCGCTATATAAATGCAGTCCATTTACCATTGTACTATTTACTTTAGATACGTCAAGAGTCCAATCGAGCCGCGAGTTCATCTGTCAAATCGTCTATACCTGACAGCAGCTTTTATATCTGGGTGGAGAGCGGAGCATTTAAGAGTGCGTGTCGAACACAAAACTGACGGCAGCAGCTCTGGTAGAGAACAGTGACTGGATCTAAAATCTTCAGATAACACACAGCTCATATCTCCATTGCTGTAAGTTACCAAAACCACATATGAAAACCTGCAACACATGGTAAACGCATTTGTGCAGCGCAGACTTCTGTTGACTTGATCTTTCTGTTGACTTGTGTACTTACATTATCTTAAATGTTTCCAACAATATTTAAATCCAGAGAAATTTGCAATTTCGCAGCTCTCAGTAGAAACACAGTGCGCTTCCTGAAAAAATGAGGAAGTAGAAGTTGTCCAAGCCGACGACCTCTGGTAGCCTCTAGCAAGCTAGTTTTGCACATTTGTGATGGACTACAATTAATAAGTATCATTTGCTACGGGATCTGTCGCCAAAGATACATCTTTGTAATTGTTTTGAACAAGTGACCTTGTGGTGGATTTTTAATAAACTGTATATTAAACTAAACATGTTTCTAACATCTAACCTTATTTCTCTTTTTAGGTCTAACATGATAACACTTTGAAACACAATGTACTAAAACGTTCGGTCCTGTTTTTGAATGTTGTATGTTGTGTTGCCATGCCCATTTTACTTTGGTTGTGTGAGTGCATAAATAGCAAATACTGTATGGGAATTGAAACTAGACAGATGACTAAATTTGAACCAATCAAATTGTGGGGAAATTATGTAATGCAGCATGCCATTTTTACCATACCTCCTTATTCTATAAAAACTGTTGTATTCTTTTAGCTGGTGGGATTCTCAATGGAATTTGTCTGAGATCCTCCGGCCTTGCTTCTTCTTGGGGAAAATTCTCTGAGAACTGCTCGAGAGATCCTCCGGCCGTGATTAAAGCATTTAAAGGACATTTGCTGAGGTCTGTTTGTCGATTATTCCTGCGCAGGAAGTAAGCTAGTTACGGGAACAGGTATTAGCACCCAGCCGACGCCGATGTGTAGACGCGCTAGGGTATTGGATTAGACTCAGCCGCCGTCGATGTGTAGACACGCTAAAGTATAAGATTAGACTCAGCCGCCGTCGATGTGTAGACACGTTAGAGTATAAGATTAGACTCAGCCGCCGTCGATGTGTAGACACGTTAGAGTATAAGATTAGACTCAGCCGCCGTCGATGTGTAGACGCGCTAGAGTATAAAATTAGACTCAGCCGCCGTCGATGTGTAGACGCGCTAGGGTATTGGATTAGACTCAGCCGCCGTCGATGTGTAGATGCGCTAGAGTATAAGATTAGACTCAGCCGACGCCGATGTGTAGACGCGCTAGAGTATAAGATTAGACTCAGCCGCCGTCGATGTGTAGACACGCTAGAGTATAAGATTAGACTCAGCCGCCGTCGATGTGTAGACGCGCTAGGGTATTGGATTAGACTCAGCCGCCGTCGATGTGTAGACGCGCTAGAGTATAAATATTATAGGCCCAGGTAGACTTAGGTCAGATGAGATGGGACTTAGTTAGGTTTAGGGTAAAATCTACGACAACCTCTAGGGGTGAAACTTGCATACTATGCCTTTAATGTATCCTTGCTAAATAAAAGTATTAATTTCCAATTATCATACACAACAACTAAGAACAAACATAGAAAAGCATGGTAGCACTTTACTATAAGGTTTGCTATGAGAGATGCCTTTTTGATTAAAACAAAATAAGTGGTTTTAAATGATGTAATGGCGCTTTTCCACTGCATGGTACGGTACGGCTCGGTTCGGTACGGCACGCTTTGGCGCTTTTCCACTGCATGGTACGGTACGGCTCGGTTCGGTACGGCACGCTTATGGCGCATTTCCACTGCATGGTACGGTACGGTACGGCTCGCTTCGGCTCGCTTTAAATGGTACCACCTCTGTTGAGGTTCCAAGCGTACCGTACCGGTACTAAAATGTGACGTGAAAACACTGAAGATCACTGATTAGTCAGACAGAATCGTCACTACCAGTGTCATTGTATTTGCGACAGGAGACCATGCACGAGACAAACCCGCTAGATTTAAATAGCCAGTAGACAACAGCCAACGCTGTAGTGTCTTGCAGTTAAAAAGTTTCTTGTAAACTGTTTCTTGCAGTCAGGGGCGGCGCCGGATAATTTTTAACGCATGTGCTGAGGGCACACACACACATATGTGTGTGTATGTATATATATATATATATATATATATATATATATATATATATATATATATATATATATATATATATATATATATATAATTAATAAATGAGAAAAACTTGGCCACAAAATATTTAATATTCAATTATTTTAATGATCACAATTAAAGTTTTAATTTTATTAAATTGAACAAGCGCAAAATTCAGCATTCAATCAAATATTCAAAAAGACTTAATAATAATGTTATTTCTCTCAGAATATGGCGATCGTCAACTTCATCTTTGCCAGACACTGACAGAAAACACTATTTTATAAATAAAATCAGTGCACGCGTCCCCGGATTTACAAACGCACATCTTGCTTGTTGCACGCACATTATGTCGAAATAACGAGATATTATGTTGAAATAACATTATTATTATTAAGTCTTTTTGAATATTTGATTGAATGCTGAATTTTGCGCTTGTTCAATTTAATAAAATTAGGCCTATATATAGCCTATATATATATATAGCCTACTATTAATAAATGAGCAAAAATTGGCCACAAATTATTTAATATTCAATTATTTTAATGATCACAATTAAAGTTTTAATTTTATTAAAACGCGTGCACTGATTTTTATTTATAAAATAGTGTTTTCTGTCAGTGTCTGTGCATGGCAAAGATGAAGTTGACGATGCACATAATGGATTACATAAGAGAGTAGCCTATTTCTTTTTGTTTTGAATTATTTCGTTTAAAGACATTTCAAGCTTTGTGTATTTGAGGATGAGATGCGCTCCAGTTAACGTACAATGCAAGTGACCGCTCGGGCGCCTCAATGGTTAAATTGTCTATTTTGCATCTTATTCAATCCAGGCAATTGTTTGATGAAAAAATTATTAAAATTAAGATACAATTTATACAAAACGAAATTCACTTTAAAGAAAACAAAGTGAACAAAACTTAATGAAGTGGTCAAAATTATGTCTGACTCGCTCCATGTCTCTCTACTCGTCTCGTGCTGTTCACTTTTCATAATCAACATAGGCAGATGGAAAAAAATAACATAACATTAACATTAAATGCGCTTTTTTAATGGCAGTAGTTTAAAACAGTAGGCTACATTAGGCCTAGACTCTAGCCTGGGTGCCAGCCCGAACCCCGCCCACAACATTTTTTGGTCGGGAAGTTCGGTCTGGACTCGCTCCGTTGAGGAGCTATTATGCCCGAACAAAAATTGTTCGGACCAATCAAATTGTCAGGGCGGGCTTTATACGATGATGGACAGATGAGCAACGGTAACGTAATCATCCACGTCACCAAAGAGCGCTTGATTTGAATTAGTTTACAACAAAGACGACTGCTGCTGGAGAATTGAGATTTCACTAGTTCCCATTTACAAATAAGTCGATAGAATAAATGCGTATATGACGTGCTGTCCAAGGAGAGGGCTGTGGGCTCGGTAGCCATACTCCCCCGTATTCCTGGTTGTGAGAGAACAAGACAAGAGTGAGGATTCGGGGTGGTGGAGGGATGCTGAAAAACTGTCAAGGAGTGTTAGGTAAGTTTACAGAGTGAATATGCTTCCTCATGCTTATAGATAGGGTAACGTTAGACATGGTATTGTTTGATGACAAGTTGATATTGGATTGATTATTTGTACGTGCTCCTCCCGAACTTTGTTTATGAAACATCATGTGTAGATTCCGCCATCGCGTCTGTTATAGAAGATATCGACAGCGCATTCATTTTAAAAGAGGAACAGAGAGCCGCGACATTTTGTTGGTTGAAAATATGAATGAAGAACATGCGTCATTTACTCCGTTGCTCTGATTGGTTGTAGGTCTATCCAATTGAGTGCAGAGTTTTTTTTTTTCCTGCTTCGGTTGAGACACACCCCATAATCAAATCTCTATGGAGAAGTATCAGACTCACATTCTGACTAGAATCTGAGTATGACAACGTCAGGCTACCTAGACTCTCTATTTGTAAAGATTGCTGCACATTCATTTAATTCTGAATTTTGCACACACAAGTTGAAAGGCATTTGTTCAAATCAAGTTCACGGATAATTGTGCGTGCATTTATTAATCATTATGATACTAAAATCATAAAGTAGGCTATGCTATGTACAAAAAATCAGATGAGCCCAGAATATGAACGCAACGTTTAATTACACGTTAAAAATTTTCCTTCCATATAGTAAACCATTATAAGAACGTTTTTTAACGTAATTTAATTTAAAAACATCCACATGCCGAGAATCAAGAGCACCATCCCCTGTGTTGTGCGTTTGAAATGTGGCGCGTTTACGATGATGTCATGGCAGTAGAGGCGGCAACTATAACGATCAGTCCCACCCATTTTGAAGCGGTACTAACTGCAATGGAAAAGCAACCGAGCTAAAGCGAACCGAACCGTGCCGTACCGAGTCGAGTCGTACCACGCAGTGGAAAAGCGAAGCGAGCCGAACCGTTCCGCGCCGAGTCGAACCGTACCGAGCCGAACCGTGCCGTACCATGCAGTGGAAAAGCGCCATAAGAAATGCTCTAAACATTATATAAGCAGTGCTATTGGCTTAAAGAAATGATTAAACATTATTTGCTTAATTTGAAAGTCACAGTCTAAGTGACTTCCTTTGTTTGTAATATAGATATAAATGTTTCCAGCTTTCTACAATGTTGCTGATAGGGCACAGGGGGTAAATATGAAGTGTGAAAACCACAAGCAAAAAATAATGTCGTCAAAGAATACAGAGGAAAGAAAAAAAAAAAAAGTAGGCGACAAGGAAAGAACACCTGGTGGGTCAGAAAAAAGTTTCAGAGAATGATTCTATTATAAAAGGAACAGAATAGCAAGAGCCTTTTCTTTTCTTTTTGCATAGCTGATTTTATGCTGTAATTTCATTATTTTGCAATAAATGTGAAGTAGTTCATTCTTCCTCAGGTCTGAGTGGAGGAGTTGTTTTGTCTCCAGGTTTTGTTTCAGTGTCGTGGGAATATTTGAGGCTGTGCATTCCAGCTATGTCCAAAAGACATTTAACCCTGACGGGGGAGAAGATACTGTTTTCTTGGTCTGCCCGAAGGGACCATTCATTGTTTTATAACGCATGTGACAGAGGCTAAGCCTTCAGGGAGACTCTTAGAGAGGGGAACTCCAGAAAAGAAGGCTGGTAGTAAGTCATGGGGTGGCTGGAGTACAACAGGCCATCTTTTGTGCTGCTCTTTTAATAGACCACGGCAGATTGAATTATTGACAGCGTGTTGAATGGATCGTTATCAAGCTAATTAGGTCAGGAGCTAATTACCCTCCTCCATCCCCAGCTCCTCCTCTCGTCCAGTCAGGATTTGGCATTCTGATTGCCCTTGAATCAGAATAAAATCTCGAATTATGTTGTACTTTAAAATCTCGAATTAATGATATCTGCTTACATTTATGTTGGTTCTGTTCTGTTTACCCAAAGGGGGGTTATCGCTGCTCTCTCTGCTCTTATCCATGATAGGCTGCATGGATGCGCAAGGAGTTCTTGCCCAGAGAGCGGAACCATACCGCCAATCAAAACTGTATGCTAATTGTCAATCGCATTTAACGATAGTGGTCCTGACAGAATTATTTTCTATGTAATTCTGTGGGCGCTGACTCAGTACAGAAAGTGGGATAACAGGCTTGTGTGTGTGTGTGTGTGTGTGTGTGTGTATGTATACCTTTGGGGTGCTCTCTCGCTGTCTGATTATGTAGTTGAGGTTGTTCGTGATGTGTGTGTCCAGACCGCGGGCCAGGTTCCAAGGTTTGCAGATCCAGTGGTTTTCCAGTCCTCTGAAATTATCATTGACAAACATTATACACTACTATAATAATAGACAACACGTAAGCTTGATATTTCAGACCTCATCTTAGGACCATCCTTTATGCAGAATGTCATATTAGACTAAAAGAGATTTATAATGTTAATTTGCTTTGTATCCAGTGATGGAAATTTCTTGATGGAGAGAGAAATGTTTTCTTTAAAAACAGTGTATGGAAATTGTGAGAAGATTGTTAAAGAATACTGATACGATCAGTAACTGTAACAATACAGATATTTAAAGCTTCTGTCACTAGACCAGTGTGTTGTGATTGGTCAACCGCTTCCAGCGTGTTTCAGAAATGTCACGCCCCCTTACCATAACGGTGAGTTTTAACACAATACTTTAGCAACTCAACCAGGCCTCACATCATTATTTGACCTTTTCCATGGGCAGGAATTATTTAAATGAGGGATAATATGATATGTACGTTCCCGGAAGAAAACTCAAGACTACAATTGAGGCGTTTTTGTGCTTTATAACTTTGTAGGCCTTTTTATGCTCAAACAGCGACATTACACTAAAGAAAGTAGAAGATGTAAAACAGCATAAAGGGTCCTCTTCAATATATTATTCTAAAATGTTACATTTACTATAGTTAATATTGTATATAATCTACTATTATTAGTAATTATAAATATGACTAAGGATATTAAGGGCCTCAGATAACTGGACACAAGTTCCCTGCTCATCATGCCCTTGGTAGAAGACTCAGATATTGCTTGCCCAGCCTTTTTTAGTCACTGTTCAGCTACAAAATAATGTTTCTTGTGTATAGGCTTGCACTTGCAGCGTCATCTCTTCTCAACCTGGCCTTACATGAGATCACAACAATAGCAAACCATAACCATCCAATCCAATCAATTCCTGATGGGGAAAAAAAACAAGATCTTCAAGAAGATCTTCTTGAAAAAGTCAAGAACATCAGATCTTCTCTGTTCGAGAAGCCGTTTCAAGTGACAAAATAGGGAAGGAAAGACTATCGCAACTCCCTTTTCATGCTGATTTTAAGTTTCATCCTTATGTCGAAATTTCAAAAAGTATTGTGCATTATTTAGGAAGTTCAAAAGACCATCTTACAACAGCCACAAAAGGAAGTGGAGCAAGAGTATGCTTTAATTAGATCCGTCGTATGATTAAGAAGTCTAGACTTTTGGAAGTGGCTAACAATGGGAAACTGTTGATGTGCAGTCAAATAGAAGGAAATTTATTCTGTGCAACTATGTAATATTTAAATATAAATGTGTGTGCGTTTTTCTGTTCAGGCAGTCGCGCTGTTTCCACGAATGAATAGACTCCCAGCCGTTTCTCTTTTTCCCTAGCACGTTTAGTCTGATTACATAGTGTGAGAGAATTACCACAATCCGTTACAAATGAGTTTTGCAGCACTATGATCGGACAGACGCTCACCTCTCCTGTCTTTGTAAGTAATGTCTGACAAACTGAGGCAGCTCAGTCTGTAGGTTAAAGGTCTTGGGGAGCCACGGAGCCCCCTGACCTCCCCTGGCTCTCCATGCCACAGATGCCAGGCAGTCTTTAGTGGTCAGCACCGTCTCACAGGGGAACTGGTTGAGCAGGACATGAGGCCGTTCCTCACTCAGTTTCCTATTAGTCAGTTGAGCAAACAAAAGTATTTAAGTGAAACAAGAAAAGTGACAGATCACCAATTGGGCAACAGGTTTTGCCCAAATTGTGGAACATTTGGGGACCATACGTCCTCAACAAGGATAAAAACCTGAAACCGCCCACCATCAAGTAAAACAAAGTAAAAATAGCTTAATGAACAATGTCTTGATTAAAATTCAAAATTGCAAAAAAGGTTTGCATGAGGGTTAGGTTCAGGGATAGGGCTGAAGTGTGCGTGTGTGTAAATCTGCTCACCGATAATCTCGGATATGGGAGAAGGTCCAGATTACGTCAGCCTCTTCCTCGTTTTCAGTGAATTGGAAACGTGGATGTTTCAGATGGTCTAAAACCTGCTTCATCTCAGTGTAGACCCTGATTTGTGCATACAGGAAAAGACTAAGTGAATACTATTGGAATATTTCAGAACATAAATTAATCAGGTATGATCAATGTGAATATAGCCATTTATGATGAGTTACTCTATTATAGTCATGTTTTTGACTGTGTGTGTGTGTGTGTGTGCAGAGGCCTGTAAGAGAATGCAATGTGCTCAATATGAGACACTCATACACTCGCACACATTGCCTGATACCCCTGAGGTGTCAGAAATTTGTCAATCTTAATACCATACACAATACAGACACACTGCAAACAGATGTTCAGCTAAGATACAATCAGCATGTCCATTTATTCTAAAAATTTTGAACTCTTTGTGGTCTGTCTGGTGGTACATACTGTAATGGAAAAATTGGATTTTCATTGATTCTCAGTAGATATTACAAAGGAATGTGAGTCACATGTTTATATTGTTTGTAGTGTGGTATGGTAACGGGAAACATATGTATGTGAACAGGAACTTTATGTATGTTTGTAGACTTGTGGAAGTGCAGGAGTGAGACATTTGGTGTCAGCTGGGAAGGGACCTTTGACCCCAGAGGTCTTAAGGATCAGCTAGTGATGAATCGAAGCATATGCAACAGTGGGTCCATTATCTATGGAATGTGTGGCGGAAAGAAGCCCTGCTGAATAAGAGCTTCCCAGCTCTTCCTGTCTGTGTCTCACTCACCCTACAGCGTAACTTCTGTGTGGTGACTGGGCCTTCTTGCAAGAAGAAATACTTTTTAAAGACAATTTGATTCAGAGTGTCTCTTACGCAGTGATGAGGGTTTAATATGATTTTTTGCCACCACAAAACCTCTTTAAGACAGTAAAAACAGCAAGTACAAAAGGTACGGATTTCACCTTAAAGGCAGGGTAGGTAATCATTTTTCTAAAAAAAAAAAACATTCCAAATTTGTTTAAACTGTCTTTATATACCAATACATAATTAAAATGTAAGTACTCTGAAAAAGAAAATATAAAAATCAAGTGACTGTAGACCTTTTAATCTGCAATAAACACAGCTCATTATTTCCATTCACTCCACCCCCTCCCTTCTGAGCTCCTTCCAAAGCCACGCCCCCAAAACACATGAACGCGCGACGCCAAACGCTCAGGCTGGAACAAGACGCATTTATTACCTGAGACGAGTGGAGAGGAAGGAGCGCAGTACATACAGTGACATCATGTCAGAATCACATGTAATAAAATACCTAACTTTATCACTATGAATATAAACAAATAAGATTTCTTTTAGTACTCACTATCAAGCTAGCATATCGATAATGGTAAAGTTTCATTCGGTAACGAGCTATATTTATAAGGCAAAACTAAAAACAGGTTGCATTGATACACGTTTTTCCATTACCATCAGTTACACTGTGATGAAGATGAATTTTGTGTAAGATTCATAACATATACGGTGTTTTGCATGTAAGAGTTTCCATGATGAAAACATTGTTGACTCTAATGAAGACTAACGTACACTCCGAGTCCGGAGACAAGTACCGCATCGTCGGTTCGAGGACAGGTCCGGGGTTGAGGGCGAAGCAGAGGAGGTCGTTCAAGAGTGCGGGCAGGGTCCGAGGAAGTAGTTTTTGCCTTGTTTGCCTTCGCTGACTGCATATGCAGATGCTTTGAGCTGAATATTTCCGGGAACGGTGACATGTGATGAGTGCACGCAGGGCAGCGCGAGCAATGGGGCTCGGGGCGGGCACGAGACATGAAGGCATCTGATTGGTTCTTTACATTCGCACCGAATGGCAGTGATTGGTCAGAGTTTTTACTGTCCTGCAGCTGCTACAGAGGTCTGATTTTTTTCATTCCTTTTTCTAAACACATAATGTATTGACTACTATCAGGATGGAAGGACCATTTCACCCAGTATAAAAAAAAGTGTTTCTGAACAGTATTACCTACCCTACCTTTAATGTCAATCAGCTACATTTAAGACATAGATTAATAAAAGAAAAGCATTTAAACATACACTTCAAATTATAATAAGCGTAAACACATCAAAATTATAGTAATAAGAAACATATCAACATGATGAAATTTTTTGCCAAAACAATAGACTTTTGACTTCTTTAAGACAGTAAAAACAGCAAGTACAAAAGTTCACCTTGAGTCAATCAGCTACATTTAAGACATAGATTAATAGGAAGATATATAATTTTTCTTTTTCCTGCTTCACCACAGTCAAAAAAGTTGATAAAGAAGTGTGTTGTGTCTGTAATGTATTGACCCCATCTTGGGGAAGAGCATTTGGAAAACTGTTTAAAAGAGTGTGTGAGGACAAACTCTAGTCTCTAGTCTGCAGACCAACTCGGCTTTGTATCTCTGAAAATGTTTCTCTTTCTTATCGTTAGGTAGGTACCCAATAGGCATCTGTACAGTTATCTTTTTTGCTCCTCCTCGAGATATCGCCACCGTTAGAAACATTTTCCCTGAGGCCTTCTTTCTATTGGTGGAGAACCTCAAACATATTATATAACAACCACCTGCATCCCTCCTTCAGGTTTTCGGGTACTTTTACATCCTTAAAAAACCCTGTGACCTAGTTTCTGCTTGGCATTACAGCATACAGACTTCTGCATGAGGCAGATGCAATTCCCCAACACCATCATGAACAAATCATATACGTTTTGATAAATTATCCTTAGAAATATCAACAACACCTAAGCATTATAACTTTGAGCTAAAGCCTAATTGGTCGATCTGAAAATGAGGAAGAAAAGGTCTAATAATATTTTAATTAAGTTTACAAGCACTACAATCTCTGAAGAAATAACACACATCAGTTTACATCAATTACTTTTTGTCCATTCTTCTTTGAATTTTTGGTCTACATTGTCTTGTGTGTATCAGAATAATTAATCGTGTCATTGCGTTCATGAGACATACGTATCGCTGCATGGTCCTTATTTGCACATATTTCATTTGAAGAAGACATGATGAATTATGTTTGCATTTGTGGTTCGTGTTTGGAGCTCTAGACTAGAGTATATGAAATATGTCCATAAAAACTTGACACTTGATCGCACTCGGGATATAAACTGTGATTCGTGTTGCAAGTGTTGTTAAACTCATTGCGGCGTTTGTGAAACCGATCTCACGCCCGCTGTATTGTTATATATTAAATAATGTTACAGTCATATTTTCCATGTGTTGGTAGTCAAACTCCAGCTCTGACCGCATTGTGGGGGAAATGCAAACAATACTTTTGTTCTACTGTATGGAGGATACGCAGAACGCAAAGCCAGAGGTGAACGAACAGCGCGCAAACGCTCTTGTGCATAAATACTGCACAGTGGGATTAAAAGAGTTTATTTGCATGAATAAATGTGGAGAAAAGCTAAACACTTATCTTAGCTTAACACTTTTCCCTTAATAATACAGTCAATTATAATGAGTGCATGTACATATCTGTTAACATAAAAAACCAAGACCCTTTAAAGCCTAGCAGTTTTTGTAAACCTCCCCAGCCTTTGAGGATGAAGGATCTAGACAGAGAACACTGCCCACACTGTGACCCAAGATTTATAATGGTTCATTAAGGGGCTGTAATTGTTACATGCAGAGACATGTTCCAGATCCTCATTTACACACACACACACACACACACACACACACACACACACACACACACACACACACACACACACACACACACACACACACACACACACACACACACACACACACACACACATTTACTAAGCTATCTAAATGGGGACATTCCATAGACGTAATGGATTTTATACTGTACAAAATAATGTAGAACATTTTTTGACATGAAAATAAGACTTTAGAGTGGCAAAGACCACAATCAAACAATACTTGACATTCAACATAAAGGCTTACTTTAGAACTTTCCCATCTGGTACACCACAAGGCTGGATGTCTACAGGAAGCTTCTCTTTGTTCTCTTGTAGAATCGTCTGGAAAAGTTCAGTGATGTAGAGAGAAAATGGTACTTAAAAGATTTTTCTGGATCAAAATGATGTCCACAAAAACACCTAAACAGACTGACATATTACAAGTAGGAATTGTCGTGGAAATTTCTTTATCCTAAGACTTTATCAAATAAGAGACACAGTGGTACCTCTCAAAAGTGAATAAGCAATGCTTTATTTCTTGCAAGAAAGGCGTTCTACACACAGACAATGTCTAGCATGAGAAGGCAAAGTGTCCTCCTCTTTTCAAAGTTAATATAGTACTTTCTTCAGCATCCGCACCCTTCCTCAACACCTCTCGTCTCATTTGTTATTGGTGTATCAGCAAACAAATTACCCTATATGGCATGTTCAATTCTGCTGATCCTGCTCTTATGCGTGCACAGAAAAAAAAAACAGAGTTTGATATGAAAAACAGAGTAATTAATCACTAGAACACAGAACACTTCCTTTCCTTTATGTGGGAACACAGCCCACTAGGGACAAGATATCCCACCATATTTCACTCAAGCCTAAGTGCTTTATGCAGCTTATATCCATCAATGCATTCAAGATAAGCAAGAATAAAGTTTCCATTACAAAAGCATAAGTAAGAATCAAATTTCCATTACAGAATGCCAACAACCAAATAAGATATCACATAGACAAACACTTCCAAATAACATTTTAAAGATGATTAAATTCACTCACTTCATAGTAAAGGTCAGACGGTTCCCGGATGTCGTCGCTCACTGCCTCAAGGTCATCGGGTAGCCATGGCAACAGGCGGCATCTCCTCACCAAAGCGTCTGCTTCTCCGTATGCAAAATCACGCGTCACCTCATCTGATAAATGTCAAAACTCTCATCAAATCAAAGGCAGGAATTTGAATAAAACCACTTTGTAATGAAGGGGTGGATTTATAATCCCTTTCTCTTTTATTATTTAATGGATAGGGAATCATAGTTTCCTGAAATTTATTGCATACATTCTGCTATTAATGTAAAGGAAAATATCTGTATTTTGTTATCTGAGAGGTGACTATTACTAGCGTGAGCCAGATCTTCAGTTTTTATTCATTTAGTCTGGCTTCCACTTATTTTGTAATTAACTGATTTGATCATCATGCAAATGAATCAAGAGTTCTAAAGTTTGATGTTTTGTTCTTATTTTTATTTAGCTGTTCTCATGATAGCTGTAAAGACATCTGTGGCTTTCTGATGTTATATTTCTGCAAAGATTTAAGAGGAACTCATTCACATATGCTTAGGGCCCAGCGATAGTGATCACTTCAGACTGGAGTCGAAACCACAGTAATTCATCAAGTTTATCCTGCACCTTGACATGTCACCGTGACCTGCTAGACATTCACATGACCTTTAAAAAGTTCCAATAATGGTCAAAATAAGGTACTTCCCTGTCACATAATCTAGCCTATAAAGTGTCTAGGTAGATGTCTTGCAATCTTGCTTTGTCTTCTTTGTTTCTTCCAACTTATTATTTTCTTCTTTGAACTTCAAGTGAGAAAAATTATTCGGTCGCTATAGTCGTGCATCAGAGTTATTACCTTTGAGCAATATATGGCTAAGGTTACATTGTCAGTGTAAACTCCAGTTAAAAATGAAACTTCCTAATTTTAATTCTGACACAAACTTGTCAGGTCTGACTTTAGTCAGTGGATGCAGGGTTGGCTAATACCTCTTAAGTCGGTTGCCTACTGCTCACTCATACAGATTGTTTTTAGTTTATTTTAGCCACTTCCATACAACTTGCTAAATCAGATGACGAGCCTACAGCTCAGTTCATACATGCGCCTTTAGTTTGATCTACCCTGACTAAGATTTGGGGTAGCATCAGCCTCCTTATAATCTACTAAAATAATGATTTCAGAATTATTCAGAATAAAGCAAGATGTAACATTTATTTAAACACTGAGTTAAACATCAATTAAAAGGATACATAACTGATCAGCATAAAATACAAACATTTTTCAAAATGCACTATCAAAAATTGTTTAAAGGATCAGCAATAGAGACACAAAGCAACCGTGTGGGAAGTTCTGCTTCCTTGAGTGGTTTGCCAATTCCCTTTAAATGCCCAAGTGGAACAAAAGAACAATAAACATCTAGCACCCAAAGTATTTATTCAGCTTTCGTTGGACCTTTTCCTGTGCCCCAAGCTTGACAAATCTTATCAACGATCTTTATTGGGCATCTCCCGCGTCTGAAGAACAGGCATTGTTTCCTTTGTCCTGACTGTTCTGCTGCTGCGGGAATGAAAACCCCTTTACCATTCGCACCAGAAGTGTTTATTTTGACCTCCCATAAAACAGCTGGAGACAGTAGATTTGTGAGATTTGCATGAATGAATGAGAATCTTTAACTAGTAGTTTATATCAGCTCAAGTTTGCTTTGTGTGGATGTATTGTTGTGTTCCAGTGATGTGCTGCAACTCAACCTTGAAGGAAAAAGACATTGCCTATGTTTTATCTAATGTTGTGTCTGCACTGCAGGGGTTGTATATGTATATGATAAGCATGTGAGGATGCCAAAAGAACAGCATCCAGGAGAATCAGACACCCAGATGAGTATGAAAAAAAAAAAATACCACGGAAGTTAATAAAGGCCATGAACTGTCTGGTTACTGACATTTCTTCTTTTTGTGTTCACTGTTAAGCAGAAGAAAGAAATTCATACATGCTTGAAACAACTTGAGGGTGAGTAAATGATGACAGAATTTTCATTTTTGGGTGAACTATCCCTTTAACGCAAGATATTGTCTTTAAATATACACATTTGCACACGATTGCTAGAATTATGTGTACTGTTAACCAAAATGACGTCAAACTGGCCTTCCGTATGCCAATAGGTACTGGTGTTTCTGTATGCTAAGTTATGTTTGGGGTGTTGAGGGAGGCCCACCTGAGAGTGGCACTTCCTTCGCTTCATTTACACCTTGCAGGAGAAGGTGCTGTTTATAATGCACTAACTAATACATCTCCATTTCCGGACCTATACGCTAGAACACACACACACAGGTTCCCGAGATGGAAGGGAAGGAAAGGAAGAAAGAATACCGATATGAATGCACACTTGGGGTAAACATAAATTGAACACAATTCCCAGGAGTTAATACAATGAAGTACTGAAAGTCACATTGTTTCATGATTTAGGGATGTCACATGTTTTTTACATTGTCAAGTGATTTATTAGTCACATGGTTTTACTTCTTCGGGGAAAACCCCAGCGTAGGCACAGGAACTGATGTAACTAAAACGTTCCTATATATATGAGTGCTTTTGTATCAATCGATGCTTTTTTCTTTTTGATCTTGATGTCGTTGAAGCCCTGAAGAGAATATAGCCCATCTTCAGTTATACTTTTACTCTTTGACTTGATATTGCTCTGTGGTATCTTTAACTTGCTAAACTCAAAGGAGGACAAGTTAATTAATTCTGCTAAACTGTAGAATAGGTATTTAGCTTTTTGTGAATCCATTCACAGGACTGCCCTGGAATAGGATAGAGCTGAATGAGTTATAACCTGTAACCTTTTGTTGATTTGCTACAAACCTGTTGTATTGTATAACCAGTGTCTTAATCTTTTGTATAAATAAATTTTATTTTATAAAGATAAGTATCGTTATTGTATATCTCAGCTCATCACGAGATAGTCGTATAAATATCATACCAGAGCATTATAGGAATAGGGAACAAGACTTCTATTCTTCAAAGAACACCTTTGGACCAGATTCTGCTGGAAGGTAAGCATAACTTTGGTTCTATAGGTTAGAACTTGTATACATGTATTGTGACACATTGGGAGTACAATATTCCTAGGCACGCTGATATATGCTAGACAAGCCGAGGGGATTTAATCCTAAGAAACTGACCTGACAGCACAAGGCTATTCTAGATAACTTAAGTTATAATGAGGCTAATCAGGAGATGAGATAATATCAGATCTCACAACAACCTGCAACTCGACGTCAACGCAGAAAGGGTCACAATAAGAAATCTGTAACTACAGATGCAGCCCACGAGCTGACTTGGTTAATAAAGAATATAACCATCTAAAAATTGATGGTTGCTGTTGATCTCTGCCTCTCTCAAATCACATGACAAGGGTCATTATCCACAAATACAAAGGAACTATTGGATCTTCGGAGAACAAGCCGCTGGCTAGACATAGTCATGCTTGTACAGAAATAGCAGGACTACACTTGCTGGGACCAGCAGTCATACACGCGTGATATTGAAATAGCAGTCATGTGCCTTACAGTAACTATGATGAAGACGGCTGAATTCAGACTATAAAAGAGACCTGGACAGTACTCTTCGCTCTTCCTTGCAATCTCCAGTCTGATACGCCAGCAGTTATCAGATGCAAGAAGCTTTAAGCCTAGCTAGTACCTCTCTGTTAGTTAGTACTCATTTTGTAATCTGTAACAAGTATTCGTTTCATTTTGATTCTTTTAATAAATATTGTTAAACATTTATCATAACCATCTGACTGGACCTTGGATTCTTGGGTACGTGTCACATTCTTCTATCTGGATCAGGAAGATCCTAACTGGAGGAAACGACAAAAGGGTGAGCATTCTTTTGATATAAGAATAATCACTGTGAGATTAGATGGATTAATAAAGCCTAGCCAAAGAGGCATCTTACGACAGGGTTATTGTTGTATAGCGAACACGGTTGAAGAGAACCTAAAAAGGTAGACTTATACTACGAAGGGGAAATCTATTATCTTTATAATAGAATACGAATTTGTAGAGACTGATCGCCTAACTCTTGAGGACACGACTAAAGGATAGGCTCTTTAGTTACCGCGGGATTATCTATATGTCCTGGATAGGATGTAGGTAGCCTGACTTCGTCATACTCGTATTCTAGGCAGAATGTGAGTCTGCTACTGCTCCATAGGGCTTTGATTATGAGGCGTTAACCGAACCAGAAAAAAAAAAAAAAAAACTCTGCACTCAATTGGATAGACCTACAACCAATCAGAGCAACGCAGTGAGCGAAGCATAGTTGTCAACAGAGCTCAACTGCACACACGCAGGAAGAAGTAGTAAAGTAATGGGTAACACTTTACTTGAAGGGGTGTGCATAAGACTGACATGACACCGTCATAATCATGACATGACACATGTCATGAATATGAAGGAGGTTTTATGCATGTTTATGACAACTGTCATTAAGTGTCATTCGCTCAATTATGACATTTTTTATGCAAATATGACATTGTGTGAGATGTCTTTGTTATGGCAACTTGACATTACTAAGACAACACAACCTGTCATAAATATGTCATAAACATGTGTATTGGAAATTTTACATTTAGATGTGTTTTTTACTTTCAGATGTGTGCAACTTGTGTTAACGTTGAACATTTATTTTTACTCATAAGCATTTAAAGAAATATAATCATATAAGCTTGCAGGAACAAAATGTTCAGGGTAGCAAAGAGACTATAGCCCCTTTCACACAGCACATTGAACCCGGGAAATTGCCGGCAAATTTCCGGAACGCCTTCTGTGTGAACGCAAACACGACCCGGGTTTAAAGCCGGGATCGATGCCGGGTTGGGGACCTAGTAACATTGCCGTGTTCAGTCCCGGGACGCGCGCTGTGTGAACAAAAGCCGTAATAATGCCGTGTCGTAGTGATGACGCTGAAGCCGGGATCGTTCGCCAGCTGTGAAACGGTACGAAATGCGCAATTTTATGATCGAATCAGAGAAATAAATGCACAAGCGTGGTTTCTCGAGAGAGAAATCGCAGCTCATAAGCAAACTGAAGACGCTGCTGAGACATTACAAGTCACATCGATGTCACGTGTCTTTCCGGGACATACACGGGTTGTGTGTGAACGCGCTCTCTGATTCCGGCAAATCACTGGCAGTGTGAATGAACCAAAATCAAACGAACCCGGGTCAAATCCCGGGTCACTTTATCCGTGTATTTTCCGGAATCTCTGTGTGAAAGGGGCTTATGTGTACTCAAAGTGACCTATTGTTGTACTTCAAGTGTGAAAAGTATGTGCGCAGCTTTGATAGAAATAGAGATAAGCAAAATGTGTGAAAAAGCTGCAGCTAAAAACAGGAACTTGTAGTAGGCATGGTATTGTTCTGTCTAGATATAATTTATGCCAGACAAGAGATCTTGAACGAAATTGTTTCCTTTTAAGGTAAGCGATCTTTTGAGACAAATGAAGCCTACCCAGGATGTGTTAGGGGTATATAACCTCGGCAAGGGAACTAACCCTGGGGCGCTTCTCATATCAGACTCTGACTGATGTGTGAACAGCCTTTTTCTTGCAAGAAATAAAGCTGATCTTTGTTAACCTTTGAGATATCCTACTGTCTTACAATTATTGATAAAAGTTGGGAAAAGAATTTCCACAACACATGACATAGCAGATTAATTATCAAACTTAAGAAACCAGTTAGCTTTATGGGTTAACATTTCATTAAACTGTCATGTGGTTGGTTTTGACATTGGCTATCATGAGGCCATTATAACATTTTAATGACAAATAAAATTTGTACCACTGTAGTTGAGGTCAAGAAAAACATTCATGACATAGTTATAATGGCCTCATGACAGCCAATGTCAAAACCAACCACCTGACAGTTTAATGAAATGTTAACCCATAAAGCTAAGTGGTTTCTTAAATTTGATAATTAATCTGCTATGTCATATTTATGACAATTTATGTTATCTTGGTAATGTCAAGTTGTCATGACAAAGACACTGACAGATTATGATGTATTGGTTTATGTCAAGTTGTCATAACAAAGACATCTCAAACAATGTCATATTTGCATTAAAAATGTCATAATTGAGCAAATGACACTTAATGACAGTTGTCATAAACATGCATAAGACCTCCTTCATATTTATGACATCTGCCATGTCATGATTATGAAGGTGTCATGTCAGTCTTATGCACACCCCTTCAAGTAAAGTGTTACCAAGTAATGAGTAAAGTAATAATAAAGCACTCCATGAGTGCGACCAAAGGAGAAACCACAATGACCACAGGGTTTTCATTGCGTCCCATCTTCTTAGCGACCATCGGAGTCAGCTGATAAAATCAACTTTTGCCGAATCGCGTAGGAAGGACGGCAAACACATCTTTCCGATCGACAAATGCCTTGATTGCGGTTCTCTGTTCGTCTTTTAAAATGAATGCCCTGTCGATTTCTTTTATAACAGACGCGATAGCGGAATCTAAACATCTCAATTCTCCTGGTGCAGTTGTCTTTGTTGAAAACCAATTCAACCCAAGCGCTCTTTGGTGACGTGGGTGATTAGGTAACCGCAGATCATCTGTCCATCATCGATTAAAGCCCGCCCTGGCAATTTGATTGGCTCGGCCTTCTGGTAGCCGAGCATAATTACTCCTCAACGGATCGAGTCCAGACCGAACTTCCCGACCAAAAAATGTTGTGGGCGGGGTTCGGGCTGGCACCCAGGCTAGGATGTAGGATAATTTGGAACGGTATTAATCGTGATAATCCATCGCAGTTAATGAGAGGCGGCATCCTCTTATTTACCATGGATTTAGGAAATGTGGAGAATTCTCTATGAACATAACTATGATTCACATATTTTCATATACGTGTGCTGAGAAATACATACTTTTTGCTGCAAAATACTTTTATATGATTTTTATAAACTAAACATGACTTTTATATTTGTTATCTCATGTTAAAATGTGAATATCAAGCTTTTGATGAACATTTTCATCTCTTAAATCACCATTGTATGGCATTATATGTTTTGCCCTCATAATACAACTAGAGCTTTGATCATACAACTGAATATTGAAATATAATCTTACTTAGACATCATATTGGGAGATATAGAGTGGCAACTGATATTTCAATGCATTTTATATAAGTAGCCTACTATGCTGTTATAAAGATTTCAGCAATTTATATCATAAACAACAATCTTACTTTTTGGCAATATAAATATCAGCAACTGCATCAATTGCATATTTAGATTCCTCAGTTTGGTCCTCTGAATGAAACCGAGTTTTTTTTTTTCTTCTTCTTTGGGTGTGAGCTTCATATTCTACTATATATGAGCCATAACAGCCTTATATATCACAGTTTTTGGACTATTATTTCATATGCCAGGTTTTGCTCTGTTAAGAACTTTTCAAGATCAAATGAATACACGAACTGACGGCATAAGTACCAAGCGGTAAAAGACCTCTAAAATGTGTGTGAACGACAATCTCCTTTGTTTCCCGTGGAGCGTGAAAGCAAACATGTCGTTCGAGTGTGAAAAGCCCTGTTAACATCTGAAGAGTTCAGATCTAAGTGCCATCTGAAATTTTCTTCTAGAATGATCATTTTTATCAAGCTCGTATATTTAAGTTCAGTCATTTCACTTAAATGACAATGAAAATGACCTATTAATTGTCATTTAAGTGAAATAACTGAACTTAAATATACAAGCTTGATAAAAATGATCATTCTAGAAGAAAATTTCAGATGGCACTTAGAGGCTTTTGCATCTGAACTCTTCATTCTGATCTTAACATTCGTCTAGGGTTGCCATTTCTCCCAATCTCACTTGAATTTTTGATTGGTAGACTTTCTGGAGCATCTTTGATCTGCCTTTTGTCATGATGCGCAGACATGTGAAGCACACTTATCTCCATGAGGGACAGCCTAAAGTGGCCCGAGTCATTCCACTGAGGTATAACCCCCTTTGTTCCCCGCGGAGCTTTAGGTCAGAGAGATTGAAATCTATTTGATCTTCTCAATCAAGAGATAAAAAGAAAGAGGTGGAGTACCTGCTCACTAAAACAGCCAGTCAATAAAGACAGACGTACTCAGTAAAGATGTAAGAATCAACCGAAGGTACCTGATTTAAAAGAGAAAGGGAGAAGCAGAAAACGGAAACATTTCTATATATCTTGTTTGTTTAATAATTTAATCAAATCTAATTAATTATATAGTTAGTTGTGTTTATCATTATTATCATTTGAAATGTATGTTCAATGCTCTTTTCACTTATTAATCTTAACCTTTTGTTCTTTCTGTAAGACATGAGCAGAAGTCTAAAGTTTCCAATAGACTGTGGCACGGTAGAACAAATGTTTTTGTTAAAATGATACAATATATTATCTTAACCATCATGTCTGCAGTAAATACATCTTGCATGTAGGGGCAAGAGCAGCTTCATTCTTTTATGTAAATTATGTATTGAGACTAACAATTTCCTGACACATATGGTCCAAACATGTTCTGAGATATGCTTCTACAAACCCACAAATCACCAGACTTAAGTCAAATTATATTATTATTAAATGAAATATTATTATATGTATAATTTAAAGCTGGTAATTTACTTTGCCCTTCAAAAGTTTGGGGTCAGTAAGTTTTTATTTTTTTAAGGAAATAAATACGCTTATTCAGCAAGGACATATTCAATTGATCATAAGTGACAGTAAAGACACTTACAATGTCACAAAAGATTTCAAATAAATGGTGTTTCTATCTAAAGAATCTCGAGAAATCTTTTTGATCACATTTTCCACAAAATATTAAGCAGCACAACGGTTTTTAAGATTGATGATAATATGAAATGTTTCTTGAGCAGCAAATCATCATATTAGAATGATTTCTGAAGAATATTGTGACACTGAAGACTGGAGTGATGATGCTGAAAATTCTGCTTTGATCACAGGAATAAACTATCATTTTAAAATGTATTTAAATAAAAAACGGCTATTTTAAATTGTAATGATTCATTATGTATTTTACTGTATTTTTTCGATTGCACTTTTTTTAAACTGCATTTATTTGAATAAAATTGAAGAAGAAAACAATGTTGGTGAGCATAAGAGACTTCTTTCATTTCAAAAAAATGTAAACGGTTATTGTGTAGGACCTTCAGGTTACAAGTCTGACTCTTTAAACATTAGGCCACGACAGCCCCACATTTTTTCTCCAGCTCTGAGTCAGAAATCTCCACTTCAGTAACACTTACATACACCAACCTTTACAGTTTTATTACTATCTATATTCTGAAGGGTCTTACAGAGGGGTTTCTTCATATTTGCCTGATTTTATACATTTTATTACTAAAAATAAATGGTGAAAAAAATAACAATAAAAATTGGCAGTTGAAAGTATTTTCTGATTTCTGGAGTGATAAAAAGAGACTCTAATATGTCAAAAATAAATAAAATAAATAATTAAACGAGAATTTTGAACCTGGCTTTATCCAATGTTCAGATTTTTGTTCTAGAAATGTATGCAAATTAGTGCATATTTAATTAGATAATGCCTCAGTTGCATATTTACACAACACGGAAACATGTCTTGCCTCAAGCTGCAATTATATATATATATATATATACACACGCACACACACTATACCGTTCAAAAGTTTGGGGTCAGTAAGATTTTTAATGTTTTTAAAAGAAGTATCTTCTGCTCACCAAGGCTGCATTTATTTGATTAAAAATACAAACAAAAACAGTAATATTGTGAAATATTATTCCAATTTAAAACAGCTGTTTTCTATGTGAATATACAGTAAAGTGTAATTTATTCCTGTGATCAAAGCTGAATTTTCAGCATCATTACTCCAGTCTTCAGTGTCACATGATCCTTCAGAAATCAGTCTAATATGATGATTTGATGCTCAAGAAACATTCATTATTATTATCAATGTTGAAAACAGTCGTGTATTGTGTAGTTGTGTAGTTGTGTAGTCGTGTATAATTTTTTTTCAAAATTCTTTGATGAATAGAAAGTTCAAAAGAACAGCATTTATCTGAAATCTAAAGCTTTTGTAACATTAAACACTACCGGTCAAAAGTTTGGGGTCAGTAAGAATTTCAATTTTATTTTTGGGGGAAAGAAATAAAATAAAGGATGAGTTAAGACATTTATAATGTTAGAAAATATTCTATTTTAAATAAATGCTGTTCTTTTGAACTTTCTATTCATCAAAGAATTTTGAAAAAAAATGTTTACACGACTGTTTTCAACACTGATAATAATAATGAATGTTTCTTGAGCTTCAAATCATCATATTAGAATGATTTCTGAAGGATCATGTGACACTGAAGACTGGCGTAATGATGCTGAAAATTCAGCTTTGATCACAGGAATAAATTACAGTTTAAAATATATTAAAATAGAAAACAGTCATTTTAAATTGTCATAATTTCACAATATTACAGTTTTTTTATTATTATTGTTTTTTTTTATCAAATAAGTGCAGCCTTGGTGAGCAGAAGATACTTCTTTTAAAAACATAAAAAATCTTACTGACCCCAAACTTTTGAACGGTAGTATATATATATATATGAAACATTTATTTAACAAAAATTGTTGAAGGGTTGGGGTCAGAATCCCTTGTCTCTTCAGTTTAAATATATATCCTTTTGAATGATTACTTTATTCTTATAAAAAATTCAACAATCATGTATATCCATGTATCCATATGGTTTCTGTAAGTGTTTACCCATTTTCTTTTAGGTGCATTCCAGTGTGTGCGCTTGGGTTGTGTTCACATGCAAGGGGCCTTTTGATGATAATTCTCTTGGGATTCAGAGAGCGGCGAGAAGGACTCTGTATCCATGTGTTGCTTATATATCTGTCTTGGGTGACTTGTATAAGTTCGAGGGTCACTATATCCATATATCTGCATCTATATATCTGTCTTGGGTGACTTGTATAAGTTCGAAGGTCAATTTATACATAATTTCACCTTATGTTCATTAAGTGAACATCCTCATGTGTATTTCTCATATTATCGTTCCTGCTTTTCTAAGGAGTGAAATGTGTTTTCAGTCTGTTATGGTGTACTGCTCTTCTGATAATGAGCTCAGGCCTTCTTCAGCCTTGAAGAGCATTGTTGTTCGTCAGTGTTGTGTGCGTTTGATGTTCTTTGCAGGTTCTGAACTCTGTGATATACAACATATGGACTCGAAGACACCATTCTCATTTTTACCTATTTGATTGAACTTCACGACTCCTGGTCTTCTTTCATCATATCTGGTCCTGGGTCTTACAACTGTACCCCCCTTACATGGTTGACACACACAAGTACCGTGCCACTTTACTTAATACACATAAATTGTAGTATACATAAAGTGTGTTGTGATAGCAGTCCCAAACTAGTTTTTGTTAATACAATAAAGCTAGTAAGTTGGTATGAGCAACCACATTAATTAAAAAATATATGAAATAACACAAAATATTGAGGTTGCAGAGTGATGCAGTGAGATCCAGGCAGACGAGCAATGATTATGTTAGAGATCAAATTTGAATAAGGAATAATAAATTGTTCGATTAATTTTCAGGTAGACTATCTGAAGCCTCAATGCTATCAATCATCATTCATCAGTTGGAAACATGTGCATGTGTGTCGGCAGCAGCAGCGTGAGATGTCTCGGGAGAATTATCAAGTACACGCAAAGCCAGTGTCATACCACAGCATTCTCCTATTTATTAAGGAAGATGGGTCATATTTATACACACAAGATAAGGCAATAACATCCAGGATGTGCTGGACATCCAATCATAGTACTCAAAGATCAGACCTTACGATACATGGCATATTAAGAAATATAGTATTAAGTAAGAGCGATCTAATGTATGTGCATGCCTTGGGTTTGTGCGAGTGTACCAAGCTAAGGTCTAGTTCTTGTTTTGTCTAGGTGTGTCCACGATGTGCACATAACAAAACGGAAAGAAGTTAAACAAGGGAAGTCTTACACAAGAGTGTCAAAATTTTTAGTTAGTTCACCCGAAAATGAAAATTCTGTCATTAATTATTCACGCTCATGTCGTTCCAAACCCGCAAGACTTTCGTTCATCTTTGGAATGCAAATGAAGATATTTTTAATGAAATTTGAGAGTTTTCTGTTCCTCCATTGACAGTAATGTATGTTTTTATTCACATATAAACATTCCTCACACATCAGTTGTGGTAAACAGAAGCTCAAGCTTGACGTGCAAGAACCAATGAGGTTCATTCTTGTGTTACGCAGCACGTTTGAGCTTCAGCGAGAACCAATGAGGTTCATTCTCGTGTTACGCAGCACGTTTGAGCTTCAGCGAGAACCAATGAGGTTCATTCTCGTGTTACGCAGCACGTTTGAGCTTCAGCGAGAACCAATGAGGTTCATTCTCGTGTTACGCAGCACGTTTGAGCTTCAGCGAGAACCAACGAGGTTCATTCTCGTGTTACGCAGCACGTTTCAGCTTCAGCGAGAACCAATGAGGTTAATTCTCGTGTTACGCAGCACGTTTGAGCTTCAGCGAGAACCAACGAGGTTCATTCTCGTGTTACGCAGCACGTTTGAGCTTCAGCGAGAACCAATGAAGTTCATTCTCGTGTTACGCAGCACGTTTGAGCTTCAGCGAGAACCAACGAGGTTCATTCTCGTGTTACGCAGCACGTTTGAGCTTCAGCAAGAACCAATGAGGTTCATTCTCGTGTTACGCAGCACGTTTGAGCTTCAGCGAGAACCAACGAGGTTAATTCTCGTGTTACGCAGCACGTTTGAGCTTCAGCGAGAACCAACGAGGTTCATTCTCGTGTTACGCAGCACGTTTGAGCTTCAGCGAGAACCAACGAGGTTAATTCTCGTGTTACGCAGCACGTTTGAGCTTCAGCGAGAACCAACGAGGTTCATTCTCGTGTTACGCAGCACGTTTGAGCTTCAGCGAGAACCAACGAGGTTAATTCTCGTGTTACGCAGCACGTTTGAGCTTCAGCGAGAACCAACGAGGTTCATTCTCGTGTTACGCAGCACGTTTGAGCTTCAGCGAGAACCAATGAAGTTCATTCTCGTGTTACGCAGCACGTTTGAGCTTCAGCGAGAACCAACAAGGTTCATTCTCGTGTTACGCAGCACGTTTGAGCTTCAGCGAGAACCAATGAGGTTCATTCTCGTGTTACGCAGCACGTTTGAGCTTCAGCGAGAACCAACGAGGTTCATTCTCGTGTTACGCAGCACGTTTGAGCTTCAGCGAGAACCAATGAAGTTCATTCTCGTGTTACGCAGCACGTTTGAGCTTCAGCGAGAACCAACGAGGTTCATTCTCGTGTTACGCAGCACGTTTGAGCTTCAGCGAGAACCAACGAGGTTCATTCTCGTGTTACGCAGCACGTTTGAGCTTCAGCGAGAACCAACGAGGTTCATTCTCGTGTTACGCAGCACGTTTGAGCTTCAGCGAGAACCAATGAGGTTCATTCTCGTGTTACGCAGCACGTTTGAGCTTCAGCGAGAACCAACGAGGTTCATTCTCGTGTTACGCAGCACGTTTGAGCTTCAGCGAGAACCAACGAGGTTAATTCTCGTGTTACGCAGCACGTTTGAGCTTCAGCGAGAACCAACGAGGTTAATTCTCGTGTTACGCAGCACGTTTGAGCTTCAGCGAGAACCAACGAGGTTAATTCTCGTGTTACGCAGCACGTTTGAGCTTCAGCGAGAACCAACGAGGTTCATTCTCGTGTTACGCAGCACGTTTGAGCTTCAGCGAGAACCAATGAAGTTCATTCTCGTGTTACGCAGCACATTTGAGCTTCAGCGAGAACCAACGAGGTTCATTCTCGTGTTACGCAGCACGTTTGAGCTTCAGCGAGAACCAACGAGGTTCATTCTCGTGTTACGCAGCACGTTTGAGCTTCAGCGAGAACCAACGAGGTTCATTCTCGTGTTACGCAGCACGTTTGAGCTTCAGCGAGAACCAACGAGGTTCATTCTCGTGTTACGCAGCACGTTTGAGCTTCAGCGAGAACCTACGCAGCACGTTTGAGCTTCAGCGAGAACCAACGAGGTTCATTCTCGTGTTACGCAGCACGTTTGAGCTTCAGCGAGAACCAATGAGGTTCATTCTCGTGTTACGCAGCACGTTTGAGCTTCAGCGAGAACCAACGAAGTTCATTCTCGTGTTACGCAGCACGTTTGAGCTTCAGCGAGAACCAACGAGGTTCATTCTCGTGTTACGCAGCACGTTTGAGCTTCCGCAAGAACCAATGAGGTTCATTCTCGTGTTACGCAGCACGTTTGAGCTTCCGCAAGAACCAATGAGGTTCATTCTCGTGTTACGCAGCACGTTTGAGCTTCAGCAAGAACCAATGAGGTTCATTCTCGTGTTACGCAGCACGTTTGAGCTTCAGCAAGAACCAATGAGGTTCATTCTCATGTTACGCAGCACGTTTGAGCTTCAGCAAGAACCAATGAGGTTCATTCTCGTGTTACGCAGCACGTTTGAGCTTCAGCAAGAACCAATGAGGTTCATTCTCATGTTACGCAGCACGTTTGAGCTTCAGCAAGAACCAATGAGGTTCATTCTCGTGTTACGCAGCACGTTTGAGCTTCAGCAAGAACCAATGAGGTTCATTCTCATGTTACGCAGCACGTTTGAGCTTCAGCAAGAACCAATGAGGTTCATTCTCGTGTTACGCAGCACGTTTGAGCTTCCGCAAGAACCAATGAGGTTCATTCTCGTGTTACGCAGCACGTTTGAGCTTCAGCAAGAACCAATGAGGTTCATTCTCGTGTTACGCAGCACGTTTGAGCTTCAGCAAGAACCAATGAGGTTCATTCTCGTGTTACGCAGCACGTTTGAGCTTCCGCAAGAACCAACGAGGTTCATTCTCGTGTTACGCAGCACGTTTGAGCTTCCGCAAGAACCAATGAGGTTCATTCTCGTGTTACGCAGCACGTTTGAGCTTCAGCAAGAACCAATGAGGTTCATTCTCGTGTTACGCAGCACGTTTGAGCTTCAGCAAGAACCAACGAGGTTCATTCTCGTGTTACGCAGCACGTTTGAGCTTCAGCGAGAACCAATGAGGTTCATTCTCATGTTACGCAGCACGTTTGAGCTTCAGCAAGAACCAACGAGGTTCATTCTCGTGTTACGCAGCACGTTTGAGCTTCAGCAAGAACCAACGAGGTTCATTCTCGTGTTACGCAGCACGTTTGAGCTTCAGCGAGAACCAATGAGGTTCATTCTCATGTTACGCAGCACGTTTGAGCTTCAGCAAGAACCAACGAGGTTCATTCTCGTGTTACGCAGCACGTTTGAGCTTCAGCGAGAACCAATGAGGTTCATTCTCATGTTACGCAGCACGTTTGAGCTTCAGCAAGAACCAACGAGGTTCATTCTCGTGTTACGCAGCACGTTTGAGCTTCAGCGAGAACCAATGAGGTTCATTCTCATGTTACGCAGCACGTTTGAGCTTCAGCAAGAACCAATGAGGTTCATTCTCGTGTTACGCAGCACGTTTGAGCTTCAGCAAGAACCAATGAGGTTCATTCTCATGTTACGCAGCACGTTTGAGCTTCAGCAAGAACCAATGAGGTTCATTCTCGTGTTACGCAGCACGTTTGAGCTTCAGCAAGAACCAATGAGGTTCATTCTCATGTTACGCAGCACGTTTGAGCTTCAGCAAGAACCAATGAGGTTCATTCTCGTGTTACGCAGCACGTTTGAGCTTCAGCAAGAACCAATGAGGTTCATTCTCATGTTACGCAGCACGTTTGAGCTTCAGCAAGAACCAATGAGGTTCATTCTCGTGTTACGCAGCACGTTTGAGCTTCCGCAAGAACCAATGAGGTTCATTCTCGTGTTACGCAGCACGTTTGAGCTTCAGCAAGAACCAATGAGGTTCATTCTCGTGTTACGCAGCACGTTTGAGCTTCAGCAAGAACCAATGAGGTTCATTCTCGTGTTACGCAGCACGTTTGAGCTTCCGCAAGAACCAACGAGGTTCATTCTCGTGTTACGCAGCACGTTTGAGCTTCAGCAAGAACCAATGAGGTTCATTCTCGTGTTACGCAGCACGTTTGAGCTTCCGCAAGAACCAACGAGGTTCATTCTCGTGTTACGCAGCACGTTTGAGCTTCCGCAAGAACCAATGAGGTTCATTCTCGTGTTACGCAGCACGTTTGAGCTTCAGCAAGAACCAATGAGGTTCATTCTCATGTTACGCAGCACGTTTGAGCTTCAGCAAGAACCAACGAGGTTCATTCTCGTGTTACGCAGCACGTTTGAGCTTCAGCGAGAAACAAAAAGGTTTGTTCTCACGCGTCAAGCAGGTTCGGTTGAGCTTGTTTATGTTTGCTGATCAATGTTTATTTCTGTTCATCATATAAAGCGATTGAGTCTCTTCAGAAAATGTGAACTAAACCACTCAATTCATGTGGATTAGTTTTATGATCTCGTTATGAACTTTTTCAAGCGTCAAAGTGGTTTGGAACGACAATAAATAACAAAAATTTCATTTTTGGGTGAACAAACCCTTTAAGAAATATTCAAATATATCTTATTAAAATGTAGCAAATAAGTTTCAAGAAAAGACAGAAAAATAAATCTGAGCATTAATATCCAAAGTATTGTATTTCACAGATGAAGTTTGTAAAGATCAGAGTATAGAGAAAAAGTAGTAAGATATTTGCAGAATACAAGGAGAGGAAAAAAGAGAAGCAGAAGCAGAAGCCCTACTTCCTTCCTGTTACCTTTTGAACCTTGCAACCATTTAGTGATGCACTCAAGACAAAATGTACCCTAGCTGGTCTTTTTAAGTCACTATGGTCCTTGTAAGGCACACGGAATAACTTGAGCAATTTTAGTTTTAACACCATTAAGAGAATATCGCAGATCTTGCATTATCTGCAGAGATGGAAACAGGATGAAAACATATTTTGATACTAAGGTACACCACGTAATCAATTCTGATGGGACATGTACAGGACAAATCATGTAACATAAAAAGGAAAAATTAATAAAAGAAGTGAATAAAAGACCAGTAGCACCTCACTGCAGTACATGAGATCCAGGGGGCGGAGTTGGATCCAGATCTAAGGGGTGGAGATTGGTAGGTTTAGGGATTGGGGGTGGAGATGGGTAGGTTTAGGTATATGTAAGGTGGGAGGAGTTGGATCTGGATCCAACTCCTCCCCCTGGATTTCGTGTTCTGCAGTGAGGACCATCTCTAAAAGAAAATTTTCACATTTCCACACCCAAAAAAATAAAAAAATAAAAATCAACAATGATTAAACATAACAAATAAAAACAAATTCCAAAATGGAAAAACAAAATCTCAAAGTTCTGATAATACAAACAGAGAAAATAATTTACATAATTGTTAGCCCATTGTGTCTGATTGTTAGCCCATTGTGTCTTGATATCCGTTATAATGTGCACAGGCCTTTTTCATTTCACTATCAATTTTAGTTTGGGGGAAGAGTTATGCCCTTTTCAAAAGACCATACTGAATAAAAACGTTAGGTTGATCTTATAGAGACCAATTTCAAAAACAGCATCACATCACTAGGGCAGAGTGAAACAAAAGATGCTTTGCTTGATTTCCAATCAGGAAATATTCTTCTCCAAGCCAAAAGCGCATGCAAACTGAATAAATTTGAATATGAAAAATGTCACATATACCACAGAGACAACAGCTACCATGGAAAACACGTATTCCTAACATGAACTGTTGATGCAACATACAGAAACTGCTCCTGATGAATATAATAAACATAATACCTGCATGCAAATCCTTTCCAGCAAACACAATACGGAGAATAACAGTAACGAAAAACAGATGTGAACATACAGATGTGAACATGCAGAGAGAGAGAGAGAGAGAGAGAGAGAGAGAGAGAGAGAGAGAGAGAGAGAGAGAGAGAGAGAGAGAGAGAGAGAGAGAGAGAGAGAGAGGTTGAGAGCTGTATTGTGCAAACAATTATGCTCACAAACAACGACACTATAGCCTGACAACATCTCATCTGACCACAGATACTGAATCAGGCAACACGCTTTTCCTCAGGCACTCTTTACTTAAACTGCGTCTGACAGAAGAGTCAGTGTTTGAGAGTTGATGTTTCTTTGACTGCACACCCACTTTTGGGTTGCGACCCACCAGTTGAGAAACACTGCTCTAAAAAAAGAAAATAATTGCTAGTAGGACAAATATGATTCTGATTCTGAATGATCATGTGTTGTGCAGTCTTTTAATTTATTATTTATTGATATAATTTTAATTTATTATGAAAATGTAGGAGATTATGTGGGCTATTAATAATAAACCCACATTAAGTGACCTGACACAGATTAAAATGGGCAGTTTCCGTGATTTGGCTCTATTTATCGGATGGTCGGATACCATCTATATTGACATTAAATGACAGCATGCGAAAGATTGGTGAGCGAACGGTAGCTCAGGTAGGTCAAAAAAGACATGTTTACATTAGTTTACAGTAATACAATATTCTGGCAATCACAGGCATTCGCAATCACAGACGGGATTCGATTTCTCAGAGGACCATTGCGTTTGTGGGAAAATAGTAGGTAATTTGCTCTGGAATTTTTACAGAAGTTGTGTGAGGAAAAACACGACTTGGCAGATTCAGACGGGATTAATATCGCAAAGTATGCCTGTGAAATACGAATTTCTCTAACGTCCTGTTAATTCAAATGGATTGTTAATCGAATTTGTTAAATCCCAAATGCTGATATTAATCAGTTCTGGGTAAAATGTATCATATTCTCATTATAGAAATCACGACTAAAATATATACACTGCAAGAGCGAAAATATATGGAACCATGCGACTGAGAAGATAACGTTGATTAATGTGATGGAAGGAGAAAATAGTTACTCCCCAAAATAAAGACGATGTCTAATTGGTCTTTTTTTTTTTTCATTGAAAATGTTGTTTTGTAAGTTAAGTTTAGTCACATAGTCTTAGTTGCAGATTTTCTATAGCATAGCTGAAGCCACAGGACGAGAAGAAAAATGCACATGAAACATCTGGAAAAGATCTAGTCAGACGAGAGGGGAGGGAAAGAGAAAGGGGTCCTGACTGGAGACTGGAGGTGCAGGCTAAACTGGAGGAGGGGAGATACAGAACAATAATGAGAAAGCCAGAGTTCTGGAAATTGAGGCAGAACATTTTATAAAATGTATATGTGGATGTGTTGAAGATGTTGTATAGCAGTTTCTTTCTTTTGCATTGCATTGATATTAACGACTTCCTGACACATATGGTGGTACCGATGTGTGTATGTGCCCACATCTCAGGGTGTGAAGCCATAAAAGCTAGACATCTTTATGTTTTGTGGGGCTGTTTCGCTGTGATATACTATGAAAAGAGGATATAAGCAACTGTATAAGAGGGAGATCAATTTCAGTACAGGTCAGTCTATCCTTGGACTCTGTGTTTTTAAAGAGAGATCTCTCAACAACTTAACTTTTCTTTAAGCAAGAATATTATTATACTCAGAGTGTGACTTAAATTGTATTTAGAAATATTAGAAGTAATTTTTATCTGTTCATTTTATGTTTCTTTATTACACTTTAAATCCTGATTATGGATGAAATATTATTTATTATTTGATCGTCTGCTGCTGAGAAGATAAAATAGATTTTATCACCTGACTGGATCTCCTCCTTGCATCATAAACTTAATTTGAACAACAACAAAAAAGATACATTTTTATTTTATTTCAGCATTATTTAAATGAACAGAAATGTTTTTAATAGTTGTAACGATAATAACCCTGTTCCTGGAACATAATTAATATTTTTTATTCTCAAAGAATCACAAGATTAGAAGAAGCCAATGAAAAATGAGTGTGACACATAAGTGAATATATAAACCATTGACAGATGTTAAAATTAGAGGTAAACACTACAGCATTTAACATCAGAAATACCTGATATATGCAAATGCACATGACAAAACAGTGGTTTTCTGGCTATTAATAATAAACCCACATAAGTGACCTGACACTGAGATTAAAATGGGCAGTTTCCGTGATTTGGCTCTATTCATTAATTACATTTTTTCGTCGGATACCGTCTATATTGAAATTAAATGACAGCGTGCGAAAGATTGGTGAGCGAACGGTAGCTCAGGTAGGTCAAAAAAGACATGCGGAGAAGCGTTAGTTTACTGTAATACAATATTCTGGCAATCACAGGCATTCGCATTCAGACGGGATTCGATTTCTCAGAGGACCATTGCGTTTGTGGGAAAATAGTAGGGAATTTGCTCTGGAATTTTTACAGAAGTTGTGTGACTTGGAAAAACATACTTATCAAATCAGATATCAATATCAGTACAACAGATATTGGCCTATTCCAGTAAATTACTCTTGTTCACTCTAATGTAGATTTGTCATTGTAATAAAAGGAAAGAGCCATGTACTGCTTAAACACAGCCTAAGTATTTCTGCTAAAATCCTACAGGGAGAATCCATCAGGAAATGCTGGAGCGAGCTGAGTTCTCCCACCACAGAGCACAAGGCACAAAGCTACAAAACCATGCAGACACCTGGAGATTGAGGAGTCTGCTCTCCCTTAAGAAAACAAGTATCTGAAAGCTTGTTATCAGTGTAGACAAGGACAGGCCATTCACACTAGATAAAGGCTGTTTTCCGAAAACGTAGGCGTCTGACTTGTTGCTTCCCTGCCCTGTCAGGCAATGACTTCGCAGCCGGCGTTTGTGAACAAAGGCACCTCACAAATCTTATTTAAGACAGACTTCTGGGGCAGCGTAACGGTTTAATGATCAACAGAAAAAAAGAGCAAGCTTTGGTGGAAACTACGCAAATATTTCTAGTTTTAGTTGAATCAAAGTCAGAATCATGGAAGAATCGCGATCTCCATTTTACACAAAAAAATCGTGACACTCAATTTATCCAGAAATGTGCATTTGATTGCAGATTGTTTTGTAAAAGAGGCAAGGTGTAATGGAGATTTAGCAAAGAAAGTTTTGTTGTAAGCAGCCAGCTGTATTAGATCTGACAGCAGCTGCGTCGCAAACCATAAGTAAACCATAATGCTTTGTCTGTGAATGATGGTTTTACATGGATGTTTTCACAACACTCACACGCAACAGCAATGGGGCGTCGATATTGTTTCCTATGCAATGACGTTAGCCAATCATAACAGTGGCCGTTTACCGACAAGTCTAAAAGGAGCCGCCCCTTAAAAAAAGATGGGTTGGAAACCCATTTTTCCACACATATTTGTTTTTTTGTGTGTAAAAAATGTTATTAAAATGATAAATGAACCTCAATAAACATATTAAAACAATGAAAAATAGACATATCACAACCCATTTAAACTGCTTTAACATTGCCGCAGTCGAGTACACATTACACAGAAGCATTATGACCTGTGGTTCAGTGAGCGAGCGAATCATCTGAGCCGATTTACTGTGCAAGTGTGTTGCCTGACCAATTCAAATGATTCTGACGGCGTGTGTTTGATTCAGAGCAATTCTGCAATTAGCTTGACTGCTTCATTGAAAAAAAAGCACCAGCTGAGCGATGTTCGTATTATATCTTATGTTGCAGAGGGAATACTGCAAAACCATTACTCAGCGTGAGAATAAAAACCTGCTCTCAGTGTGTATTGTGTATCTCACTTATCTCCCTCCCTGCTCCTTATCTACGCTGGAGACATCAGACATCCTTGAACATTCCTTACCTTCTAGCTCATGACCTAAATTATATGACAAATGATCTAACACTCAAGAATACATTTTGGAAAAGACATTTATATATTGTAGGGAGTGTAGTGCACTCTGTGTTTGGTATCTGTCATCTGACATTACATTTATATTAAAGGGATAGGTCACTTTGAAATTAATTTTTGATATGTTTTAGCTTACCTCAAGGGCATCCAAGATGTAGGTGTCTTTGTTTCCGCAGTAGTTTCAATTTTGATATTTTTAGGTCAAACCGTTCTTGTCTGTGAGTCATATAATGCAGGTCGATGGTCATTGTCTCAAAACACAAGCACAGAGTCCAAATTGAAACAATTCCCCATCGTCCAAATGAAACAATTCCCCATCATAAGTACACATTGATGGCCTAAGACACGAAACGAGCGGTTTGTGTGAGAAAACGAACAGTATTTATATCGTTGTTATCTCTTGAAAACAGCACACGTCCAAATGATCTGACGGCGCGGGCGGGTATAGATATATACATAGATGTCGCCTTGGCTACGGTTTCGTTCCAATGAACTGCAGTAGCGAAGGCGACATCTAGTGTATACATCTATACCCGCCCGCGGGCGGGTATAGATATATACACTAGATGTCGCTTGGCTACGGTTTCGTTCCAATGAACTGCAGTAGCCAAGGCGACATCTATGTTTATATCTATACCCGCCCGCGCCGTCAGATCATTTGGACGTGTGCTGTTTTCAAGAGATAACAACGATATAAATACTGTTCGTTTTCTCACACAAACCGCTCGTTTCGTGTCTTAGGCCATCAATGTGTACTTACGATGGGGAATTGTTTCATTTGGACGATGGGGAATTGTTTTAATTTGGACTCTGTGCTTGTGTTTTGAGACAGTGACCATAGACCTGCATTATATGACTGACAGACAAGAACGGTTTGACCTAAAAATATAAAAATTGAAACTACTGCGGAAACAAAGACCCCTACATCTTGGATGCCCTTGAGGTAAGCTAAAACCTATCAAAAATTAATTTCAAAGTGAACTATCGCTTTAAAGTACAACAGAAAGTTGAGATGCAAAACTATTCTTAAGTTGTGTCTTTGCTCTGATTTTGCACTTGTTTTAGTGTTTGCATACCTCCATCCTCCAGGTCTTGCAGTGGCCACAGCACTGAGTAAGCGATCTGTTGTGGAGAGTAGAACAGAGGAGCCAAACAGCAAGTCGGCTGGGAAGAATGCTGAACCCGAGATCCAAATTCATCCATGATGTACCACACAGGCACCTTTTCTTCTGCAGACTGCAACATCATCCTTATCATCATCAAATCACAATTCAGGAGCAACATCATATCTCACACTTAGAGATCGATTAAAGGGGTATATGTAGAATTCAGAAACCCTTGTTCACCAGCATCATGTCTATATATCTGGTTATGTGAGACTACTGTATAGTTTGAATGAATCCCTTTTCTTTGCATGACACATTGCCTCCACATTCTGCATTATCCTGAACATAAGGATTAATTTCATGTGTCTTAGAACGGAAGAGAGGCTCTCAGGAGCGCATGTAAACATCACATGCTAATGATTTTCCATTATGAGTCCTTCACATAAAAATCAGTCTACAGGCTTTCATGGACAACCTAGGAAGTCGGGTAAGGTCTCGATATTTAGGTTACGTTACAAGATGTTCACACATTGGCAAAAAAAAGGCTATTATTACATGAATTTTCTTACATATAGCCCCTTTAATATTTCTCCTTCTCTTACCCCTTGGGCAAGCTGATAGGTTTGGTTGTATTTCCACATGTTGTCCAGGACCAGATCCACGATGTCCGGATCAGGAGCCTCTCCGTGGAAAGGCAGACCCATCAGACTGGCCATACGGATCAGCAGTCCAGGAATCTCCAGCAGCTGCTGCCGGGCGCTTTCCACCCTGTACGTCCAGGCGTGATCTACAAGAAACACACTACAAACCAAAAGAGGGAAAAAAAATTCAAAATCAACCAAAAAAATCCAAGCGTTCCTGCTATTGTTCATAGAGTAAAGAATAGCGCTAGCGCTAGCGCTAGCAATGGCAAGGTTTAATTCCAAGGGGGAGCTTGATCAGAAAAAAGTTAATAAATGAAATAAATAATAATAATAAATATAGCTTTGATACATGCAAGTCGCTTTGCTAAATTCATAACTGTAAACGCATATAAACGGAAATGTAACAACAATCAACAGCCTTCATGTCTGCACACAAAAAAAACTCTCAAAAACCTTCACCATGGTAATACAATGTTTTCATGGATTTGTACCATGGCAATATATTTTGGACAAATTACCACGATGACATGATCTTGTACACATGTGTCAAATGTGTCCGGAAGTTGTTAATCTTAATACAATAGACAATAAAAAACTACTGCACAACTTGTCTCTTCTGCAAGATGTTTAGCCAAGATAACATTCGTTTACCACTTTATTCGGAGACATTCGAGCATTTGTGGTCTGTCTACTGGAAACTTATAGACTTTTGACCTCATTTAAACATCAAGGAAGAAAAGTTCACCCTGAAGCATAAAGAAAAGCATTCAACATGCATATCCAAATGATAATAATGGTAAACGCATCAAAATGATAATAATGGTTTCTTAAATTATGACTGATTACATTTGGTTATATGATATTTAAGATCTACATGATTAAATGATAAAACATAAGCAATAAATATTTCTTTTTCTTTTTCATCATTAATCATTCAGCATCATGGCATAGATCAACATTCCATCTGGTATCATTTTCGTGTAAAGGCAGAGAACATGGTGATTAAAAGCGTGCTTATTACTGTCATTTGTGAATTTGTTTGTACCATTTTGCCTCCATCTATTGCACATTTTGTTGAAGTAATCGTTCACCCCAAAATTAAATCATTGTGGTAGAAGTTTCCTTAAAAAACTCTACTTCTGACATAAGACACCTGCTACTAACCCAGATAAATCTTCTATTTTTTTGAGTGTGCATATTGTAATAAATGCTGGAAATGGAGAACAAATGATTATGAATTCTTACGATAAATCCCCAGAACAGGTAAATATTAAAGACTATCTGCATGATCAGACAAGTCGAACGATTAAATAAGAAAATAATACACATTGTGAACAATTTTATGGTTGAAAATGAAATAGATGGCTCAAGCGAGGATGTGCTGAATTTGCAGGACAAGCTCGAATTACTCAAAGCATAATTTGAGCTTGACCTGCGAACTTAAAGGGACTGTGTGTAGGAATTTCTCCCATCTAGTGGTGAAATTGTATTTTGCATTCAAACGAATAATGCTCTCCAGCGCCTCACTTTTTCAGCCGTTATGTACCAAAAAGCTATGACAGGATGTCTTATAATAGCACTTCGAGTTTTTCTTCGGGTGAACAGGTTTGTTATTTAAAACAAACTGAAACTTGAAACAACGGAAAAAAAGAATGTTACAGTATGAATTACTGACTGTGAAAAACATTAACTATGGTAATTAGTAATAATGCCTTCTTTACTCGTTATATTTTTTGAAGTACGTGCACTGTTAGATATCATCATCATCAGAGCCTTCTCTAACGTTACTTTACTCAATAGCTGCTATTCATCAAAGAGCCTGTTTAACTTTTAACTATAAATCATGGGTCACCAAACTAAGGCCCGCGGGCCGACTCAGGCCCGCCACCCCCCTTTGACTGGCCCCCCAGCCCCTCTGCCCCCCACTACTTGAACTGGCCCTATGAGGCAATCCCCAAAAGTCGTCATGGACGGTACATCATGGTACGGGCGTCACGGTTTGGTGCATACATTTACACGGAGAATACACGGCATAAAAATAAATAAAACTCGCGTGCAATTTAATTAATGTAATGCGGAACTACTGTTAGATACGCGGGTTCTTTAGGGACACCTAATCTGTAGCTCCGCCTTAGCTCTGAAGCAGTAAAGATGTAAAGATTGCAATGCTGGAATCTGTTGAGAGAGGTGTGGGCGCGATCGAAAAGTCGTAAAGTGTTTACTTATATTTGTGTGCGTGTGCGTGTGTGTGTGTGTGTTTGTGTGTGTGAGTGAGTGTGAGGCGCGGCCGCGATCAAACAGTGGAAACATAAAAACATACTCCGTCATTTAGTTTATGCAGGACATAATTCAAACTGCAAAGTGTTTAAGTTACTGTTAATTCAATTAAGGAAAACAAATATATTAATCTGAAATGTAGCAGATTAATTTTCAATTCATTCAGGTACAATAACCAAACATATCAAGGTCTTTTTTATTAAGTGAATTAATAAACTAATTATATAAAACTATTGTCAGTGCACTACAAATAAACTAGTTCTATGCCTTTACTTTATTAATAAAACTTATTTAAAAAAAAATACAAGGCTTAAGACATTTATTTTTGTTTTGCTTTTCCCTTCCATTGTACCGAACTCGTACCGAACCGTGATGTCTGAACCGAGGTATGAACTGAACCGTGACTGTGTACCATTCCACCCCTAAAAAAGAGTGCAGAGTTTTCAAAGAACAGTGGACCAACTATTATTTGTGAAGAATAACTTTAATTAAAACAAAGTGTGAAGACTCGTTTACAACTTTTGCAAACCACTAGTAAAGATAAACAAATATGTGCCAGGAATCAAGTGTTGATAGTGTGGCTATAGTAGTGGGGATGGCTGTGCCAGGCTAGTAATCTCACAATAAGGCCTGCTGGTGGTCATTTTGGTCTGGGTCATACAATTCTATGTTATATAGCTGACCCGGCCACGGCCCCCCCATCACAGTCAGGAACGATAATGTGGCCCCCAGAGAAAAAAGTTTGGTGACCCCTGCTATAAATGTTCTACTGTCTATATAATAAAGTACACAACCAAGCAATGAAAAAAAAGCTTGTAATTAAGACCGTAACATTGACTTACCTGTCGAGAAGAAAGCAGGCAACTTCAGCATCTCTTGTTTTGAAAGCTTTCTCCTGCATTAGCTATCCCGACATTAACCCTTGTTTTTGTAATCTCCGGTCACGTTTCCTTTTACGGTCTATTTTGCACTTTTTCGAGGACGAGGACTCATCCTGTGACTCAGCATATGTATGAATGAACGGTGTATACCGGTAAATAACAGTGCAGTGCAGCCTTTTAAACTTGCCGCGGCAGTGACAAGCGCCTCTCAACTGCTCTGCTCCTCCGCGTCTGCTGGCTTCAGTCACGTGACGCTGGTTCTGAACGAAAACGCGTTGTGGAAACGCGTTGGCCTAGTACTTTTTGTCCCTCTCTGCTATTATAGTTTTTCAAGATGGCGGAACTACATGGAAGCCTCCGTGGACCTACCCGTCCCATGCATATAAAGATAATAAATTCTTCGTTTACGAGGATTAGTCTGATCATTGGCATAGGTATTTGTACACCATTGAGGGCATATTTATTAATAAAAATATTGATTTTAGATAATAAAATACCTAAAAAGCTACACACAGTCCCTTTAAGAGTCATTGTTAGAAGTGTTAACAGTGGTGTGTGTCGCAACATGTTTAGGTTGTTAGGGCCACATGTATTATTAAAAGGGGAACTGTGAACATCGCTTGCCTCAGAAATAGAAAATGCGTGAAACTAGAGAAAGGACAAAAGGGCAGCGATAGAAGAACGAACCAAATAAAGCTTTTGTGTATGTGCTGCATAAAATGGGTGTGAAAAGGAAATCGATATTTTTGAATATGTGCTTATGCATATGTTAATAAAGGACTAAGATGAGACAAAAGTTTTACCTTATAAGGGAATTGGCTGTTCTATAATGACAGCCCATAGTTAGAAGGCGGCCTATAGCAGGGTTACTATAAAAAGTTTTTTTTCAGGGGACCGCAATTCAGGTAAACTTATACATATTTATGTTATTTTTTACTTTGTATTATTCTGAATCTTTTTCAAATGAAACGAAATCATGTTGTGGTGATTCGTAAAACTTTTTAATTTTTCCATGATTTTTGTAATGAAATATTAATATTGGCAAACGCCCAGTGCATTCGAATCCAAGATTGAACTGGTTAGAGGACCCTGAATCGACATCTTACATCTTTAATCTAAAAGTAAGGGCAATATTTGATTGCAGCAGATTATGGGAATGTTTTAGAAAGGATCTAGAGGTTACAGCCGGATAGAAATACAACAATATTTATCAAGTCTAGACTACCAAATCAAAACCAAACAGCCTCCAAGCATATGTGTCATCTCCATATGCACTCCCCAGAAAAAAATCAAATAAATGCTACTCGCCTTTGTGACAAGAAACTGTTCTAGATTAGATAAAGACCCTGTTTCCATCTCGGTGAACTTTCTCTTTCCTGTGTGGGTTTTGACACCTGTCACGTTTTGTTGGGTATTTTATATATATATAGTGAGTAATGATAGTGTGAGAGGGGAGGGCTGGTTAGTTACATAAGAGAACTGAGAGCCCAATACATATTTACAGTCTTCAAACCTATTAAACTTCCCTGACTGTCCGCCAAATGACTCCCTGCCGCCCTCACCTGGTGGGATCAGCAGCCTGCAGGCCACTCTCGCTGGTCACAATCACTTTATAACCCATCTCAGCTTGAGGATTGGCTCTGCGTTCACTGTCCTCATCTTCCTCTTCTTCCACATGCATAATCCCAAATACTTCACCAGCGTCAAATACCTAAACGAGAAAGAAAATCTATTCATTTACCTCTCCATACAAGTTCAAACAACATTGGAGTCTTGGTACTTGGTTTTAATCGTGGCACAGTAAGACTATTATTTAAATAAAAATATTTATGAATATTTTCAGTTTCATAAAAATAAAACTACTCCCAGACGCTGTCAAACTGGCACACATTCATAGCAGTGATGGTTGTGTACGTAATTTACCTCATTGGCTAGTTTTAAATGCAAACTCTTCCAGTAAAGCGGAGGGATTCTTGCCGCCTTTAAAGCGGGAGTGTGCAGAGAGAGGAAGACCTGATACTCTTCATCCTCCTCTCCGTTCACTTTACCGTTCTGCATCTTTGCTAGTTTTCTTTCTGACAACTTACATGTGTGCACTGTGCAGGCAGCGGTGCATTATGGGTAACGCGTTTAAAGGGCCAGCGCGTCTGATTTAGTTTGTTTTATTATGATTATACTCAAGAGAGTCCGGTCATTTTATGCCAATTTTAAGTTTAAAAAGCGGTCAATAAATGAGGGACACACAGTATAAAATGAATTTATTATCCTTTCAATTTTACTTTGAATTAACTGTAAGAATACGGCTACTTAGTAGAAAAATCAATTAATTAATGGAGTTAAAATTATTATTATTGTTTAAATCGTATTTGTAGATTAGTATCCGCTAAGAAAAATTACAATGTATAAAACAATCTGCCCAGCAACAAGACTAATACCGAACTATATTTCTTAATGTATTATCATTAATATAAAATCCAAGTTACTTTTAGTTACAAATTAACATTTATTTCAAATGATTGACTTCTGTTTATCTATAAAACGTTTTATGCTCAAAATATTTATTTCTGTTTCGATTGACCAATCAGAATGAATCATTCCAGAAATCCGCAAGCAACGTTTTTTGTAAGGTTACTTTTTCAAATTATTTTACAAATAACCTTTGATAGTGAAATGACTATATGGCCACATACAAATTAAAATGTTGTAATCAATTAAATAAATATAATACATTCTGAATTTGTAGCACAATGACAGAAAGCTTTTCCATGCAAACATATACATATTAAAAGTGTATTTCTTCTAAAACTGTCTTGTTTTTTATACACGAACACATACACAAATTACATTATTTTATATATTGAACTTCTTTAATAACAACACATTCTGTCTTTCATCATGTTCAGTACCATTTTTCTTTACAAATGTCACCATTTGCCAATAAAGTGCTGTGAGGGGGAGAGAATGGAAGGTGAACAGGCTCTTTAATGCATGATATCTTAAATCAAAAGATGAACGGGCCCAAACGTCTTATTTGATTGTACACATTTGTGGCATGGACTTGTGAGGCACATATCAAAGTATATTGAGGTCTTAGAGAAGTACAAGCACCAATTATAATGTAAACTCTAATATGCATACACTGTCCACATCAGCAAAACACAAGGTACAGGCTGATACAACAGATCAAACTACACATCTTTGGTTCTGAATAGAGAAAGGCACATTTGGAGATTGTTCAAAATATCACAGGAGTGCTTGACAAGATATATTTACTCTCGACGCTGGATTCCAGAGCATTTACCTACCCAAGCTCATCTCTCCCATTGCCTAAATTTGATATGAATGACCAGGGCAGTCATGTATATAGTTTCCTAAGCTGAAAAGGTTCTGCATTGGTCCATTTGCTTCTCATGATTACTTTGTGAGCCAACAATAAAGCACATCTGCTTAGAGGAAGGGCTTGTGTTGTTAATAGGACCGTCCGGTGGGTTTAGAGAAGAAGCCGCATTAAAGTCTCCTGGAAAAGTCCAGTTGTAACTATCAAGGTTGCTGGCAGAATGAAGTATGTGTCCGTTGTAGTTTGTGACGGGCATCTGTAAATCTACCATTGGCGGTTCACTCACGCATCTTCTCAAGGGGGCGTCACTGCACAATAAAAAAGATGACGACATTCAAGACATTTTGATTTTGGCTGTTTTGTGGAATAACACTGATCTCTCATTTCTCAATTAAGGTATAACTTATATTTCACATATTTATTCCAAACACAAAATTAATGATCTTGGATTTATTCAAATTTAAGAGAAATAAAAATATCAGACGTTCAGCCAACGGTTTGTGACGTCTGAGGCTGAGAGTAACAACTGAACAATTCCTGAGGGATCTTACCTGCTCTTCTCTGACGCTGCACCTTTCCAAGCCAGTTTGTAAACACCGCCTGCTACCTCAGCAAGCCAGCGCACATCTGCAGGGACTTCTGGGATCCACTCCCAAAACCTTTCAAACATGAACAGCACACAGCCGAAGTTAAAAAATCATCTGGACACAACACTCCGACATCCATACAGATATCAACAGAGCCTGAAATGGAGTCACTGGGCAATAGAGAGTTCAAGACCTCTGAGCTGCAGAGTACGCTGATTCCACCGGCAGCGTGTACGGCATCAGCATATAGGAGGCCACGCGTAGCGGCAGCAAACCAGTCACCTGTGCCAGTAGACCATGCTTTTCTCTGCAGGCGTCGCAAAACACTGTTAACACATGCACATAGTATAGACTGAAGTAATACAGTCACAGTCACAATTTAAAGTTAAATAGTACATTCCTCCATTTAAAATTGCCCAAATTGTGCTTTTTAAAGGTTCCTAATTTTGTTTTGGAGGTCTCCTACAATATTTTTCTATGAATCCAATATATTTCATATATAATATACATTGCAGCATCACCTCAATTTGCTAAACCCCTCCTTTCCGAGAGCCTCCTCTACTCTGATTGGTCAGACGGCTCAGTCTGGGCTGCGTTCAACAAAACGCCCTGACAAAAATCGTTTTTCAAACGGAAACGGTGGCGCGTTGAACACCCTGCTCTAACGACGCAAGAGTTGCAACTCTGGCAGCCGAGAAGGTCAGCTCTGCTCTGATTGGTCAGATGGTCCAGTCTGTTGTGATTGGTCTATTCTGCTCTGATTGGTCAGATGGCCCAGTCAGTTGTGATTGGTCTACCGCTTACAGCTAGTGTCAGAAACGAAACGCACATTACCACATCTGAATTTCATGCATCTTCAGCACTTGATACACAGTGATACCAACAGTAATGATGGCATCAGTTTTACCATATCAATTCAAGCTCAAGTCCTCATCCTTTGAAAGTACATGACACAGCATCATCTCGGGTCTTTGTCGACATTGTTTGCGGGCAGCCATTATGCAAATTTGTAACAAATGTAGATTCATAAGACTGGAATTACTGATGACTCTTTTCAGCAGTTCAGAATCAGTTCTTTCTTTTGGGAGACAAGAACTCTATTTATCGTGCACTTTGATTTTTGAAACTTTGCAGAGCTTTTACATTCACAAACAGCTATTTTACACACACTACATGAAAGGTAATATCTGGAATATCTGACATTAAGTATAATTCAGTGCTACCTTTCTTAATGGGCGTTGGAAGGTTATCCACAAGCTGTTCATCCAACCACCAGTGGTGTTTTCTCAAAAGGCGGAGTCTCCGCAGAACCCACTCTTTTGTGGTTTCCACCACGACAGGATTCTGATTGCCTGGGCAGCAGCAGGTGGGAGACGCCTGAATCAGAGCCATGTCTGCTCTAGGACACGCCGCTTGGAGCAAATCTATAAAGAGACATCACCGGTTATCTTCTAAACCGCAGCACATATCATATTTGGCATAACGTCTGAATGATAAAGAGATACTAAAGATAAAAAGCACTCACTGTTTTCCTGGAGAAATCGGAAGGCGTCTTTATACCCACTCTGACACATCTCTGCCAGCACCTGCCAAACACATGCAGAGACCATGATTTAATTCATTATTAAAAATTAAATGAATTAAATGATGCTTGGATAAATATGAACATGAATGAACTCTGGATTCATGTTTCTTAACCATTTAAAACCGGATAGAAATGACAGAAATGATCATGGCAAACTAAGATGTTGTTATAAAATAAATTAAATGATCCAAAATATCCATCAAAGTGAGACTGCTAATCTGACAGTAAATACGTTTTAGGGTCACCATAAAATCTAAATTTGATAATTCTTGTTTTTTTATGGAATATTGTAGTATTTATTATAAATGATTTATTTGTGTACATCAATACTTTTTTTTTAAATTCACGTGCCCTTGTAATCTTTAAAGGGATAGTTCACTTTGAAATAAAATTTTGGTATGTTTTAGCTTACCTCAAGGGCATCCAAGATGTAGGTGTCTTTTTTTCCGCAGTAGTTTCAATTTTGATATTTTTAGGTCAAACCGTTCTTGTCTGTCAGTCATATAATGCAGGTCGATGGTCACTGTCTCAAAACACAAGCACAGAGTCCAAATTAAAACAATTCCCCATCGTCCAAATGAAACAATTCCCCATCGTAAGTACACATTGATGGCCTAAGACACGAAACGAGCGGTTTGTGTGAGAAAACGAACAGTATTTATATCGTTGTTACCTCTTGAAAACAGCACACGTCCAAATGATCTGACGGCGCGGGCGGGTATAGATATATAAATAGATGTCGCCTTGGCTACTGCAGTTCATTGGAACGAAACCGTAGCCAATGCGACATCTATGTATATATCTATACCCGCCCGCGCCGTCAGATCATTTGGACGTGTGCTGTGTTCAAGAGATAACAACGATATAAATACTGTTCGTTTTCTCACACAAACCGCTCGTTTCGTGTCTTAGGCCATCAATGTGTACTTACGATGGGGAATTGTTTAATTTGGACGATGGGGAATTGTTTTAATTTGGACTCTGTGCTTGTGTTTTGAGACTGTCTCAAAACACAAGCACAGAGTCCAAATTAAAACAATTCCCCATAGACCTGCATTATATGACTGACAGACAAGAACGGTTTGACCTAAAAATATCAAAATTGAAACTACTGCGGAAACAAAGACACCTACATCTTGGATGCCCTTGAGGTAAGCTAAAACATATCAAAAATTTATTTCAAAGTGAACTATCCCTTTAATTAAAACAACTTCCCTCCCCACTGGCAGCAACATCTAATCTCTTCTCTGATGACGTTCACTCACATGAGATCGACCAATAGCAAGCCACAGTCATCTGAAATTTGGCAATTTACTGTGCATGTTCTAGGAAGACCAAAGGTGCATCTAACAGCCACTGAGCAATAAATATGAGGCATTTAACAGCACGCTTCTCAAAGGCATATGTAAGACGGTGATTGTGTAATTTGCATTGCAGCTCAGGCATGTGAATGTGTGTGCTTGGTGTTCTTACTTTGGGCTCTGGGGGGAACAAGGCTTTGCTCAGTCTGTACATGTTGTCACGATTGACTTGTATGCTAGTGTTTGTGAAACGCAGTTCATGGAAGCTGGGGGAATTGTCTTTTGGACAGATATCACTCTCTCCTGAGAATGGAGAAACAGTGATGGTGTTCTTCAGCTCCGACTGGGGCAGATTGTCACTGATTCCACCATCCACATAACGCTGACGAGAAAGAAAAAGAGAGAGATGTGCTATTTTAGGTCTCATTGATCATTCTTCGATGAGAATGAAAAAAAAAAAGAATAAATAAATATATATATATAGACACACACACACACACACACACACACACACACACACACACACACACACACACACACACACACACACACACACACACACACACACACACACACACACACACACACACACACACACACACACACACATTCTATGGTTTTACGTATCAGGAAATTATCTGGTTCTTGGCAGGTCTGAAAATCAGGTAAATACAACCTCAAATGAACAACAACATGACATGACATATTACACTGTGTCATTATTTATTTAACAAAAATAAAGCCAAAATAGTGGTGAAGGGGTGATGATCTGGGCTTGTTTTGCAGCCACAGGACCTGGGCATCTTGCAGTCATTGAGTCGACCATGGACTCCTCTCTATACCAAAGTATTCTAGAATCAAATGTGAGCCAAAATTGGGTCATGCAACAGGACAATGATCACAAGCACACCTGCAAATCTACACTAGAATGGCTGAAAAAGAAAAGAATCAATGCGTTGTACTGGCCCAGTCAAAGTCCAGACCTCAACCCGACTGAAATGCTGTGGCGGGACCTTAAGAGAGCTGTGCATAAACAGAAGCCCACAAACCGCAACGTTGTAAAGAAGAGTGGGCAAAAATTCCTTCACAATGATGTGAGAGACTTATAAGTCCCATAAGAAAATGATTACCTTAAGTTATTGCCGCTAAAGGTGTTTCTATGAGCAATTAAATCATAGGGCGTACTTAATTTGTCCCACATGTCTTCTCCATTCTGGCTTTATTTTTGTTAAATATGTGTTGTTGACCTGCTATAGACCAGATGATGTTTTATTATGTCCTGATACTTAAAACCATAGATTTCAAAACGGTGTCCTTTCTTTTTCACATGACAGTATATGTATGTCTACATAATATGTATTTGTTTTATACATTTATAATTGAACATGTTATGCATAAAATATATATTCTTTTAAATACAGATGTTTAGTACATTTTTCCAAATTTAAAGTACAAATAGTACACGCAGCCTCTCAATTAATGTCAACATTAATGTCAACAAGCTGAATATATAATAATTATATATTTTGTACAGATTATACAATTATACTTTTCAATATAGAATGTCAAAACTACCCAAAATCTTTTACTTCGCCTCTCTTCCACTGTTCTTTTTAAGTTTTACATTTAGAGTTTGACTAACAGAACAATAAAATAATACAAATACATTTTAGAACCACTATTTTGACAAAAGACTAAAAGAGCTTACATTTTTTTCACCATTTATGATATTAAAAAATATATAAAGGAAGCCACCCCACATTCACCAGATCCTAATGACTAAATGATAGCTAGCCAGAAAGCAGCACTTTATTGATCCCTGATGGGACATGTGTTGTTTGTAATGAGGCATTTGCAGGCTACTGTGAGTTCAGGGTGGGCTGATTCAGGACTGGTGGTGTGATCAGACCACAAGACTTATATAACAGCCTTTATAGGTCAACTTCACAGCTTAAATTTACGCAATGAACCACTTTAGCCACAGCTTAATCTACTTAAAGTTTTGATAGATTTTCATTAATCTGGCTTGATTATTTTTTTAATGCAAGTCATGATTAGTAATTGGCATGTGTATGAGTAAAGTCTCATCTGAAGTCCAGGGAACATTGTTCCATACAGTAACTAAATAATGAACAGCACTGGGCTGAAACTGTCAAGGTAAACAGAGACGAAGCTTTACAGGAACTGTTTGACCTCTCAGCTATTTCTATACATTGAAGTCTCCTCCCCTTTCTAAAGAACAAGTACACAATGTACAGACTATAGAGTGGAGGGTGGTTTATTTGCAGACACACTAGGTAACAGTTCAACCAGAAGATCTTGATCAAAACAATAAGCACGTTTAATACTCTTATTCAGGCCAGTGTTAGGTCAGTGTGCCCCAGTGACTGAATTCTTTGAAGTGCAATGAACTCCAGTTGCAATCATGTCCCAATTCTTCCATATGAAATAAAATCCAACTTTCTAGCCATGTCACCTCATGCATTGCCTCATGGATTGGCTGAAGTTAAAAATGACATCATTTCTGTTATGAACTTTAATACTTACCACACCACGGAAGGCAGGAGGGATTAAACCACAATATACGGGAATGAAGGAGCTACAAACAAGAGCCTGAGAATGGAGAGAAAACAGAAAGTGAAAATAGAGTTAAAGCGGTGTTATTTATTAGGGCCGGGTTAAAAATATCGATATCTCTATTTTAATCGATTCTCATTCTGAAGAACTGATATCAATTCTTAAATCCCAAGAATCGATCTTTTAAATAAAGCTTTGTAGCGCCTCCCATCCAATAAATCGCAATAAACGTTGTGCTTTGTTACTTCTGATATCCAAAGTCTCAGAGTTCAAATTTGTCACTTTTATTACAAAAATTAAACAATAAACATAATTTTGGCGCTCTTTAATGTGGCGTGACAGATCGCTGTAACGCCTCAGATCGAGCGAAGCGCACGTGAACTGATCATCTCTTTCGCTTTACTATTAATTACAGCACGAAATAAAAATGAATGAACATCAGAAGGTATGTTGAAAGATACAGTACAACTTACTAAATTCTGAATCATGTCTCATGTAATCACTCAATCAGCGTTTCAACCGTTGGAAAGACGTCAAGGAAACAGCTTGTAAATGTAACGTAATATTACATTTACCTCAGAAAAGCCATTCACTGAATATAAACTTGTTAGTCAGCTAGACTCTCTTTTTGCTAAATATATTACATATTCATTAATCTGTTCTTTAATAATAATATTTTTATGACAGCCATCATTTAAATGTTTATATATATAAAAAAAATAGTAGAAACATATTATGTTATGTTATAAATTAAAAATGTATTATAACATTATTATAAAAAGTTTCTTTAAGTGTAATTTAAATGCAAGTAGCCTACTAATCAGTTAATTCTAACCTTTAATATTATAGTGATGTACCAACTGTAGTTGAGAAATATTTTTTTCCTTGAGGAAATTTGCAATATACTGTACCTGACAGGCCCCAATTAACTGATATTGAATCAAATCATGAAATTTGTGTCAATCCCCAGCATTTATATACTAGTATAGTATGTATTATGATTTTGAATAAGCTTTTAATTTTATATTTTAAATTTTTTGTTATTTTGTGCTTTAAAAAAAAAAAATCTATTTTGCTTTAATAATTTTTTTTTTTTTTTCAGTTCTATTTTTAGCCATGTTAGTACTTCAACTATGAATTAATTCATTCCAGTTAGTTTCCAAAGCAGCATTTGTAATTGTCATTTTTGAAAGTCTTAAGTTTTTAATCTCGTGTTTTATTTCTGCTTTATTTCAATTAACAAAAACAAAAAAACACTCTAGCCATACCATGATATTGTTATGACCCAGACAGAATCTGCAGCTTTTTTGTACTTTATTAAATGTGTTCAACTGAGCTCTTTTGATAGCTGAAATGAGCTTAACCGCAATATTCAATAATGAACAAGCACTGGGATTTGCCTAATGATTCTTGGGAACATCATTTTAAGAGCATTATCATCATGAGAATTAGTGTGATGTCAGGTTATGACCCCATGAAATCATTTTCATATAGATAACGGTATATAAACGTGGTAATAAAGTAATAAAAGTGTTGACAGAAAATCATGTTTCTATGTTAAAGTGCCCTCACCTGGATGAGTTCATCTTTGGAGCTGAAGTCCGACACCAGAACATTTTGCCCGTCCATGACCCGCGTAAGTGACACACACAGTCGCCCAGAGGCCAGCGTGTGCGCATTGGACGGCAGGTCGCGATACAGGCCTTCACGTAGCACCTTTACTATGTTGAATGTTGGGTGCAAAGGGCCCAGATTACGCTTCCGTGCCTCCTTGGCAACGTTGATGACATCTTCACAACACTTCTCTACAGCAATGAAAAGAAACGGACACAAAAAGTGGATTTAAGAAATATGAAAAGGAAGTCAAGAACATAAAATTAACAAAAATGAACTGTAATACAGATATTGCACATTATCTTTCCATCTTTGCTTTTAGTAATACACACAATCTCTGATCCTGTAATAAACCAAAGGTCGATTAGCTCCTGAATCAGCTTTCTAGTTCAGATATAACACGAAAGTGAAAGAATACAGTCATGCAGATGATATGACACAGACTTCCACTTTTGAGATTTACCAAACATGATAATGGTTTCAGAATCATTAACTGTATTTGATTATGCAAGGCTTGCATGCTTAAAAAATTCGATAAGTTGCCGTCTAAATTCATGCATAAATCAAGTCTGGTGGGAATTGTGTGACTTGGTGACTATACCCCAAAAAGATGAGTTTAGTAAAATAAAAAAATAAAAATAAAAAAAAGACTAAATTCAGTCTGTTTATCATATTAAGCAATCCTGTCTCTTCTATCCATTTAAGGCAGGAAAATGCAGAAATCTCCATGAAAACTAAAATCAGCAAAATGACTCAAAAGTCTAGTAAGCTGCCTACAAAGACAGCACTTTTGAAAGGGACAAGCTGATGATCTGCATACCTAAGCACGCCTCAGTAGAGAGCACGGATGCAGTGAGAGCCCCTGCCGAGGCTCCGTAGATCTTAGTGGCCCCGCGGATCAGATACGGCGCTTGCTCCAGAAGACAGCTCGCAACACCGATGTGATAGATCCCTAAAAACCCGCATCCAGCGAACGACAGATTCCACCCTTCCTTTAAATCAAACATGACTGCGGCAAAATCTCAGGCTGTTCTTGCTCGCGTTGTAACTAGCATGCCTTCTGTAAAGGTGTTTGCTTGTCTCTGCAGAAGGAGTTGCTTGCTGTTGTTTAGGAGTTTTGCTCTCGAGTCTGTCAGCATTGGAGCCAATAGGAAACTTGCTGCATAATAAAGGTAGAAAAGGGGAGTAAGCAAGTTCCTGAATAGGCGGGGCTTGTTTCTTCAGTCCACACTGCGCCTTCTCTCCACAACGTTGTCACGTGGTTCGCGTTACATTCGCCCTATTGTGTTTTTTTTTTTACAGTCTATGCATTCGCCGAGCCAGACCAATCATCTTGAGACAATGGCATAGATTTTAGTGCAAGTTGCTTTCAGATAAAACAGCTCATTAATGCATTTTAGTCTCGGACTGGATTCTGTGAAACCAGGGGTTTAAGCAGTTTAATTGAGACTTAGGCCTATATCAAATACCAATACTTCATGATGAAATTTAAACAATTATAATTCTTATAGTACGAATGTCTGCAGGGAAAAATCATCCTGAGAATTGAATGCAGCTCAATATATGCTTTTGTTACTGCTAGACACTAGTTCTCCAAGTTATCAGTAGGCATTTAAAACACTCTAATTTGATATTCCTATCATTAACAAACATTATTAGTCATTACATAATGCTAAAAATAGCATAGATCGTATAGCCTGATATATTGGCTACAATATACACTCGTATTTAAGTGTACATGCACGATAAAATGTGTGCTTTGACTGAGAAATCAGTCAAACGTGATATGAGTGTATTATTGTAGGCTATTAAAGCATGAATGGATTCAGCTTTCTCAATCAGCAACCACAATTCGATAGTTTTACTTGTAGAAACGCGTTGTTTATTTACATAACTGATGAAGAGCTGGCGTGCTCGAGGATCCGCCCCGGACGACTGACTGGTGCTGATGCTGAGCATCACTGAGAGAATCCTATTACATCATCTCTACGCCACCTGATTGGCTGAAGGTCAGGGCGCAAGCAAAGCGGCACGTCTTTACCAAACAATCAAGGGCTGGTGGATATTAAATGCGTCCTCTTCTCCCCAAATCTTTTTCAAAAAATCAATCCCTGCGAGCTTTTCGTGCTGTAATCGTTTGAAAGCATGGCGGAAAGCGAGGTGGACACGCCGAGCACCCCGATTGAATACGAGAGCAAATACTTCGAATATCATGGAGTTCGACTCCCTCCTTTCTGCAGGGGCAAGATGGACGAGATCGCCAACTTTTCGTTAAGAAGTAGCGACATATGGATCGTTACATACCCCAAATCAGGTATGAAATCATATAGCCTAGCTACAGTTTACATGCTCTTTTCCTATAGCGGATGCAGAGGTGTTTTACCAAAATAAACGGTCATCACTGCACGTCACTTTTTTGCATATTTATTTTTAGACAATATGATTTAGATTGCATCAAAGCATATTTCATATAATAAAATGAATAAAAACAAACACTAATATGCATATTTATACAGCATGTTTGTTTAGTGAAAATAGCCTTTCTAGACGATGAAAAATATGTTTACTTCTGTGTGTCTCATCAACGGCCTGGATGGCATTGGCGATATTATTAGTTTCAAACATTAATAATTTTCAAAATATTATCAAATCAACCCCTAATCACGTCTGGTCCACCCTGAGAGTCTGATGGCCACCTTACATCTTAGAGCTGATTAGTTTGATTAAAAAAAATAAGGTTGCTAATTTTAGAGATTGTGTGCTGTTTGGTTAGTAAGAATGACAAATCAGAATTCTGGGTGCGTGTTTGTATTGTGTGTTGATGTGAAATAAAACAGCAATATGAAATGTTTGCCATGCCCACACGTGTTCATTCACTGCAGAGGCGCTGTTTCCTTTTAGGATATATTGCTCCCTCTCCCACGCATGCTTGTCAGTTTACTTGTGTAATAAGGCTGCTGAAAACAGACAAACTTTTTTTGTTGTCCTGCATCAAAAAAAGCAAGTTAGACTGGAACGTGCATATGCATTACATTGCTTTCAAACCTGCTTGCAATTTTGAGAAGCCAAGAAGAAAAACCATCCTTGGCTTGTAAACAACATTAGGACAGTCTAAATGATATACATATATATATATATATACACCATGATTGCACCGTTATAAAGAGAAGAATTGAGAGGCAGACAGACAGCAGTGAGAGAGAATAGGGTCTGAAATGGCTTGGCTCTGCAGAGGATGTTGTGTCGCACCAGCATCTGTGTAATTGAGTCCGGAGAGCCGAGGGAAGGCCGAGCTCTGCTGCGTTACACACTGAAATGTGTGTCTCCAGCGGGGCCGTGATGGATGACAGGTCAACACTGTCACACGTTGCACTGCCAGTCGAATCTGCAGAGTAAACAGACATTGCCTTGTTGATACTGTAGGTGTTGTGGGAATGGGGGAGTCAAACATTACAAGCTTCTTGATACTTCTCAAATAAAAAAAACCAAATCAATCGAGGAAGTTTGCTAGTGCATAAAGTATCAATTTTTTTTTGAGTGACTCATTTTGTTTTCCAGTCCAGTGGGAGGAAGTGGCCACTAGGAGGGTCATGTGACCCTGTTGGTGTGTTTTCTTGAAGCGGATTGATTTTGAATACAAAAATCGGTTGCAAATCAAACACATTCTCATTTTATTCATCACTTTTATTTGACTGTCAAGAAAGGAGTAAAATTGATTTAAAATGGATTAATAAACCCACGTCATCGTCGTACTGACACATAGACCCTGCTTATGTTTGTTATGCCCTTAAAATCCTGGAAATTAGTTCCAGATCTTTAAAGAAGCTAACATAACACTGTTTACAAAACATTATTCTAGGAATCTGTGCAGCAAATCAAGATTTTTTTTTGTTGACATAATTAAATGTAACAGGGAGAGACCTGGTGGGGTTGTATTCATTTCTGTGTATGCTGTTCCTGTAAAAGTTAGCATGCAGAATTGAATGTTCTCTAATCATCATTAATGATGTACTGAATCCAGTCAATGAGAGTTTAATGTACAGTAATGGTCAAGTGATTCGTTTTTAATGACCCTACAAGTTCGATTGAACCATCAAAATATGAGGAACATATGTTCTTTAAAAAATATTTTAAATATGAGGGAAGAATAAACCCCTACACATGGTTAAGGTATGTATCTGGCAAAAGTATTTGGCAAAAAAGGCAAAAACCACAGCTACAGGTTTATTTTACTATGCAAATACAGAATGCATAGAAACTAATGCTCACAGGAAAAGCATACATACAGCATGATCAGTTATTAATATTTTGTTGATTCTCTCTTGTGTTTGCATATGTTAATGATTTCTTTGTATAACAGCTTGGCCAAAAATTATGTCTGCAAAATTTGCCATGTTTCATTGCGTTATCAAGAACAATTGAATCCAAGCACAACTATGCAATATGATTACAAAATCTTTAACACATTTTTAATAAAGGGTGAAGATGTCAATTTTCCTAGGCTAGACATCACTTTTGGCCTCTACTGTATATGATTTCCCTCCCAAAAAACAAGCAAAATGATGTTGCTATATACACAAAGTCTGTATCTGTATAACTATTCCAATAGCTGTAAATAGAAAAAATTAATGGTTGTAAGAATGTTTAATGGTGAACCTCAACTGGCTATATGTCATTTGAGGTTGATACCTCTTGTAGGAGGTATATATATACGCTATATATATATACGGCATATACGTTATATGGTTAAATTATATAATTGCATAATATATAATGAACCACTCGCACCAGGGCCCCGGTTACCCTAGCTATGGCCCAGTGTATGATTACATACATTTTAGAATAACTTGATTGTCCTTTTAAGAGGAAGCGCCCGTCAGAAGGCATTATGTGTTTATTCTGTTATTTAATGAAGTTAATTTATACTTATCTGCTCTCAAATCAGCCAAGAGTAAACTAAGCTGCTCGATGAGAGTGAAAGAGACACATTATGATCATTTTAAGGTCATTTTTGCATTATGCCTTTGTTTTGTGCTCCCATAAGGCCTGAAAACTCCTAAAGAAAAATGAGTTCGGCTGAATTGGCAAAACTACTACTAAACAACCTCAACTAAACGGAAGATAGTCACATGCCGGCCTGTTCTTTTCATCTAAAATGAGCAAAAATAAGAAGTGAAAGAGGACACTGATACGCCTCCACACACGCACACACACACAAAACAAAGAGTGAGAAAATAAAATCTACTTGATTATATACACTTAATACGGTCAGTCCACAAACTTGCATTTTTACGGCTTTTTAGAGGATCCAAATAAAACTTGTCCGGCTTTAAAGGCTCTTTTGTCAGTTGTCTAATGCTTGTCATGTGTTTCTGTCTTGCATAATTACTCTTACAATTAATTTGTAATGGCTTATAAATATTTCATTTGTACATTTTGTGCAAGATGTTTTCTTGGAATGTGACATCTTCCTGTTGGTCAGCACATTAAACAAAATATCCTTTTATTAACATCAAAGCTAAATGTCAGAACAAACTTATATATAACAAATAGATAAATAAAATTAAAACTTTACATTAGATCTTCACCTGTTATCAATAGTAATCCTGTAGGACGAGTTAAACGGAGGGGCTGCTCCTCATTAGCTGGGATGGTCAAAACTAATAAAAAAGAAAAGAAAATAATTATTATCAAGATATCAAAGAAAAGTCAACCAAAGTATGGTTTTAAAATGGTTTTGGGGTTGCAGGTCAGGCTATATTCAGGCAAATGCATGCGTTTACTAATACTCAATTCAGTTAAGTGCAGCAGGCAAAGTCATCTTTTCCCCATCAATAATACATCCGATATGGCTTTCCTTCCTGCCTCTCACACACACAGGCACGAGTTTGTTACAGGAGGTGGTGTATCTGGTGAGCCAGGGTGCGGACCCAGATGAAATCGGCCTCATGAATATTGATGAGCAGCTTCCTGTGTTGGAATACCCACAGCCGGGGTTAGAGATTATCCAGGTAAACTCTCGCTCACGTGCACATATTTACCAAAACTATGGCCTTCAGCATGAGAATGCTGACCTCTGACCTCTTTGACTGACAAACCGCAGTTTTATTTGTTGTTGACGTAGGAACTGACGTCGCCTCGTCTGATCAAAAGCCACCTGCCGTACCGATTCCTGCCCACAGCCATGCACAACGGAGAAGGCAAGGTCAGCTGGAACACAATCCAACATATTAATCATGACTTCCAATCGTTCATTAGGGCCTATTCACGCAAAACTTTCTCTATTATTATACATACCATTGATACCTTTATTCAGCAAGGATGCAATAAAGTGTTTAGAAGTGTAAAGACATTTATAACATTACAAAAGATTTCTTTTTACATTTCTATTCAATCAAAGCATCCTGAAAAAAAAATAATGTTCACAGTTTCCACAAAAATATTAAGCAGCACAACTGTTCTCAACATTGAAAATAATAAGAAATGTTTCTCTACTAGCAAATTAGCCTGGAAATCCAGACCTAAATCTAAAAGATTAATGCTCTGGCGTCGACTAATGAAAATCGTCCAGCTCGAGGGGCGGCACCAAGCGTGCATTTGAAAATCTCACTGCACGCAATTGGATAACACTACGACCAATCACAACAAGCCCCATACGCTTAGCTACCAGCGGAGCTAACTGGTAGATTAGACTCTTGCCGTATCCGGTCAGCAAAACAGCAAAAACGCCCTTCTTGCAAAGGAACGATTCGAGCGCCGTCTTCTGTTCCTGTTTTAGATAAAAAGCCAAGTCTAACTCGTTCATTGTAGCGGCCAAAGCCGTTTCAAACAACTGGTGTTCATCCATAGCCATCTTGCAATGTTTACTAATGACTTCGACATCACAGCGCTGTCATCATCTGTTTAGCTCGCCTCTGGCCCGCCTATATCAGATAACCCGATGTGATTGGTGCAGCTCAGACCGAGGGGCATATTTAATGAGCATCATTACTAGACACCAGAGTAACTCGCTGAGCAAACTCAACTTGTGCTCTCGCGAGAACTCTGGATTACCAGGGTAACTGAAGACTGGAGTAATGATGTAAATTCAACTTTGCCATCACATGAATTAATTACATATTAAAGGCTATATTAAATATAGAAAACAATATTACTTTTTATATTAACTGTATTTTTGATCAAATAAATGCAGTCTTGATGAGCATAAGAGTAGTACAGTAGTATACAAATAGTATACTTTTCATCAGTGATTCACTTTTTGTATAGATTTTGGTATGAATATGCCTTTCGACAAACATATCAATGTATGTCCTCTAGGTGATATATATGGCCAGGAACCCTAAAGACCTGGTGGTGTCCTACTACCAGTTTCATCGCTCTCTACGAACCATGAGCTACCGGGGAACGTTCCAGGAGTTCTGCAGGCGATTCATGAACGACAAGTGTGAGTAAGAGACATGACACAAAAGTGACAGGTTTGCTCTAAAGGAAAGTGTATGTGTATGAGAATGAAAATGAAAACTATTTTTGTCTGTTTCCGGTGTCTCTGCAGTGGGATACGGTTCCTGGTTTGAGCATGTTCAGGAGTTCTGGGAGCATCGCATGGACTCTAATGTTCTCTTTTTGAAATATGAGGACATGTACAAGGTACCGGCTGCATTGAGACACACACACACACACACACACACACGCACAGAATTTCTCCTACCACAGTGTGCAGTTTTTCTATTTCGATTTTGTTATTGCAAAATATACTACTAAAAATATTATTGATTTTTAAAAATGTATTACTCGACTGTATATGTTTTGTAGACATATCAGTGTTTTTTAAGTATTATTTATATACTATTATATATAGCATTTATTTTTATATTTTCAAGTTTTAGTAATTCTGGTATGTGATTTATATATGTATATATACACACACACACAGTATAGCTTTTAGTCATTCTTATTTTAGTTTTAGAAATCAATTTAGTTTGATTTAGCTTAATTTAGTTTTAGCACTTGTACCTCAATTTCTTTCAGGTACTTGCCAAGGCAACATTTCTAATATTCATTGAAGTTTTTAAATATATGTTTTATTAAAATGTATATTTAATTTTTCTTTTATTTCAGCTTTATTTCAAGTATCGAATTAAAAAAAAAATACTTTTAGTCAACAATAATAACACTGATATATTACTTTCCGCTTTAATACAGTTTCCTGTAAACCGTGATGCAGAGATGGTAAATGATCTCATAGCGTGTATGTACGCATACCGCTTCATACAATCTTTAAAAAATAGTAGTGTACAGTATATTCAGTCTTCACTATTTCTTATTTAACAGTAAGCGGTGCGTTAGTATTTTATTTTGAACATACCCTCTTTTACATTTGTCTATGTAGTATCAGTACAAAGAGGCCCCTAATAATCACCCATTATCACAGTTGGTAGTACATTTCATTCTTAACAGTACCTGGTAAGTTAGATAGTAGTGTGTTATGTGTGTATAGGAGGGGGATCACTGATAGTCAGTCTGCTTGAATATGTTGTTTCCATATCTTTATGGGGTAATGTGATTAAGAGAGCTCATAGTCCAGCAGGAAAGCACAAACAGACAAACAGAGACTCACTGCATGTGACAGAGGCAACAGACTAATGTTTAGAAACATATAGATAAATAGGACACCATGTTTCAGGAGTCTGTTATTCTTTAAGCAGAGACAGAGGTCAGAGACTATATGCTGAACATAAAGGATATTATATAAGTTAATATCAAATATGGTAACACTTTACAATAAGGCACCATTTGCATTAACAAGCATGAACTAACAATGAGCAATATATATATATATATATATGGAAACATGTCTTGCCTCAAGCTGCAATAATAATAATAATATATATAATATATATATACACACACACACGCACACACACACACACACACACATATATATATGTATATATACACACACACACACACACACACACACACACACACACATACATATATATATTTTTTTTTTACAGCATTTAACCTTTGTTAAAAATGTCCATGTTAGTTCCTATTGCATTAACTAATGTTAACACAGACAGACACAATGTTTGATTTCAATAATGTATTAGGAAATGTTGAGATTAACATTAATAAATGCTGTAGAAGTATTGTTCATTGTTAGTTTGATAACTAATGTAGATAATTAATGCTAGCAAATAAAACCTTATTGTAAAGAGTCATCATATATATAAAATTGTTGTTTTCATTGTTTCAACACTTCATAAGTTCTTCATAAGAAATATTAATTACATTTTTACTTAAACTATTACTGTTTATAAGTTTATAAATAATAAACTAAAATAACATAAAATATAAACAAATAGCAAAAGATGCACATCCATGAATTAGTTGCTTTGCATAATGTACTTTTAGAAATACATTTTTTCTGGACACAGAACAGCTGGTAGATAAAAAGTCAGCTGCACCTCGAGGTCCCTGAAATCATTTGAAAAAGTTAATTATGTAAGCCTATTACGTGTTCATGTATTCATCTGAGTACGACCAAGGTGTGAGTCATAATTACATAACTGAAAGACTGTCATTCTCTCTTTCTCTCCACCTTTCCTGCTGCCTGTAATTGTTGACTCTGGAGGATCTGGGGACCCTGGTGGAGCAGCTGGCTCGATTCCTGGGTATCGCGTGTGATAAAGCCCAGCGGGAGAGCATGGTGGAGAGCTGTAACCAACTCATTGAGCAGTGCTGCAACTCCGAGGCCCTGTCCATCTACCGGGGTAAGAGACAGGCGACAGGAGAAAAACGGGGCGCTCGAAGCTATAAAGGGGGGGCGCAGCAAAGGCTAAGGGATAGTATACATTCAGAAGATTGTTATGCAAAAGAAACCTCTTCAGTAAGTAAATAACTGAGCACAAAATATTAATTTGACATTTTATCACCTCATGATGACTCGCAGTACTGTTATCACTTGTAGTGGTTTTTATCGTTTAGTAACAGACCGCTAGATGGTGTAATTGAAGAATCAGAATTGAGTATTGCAGGGAGCCGTGTAGAAATATAACTGAAATATGCATGGCTCTGCACTAAGCATGGACAAGTTTATAAAAGGACTGCCTGTGCCAGGTAAACGTAAAGCAGACGATGAATCTACTTTAAACTTCACAACTACCAAAACAACGTGTCTACACCAGACGCGAGCGGCGCGGCGAGAAAAAAGCAAACAGAACCCATTATAATCAGTGATGCTTTCTACACTGGATGCATCGCGACACGACAAATCCCGGACAGTAAACTGATGCCCCGTTCTATTTCTAACGCAGGCTTTTTGCTTTGTCCAGTATAGACAGCCTCATCAAACTGTTGCTGTGCGACGCGACAACCATCACGACCGGTGTAGACACTGTGTTTTAAAGACTAGAAAATATGACGAGACATATCTCGCCCTTGGAATCACCTGTACAACGGTGGGTAATAAAGAGAGACCACAGTGTGTTGCCTGCTGTGCCTCAAAAGATTAGCTTCTGACAGTATGAAGCCAAACAAGTTAAGACGCCACTTAAAGGGATAGTTCGCCAAAAAATGATATTTAAGCCATGATTTACTCACCCTCAAGCCATTCGAGATGCATATGGCATATGTTCATGGAGATGGAAGCTGGCATATGACGTAGGACGTAACGTAGGAAGCGTCGTGACGTAGAACGAACGTAGAGTTTTGTTTTGCTCTGCTCTCTGGCTGCGCTGTCACGTTCGTTCTACGTCACGACGCTTCCATCTCCATGAACGCGCGCCGACCGCCACCGGAAGCCAGTTATTTTCGTTTATAAAGTTTTAAATATGTATATTTTTACGACAAAACCGCACGGATTACCCTCAGAAGGCCTTTGTTTAACCCCTGGAGCCGGATGGATTACTTTTGTGAAGGATGCATGCACATTTTCGGTCTTGAAGCAGCTGGACCCCATTGCTTCACATTCTAACCACTGAAAGATCTAAGACATTTTCTAAAATAACTGAAAATATGTTCGTCTGAAAAAAGATTGACATATGCATCTCGAACGGCTTGAGGGTGAGTAAATCATGGATTAAATATAATTTTTGGGCGAACTATCCCGACGTCAAAGAACTAGCTGATTCGCTAAGCTGAACAGCCAATCAGAGTGATCTCTCTCACCGACGAGCTCCGCCTCTGATTTGACATGATTGGCTGAAACGCGTCTGACAAGAGCCAACCAAAAAATAAGACAAAAAACGTGTGTCCCGGCCTTAAAGTGATAGTTCACCCAAAAATATACCTCACGTTCTTCCAAACCTGTATGAGTTTCTTTCTTCTGTTGAACACAAAAGAAGATATTTTAAAGAATATTGGTAACCAGACAGTTGACGGACCCCACTGACTTCCATAGTAGGAAAAAAAATACCATGGAAGTCAATGGGTGCCGTCAACTGTCTTTAAGAGACTTCACATCACAAACACAAAGAGAAGCTTGTTGAACTGTAGTACTGTACAATGTTTCAAGCAAGGTCATGTCTGAGAGTGTCTTTATGTGGGCGCACGTCAGTGGGGGGCATGAAAATATTTTCCAGAAACGGTTTGGGAACCACTGCCATCATGTGGTGAATATGCATGGTGCATCTTTATTTCTATGGAAATTTCTGTTGCTATCTGTTGCCTTTATCCTATTATTTTGTTATAATTTAATAAACTTTATGAACCACCCCCCCCCCCCCACCCCCCCCCACCCCCCCCTTTACATAAAAGAGAGGATTTGTCATTTATTTTTAGATTATTTTATAATTTGCACTTTAGTTCTGTTTTGTTGTTTTCTTGTGTCTTGTTCCATTTTCTTTTAGTGCATGGATTCTTGGCTTGGCATGACGCTGACTACTCACTACATACAGTACAGTAGGGAGTACTTATTATATAAACAGTGAACATGAAGATGGAAAATGTGTGTGAGAGAGGTACAAGAAGGTGAGTCTGGGTGATGTCAAGTCTTTAAGCAATGTTCTGGATCCGACCGCCATAATATTGGTTACCATAAAAAAATCTGAATTGTCAATAAAATCAAAGAAAGACAAAAATAGGCACTTACAATGCAATTAAACCAAGCCAGCATTCCGGAAGGTATGAAGAAGAAATGTGAAGCGTGACACACTTAACTAAAACATAAATTATTCAGTACATTTTTATTATTATTTGAGGTGTATAGTTATAGTTAATCTAAATTGTCCTTTTTAAAATGGATGGATTACCTAACCTGTCTGACTGATGTAATTCCTACAAGTTCTATCATATAAAAGTTAGCAGCATTATATGCATGATATTTAAGTTGAAAGATTTTACAGTCAGTGCTTTTTTTGAAAACACAACTGAGGAATGAATTATTCTCTTTGGCAATCAAACTCATGCCACAAATGCTGCCAATAGAGTTTAACTAGTGTTGAAACCAAAAGTGTGAGGTAATGTTGAAATCAAGAGCTCCTCTAACTCTGTTTTCATCTGCTTCAGGTCGTTTTGGGCTTTGGAAGGACGTTTTCACTGTGTCCATGAACGAAAAGTTTGACGGTGTTTACCGACAGAAGATGGCAAAGTCTGACCTGACCTTTGACTTTAACCTGTGAGGAAGCGACACTGGACTATCCGTTAACCGCTCAAACAACAAACCAACCAACCAATCACCTGCTGTGCTTAATGTCACCTGATGGACGTTCCCCATCCAGATTTTATCTTTCCATCCCCACCATCTCTTGCTCATCAATGCTTTCATTAACTACTCGAAAGTTAATTCTCAGTACAGTTACTAAGAGGCTTTTTTTTTTTTCTCTTGTGTATTTGCATTAACATTGCATCAGCAGTGCTAGTCCGAAGTGTAAGCACAGTGCTTGTTGCGTTTGCACATTGTACAGAGCTAATTCCATATCCCAAAGGCGCTTATGAAATGTGTATTTATTAAAAATTAGAAATTAAAATGATTTAGACTATATTCTATATGCTAAAGCCCTTACGACAAACTCTCAGGAGGATTCTTGAAATCATTGGCTAATAGATGCACCAAATATGCAGTCATCCAATCACAACTCAGGTCGTGAAAACCTGAGCCTCATGATGAATGCTGATTGGCTCCTGGCCAAAAGATCTTAAAAGTATGTGTGGAATGTCATTTCGCTTCTTCTTGTGCACCTCTCTTAGTGGCTTCTAGACAGCTTTGACTTATATGGTATGTATAGTATGGCTATTCATTGATACCGTAACGAAAGGTAATTCACATGGTTATGTTCACTTGATTACATCTATATTTTCATTTTTGAGTGCATCGCATCTATTTGCATCATCCCCAGGGTCATTCACATGAACATACACTCTATCGAAGAGTAGGAAGGGGATCTTTTTAGAACATTTCGCATCAGTTACATGCATATCGTAAAATAATGCATCAGAAGTGTTGTTATGAGCAGATATGAGTTTGTATTTCATCATTATGTTTTGGTCAAAAGTATAAAAGATGCGCAAGGTGAACTCAGATACCAGCACTCATAACAAAGTGACTCACATATCCAACAATTGCTGAGTTCAGAATGGAATACTAACATACTAGGTACTATACTGTAGCCTACAGTATGCTATTGTTAAAAAAATAGTACGTATGCATTATGCCACTAAATAGTTTAATCAGTTGTATGCCACATTGTCACATGACCTCATTAAGCGCATGTTTAATTCAGAGAGCGATGGTTGTGTCAGAAAATAAAATGACTATTTTGCATTTTTGATCCCAAAAATCTCTTGGCATTCTGATCATGTAATGACACGATAACATAGATATTACATCTGGTTCATTTGCAACACATTTAGAATTAAAGGTGGAGTGCATTTTAATGTGGCATTCTGTTTTCTAGTTTCAGCCATGGAATAAAAAACCACCAACATAATTTAGACTTTTTTTCTCTTGCGAGTTTTATTTTTTCACAATTTAGAAAAATGTTCCTTGCAATTGCACGTTTATATACCGCAATTCTGTCTGTTTTTCTCAGAGTTGCGAGCTATAAACTCCAAATTGCAAAATATAAACTCACAATTCCGAGAAAAAGAATTGTGAGATAAAAATTCACAATTGGCATAGTTTATATGCAATGGCGGAAACAAGCTTCCATTGTTTTCTGTGCAGCGTGCGCTAATGCACATTTGGAAAAAGCTAGTAGGTAATCCGATATTTAATGCATACAGAAAATGTGCATACTACGCACACTATACACACTGTACTGTGTACTATAGAAATAGTAAGAGTAGTGTACTAGTATGCTATTTAGGAAAGAGCACATGGCTGAATTTGAAATAGCACACTAGCATACTACTCTCTCCCCATATAGCAAATAGTATGAGTAGTATGCTATTCCGAATTTAGCCAATCACCTAATTCAGGAAGAGAACAGACAGGAGAGAGGCTGAAAGCTCACATCCAATCAGGACGCTGCGTCATCAGTGTCACTGAATTTATTCCTCTACACCATTTTCTCTTTCTTCACGCTCATACTCCCTTTCCAGTGCTTATTGTCTCTGGTATTAGCCTGATTCCCCACATCTTTACTGTGTGGGACTCAACCGAAACTCATTGGCTAAGTCAACATGTACTGCTCATTCTGCAGATTTAGACTGCTATGCTGTTTTATGTAACTCAACACATTGTTGTTTTTTTTTTGTCAGTCTTGCTTGCTGGTTTATTAATAAAGTGACATCTTCAGGCCTTGAAGTTCAGTTTGCCTACTGTTTGTTTCTGCTTTTTTTTTTCTTGCCAAGAGCGTAAATACAACGTATCAGTATTAAAAAGACGGCTAACACAGCGGCTTACATCTAAGATGCTGGATTAACAACAGTTGGAAACTGAAGCATGCTGAGCACAAAGAGGTTTCTGAACAATCACAGATGGCACCAAAGGACAAGTTAAGTTCCTATGGCAACAAATCAGTGCCTCTGATATACATGTGTCCTTTAATCGCCAATCAGGTATTAAAAAGAAAGCAGTGTGAGCACTGCAACTTTGTATTTTAATGTTACACGATTGCATGGTCTCATGGAATAGTGTTATTAAAGCTACACTGTGTCATTTTTTAAGTTGATTCTTAGCAAAAATCATATGTGCTCATTAATGTGTAATTACTTCTACCAACTAATCAAGTATTCTCGTAAGCGTAGAATCTGCCATTTAGAATACTTATGAGCGAGTCGCTCGAATGGCGGCAGCCATGTTGTGCCTCCATCTTGAAAATACATGTGCCAAAGAGGGACATACCTGGAAATTAAAGCTTTGCCTTTCGCGTTTTGACACTCAGTGGCACCGTGACGAATGCGAGGGGGAGATTACTCGCGACTGCCGGCAGATTTGAAATAATACGGTCACCGTAGGAGTTAAAACGCCCTCGGAATGGGAGGAGCTAGAAAGTAATATTCAGTTGGTAGTCATGAACAATTTCACCGCTAGATGGGAGAAAATCCTACACAGTGTAGCTTTAAAGAAATAGTTTGCCCCAAAATAAACAAATAATCATTTGAGGGTGAACTCCCTTTAACTTTACAAGAGACAAAAGTTACAAGCTTTACCCTCATAATGCATTAAAAACTGTTTTTACAGTTACATTTCTGGGTCCCTTTTGGACCCGGTGGAACATAAGCTTAACTGTAACTATAAACAGCCATAACTTATTATTTTTCAACTAAAACCATATTGTATCTAATCAGAACCTTCTCAATAATGAGTGAATGCACTTTTGAATGTTACCATGTTTTTACCATGCTATTACTTTATTTACCCCCTTTTTATTAATTAAACAAATTGAGAACGACAGCAAAAACTAGTGTCATGTAAGAAAATATATATTTTATTTCTTATTCCTGAGAATTTTATCATTAGATAGATTATTAAAATTATACCGGTTGATTTGAGTATTTTAATTCATTAATAATTCCCTTTATCTGTCTTTAAATTTCATTCATATGATGAATAATGAACCCCCTGAAGACTTAGAAATTATTGCTCAAACATCATCTTCTCATACATGCCAGATGCATGCAAATGATATAAAGAAGGCTCCATTATGCATCTTAAAATATATTAATAAATCCCACAGCATTTATTAGTTAAAGACCACAGTGCTCACCCATTAGTGACTAATGATTGGTGATCACTAGAGGGCAGTGCAGTCTAAAGGCAGAAATATTGCAGAAACATTTTAAAATTGATCTTTTATTCTTTGGGGCATTAAACAGGTGTTCTGTTTTCCAGCTTGATAAGGTTGTTGGTGCATTTTTTTGGGTAAGATTTTCAACACGTAATTAATAATCTGCATTGTGCCATCTCAAGCTAAATTAAACAAACATTGTCATCTTTATTGGGATATAATTATGCATTCAAAAGGTAACATTGATGACAGTTTCACGGTTTAATTCGACTTGCTCAAGATGGTGAATGGAAAAATTGTCTTAAAGAATTTATTATATCTCCTTTTTAATTTTCAGTTTTAAAGTAGATATTTTACAAAATCATGGTAACAGGAGTGACATTTTAAGATGGACATCTACTACAAAACAAACACAACAAAAACAGATAAGGTTATTTAAAAAACGTTGTCCTCTGGGAGAGAAAGTTAGTAAAAAAAAAACAATCACATCCAATTCACTCATTATTATTCATTTTTCCCCGGTGCTCCTGTTGGAGCCGTGCAGAATAACAGAGACTGTGTTGGATCCAGGACTTCTCTCCCGATGGAATCTGCACATGTATAACTGTCAGTATGTCTATCTGTATCTGTAACTCAGGAAAACACACTTATTGTAAGACTTCAAAGGCATTGACAGCCCTGGGCTTTTGGGGTGAACATTTTTCTTTTTCTTCTGAAGGAGATGCTTTACAGGCTTTTCTACAAGTTCTAGTGCAGCTGAAAGTGCAACTAAGGAAGTGAGAGAGAGAGAGAGAGAGAGAGAGAGAGAGAGAGAGAGAGAGAGAGAGAGAGAGAGAGAGAGAGAGAGAGTGAGTGAGTGAGTGAGTGAGTGAGAGAGAGAGAGAGAGAGAGAGAGAGAGAGAGTGAGTGAGTGAGTGAGTGAGTGAGCGAGTGAGTGAGAGAGTGATTGAGAGATTGAGAGAGTGAGTGAGAGCGTGAGAGTGAGTGAGTGAAAGAGAGAGAGAGAGAGTGAGTGAGTGAGAACGTGAGAGTGAGTGAGAACGTGAGTGAGAGAGAGAGAGAGTGAGAGTGAGTGAGTGAGTGAGAGAGAGTGTGAGTGAGTGAGAGAGAGAGTGTGTGAGTGAGAGAGTGAGTGAGTGAGAGAGAGAGAGTGTGAGTGAGAGAGTGAGTGAGTGAGTGAGAGAGACAGAGACAGAGAGTGAGTGAGTGTGAGCGTGAGAGTGAGTGAAAGAGAGTGAGTGAGTGAGTGAGTGAGAGAGAGAGAGAGAGAGAGAGAGAGAGAGAGAGAGAGAGAGAGAGAGAGAGAGAGAGAGAGAGAGAGAGAGAGAGGTATAGAGGGGTAAGAGTGATATTTAGTTTGCTGTGTCAGTCTGTGCAAGCGCCCCTGGCTGCCCACTTCTGCTCTCTCCACATCAATTATGAGTACTGATATCTTAAGTTAAGATGGGTTGTATATAATATAATAAACTATTTGATGTAACTTACTGTGCGAAAAATATAAATAGCTGTTATTGCACTGTAAATTGCATAATATAAATTGCACTGTTTGCAATTTTTTAGCAAATCTAAATGAAAGATTTCTTTCAGGTCTTCATTCATAACAGGCTCTTTTGTAAAAACAGACAAACACAACAAAGAGCACAGAAAAAGCACAGAATTGCCTTTATAACAATTCTTAAAGAATATGGTGATAAAGAATAAGTGTAACACGGTCAATGGACCTGGAACTACTTCACTGCCAAGCAGATATATTAATCAATACCTTGTGTCAGCCAATCAGAATCAAGAGTTCAATAATGACATAAAAGCCATTCATTCCCTATATATATATATAAAAAAAAAATGCATATATATATATATATACACACACACACACACACACATATATATATATATATATATACATATATATCCAAACATGACAATAAACTCAAAAGAACCCTGTAATATCTGCTGACAAAGTTGCTGCTTAGAAAAAATAAGTTTAACAGATATTATTCTAGTGGCAATATAGAACATATATCATCTTCATACACAACTGATGGCTCAGCTACCCACATGAACCACTCACCTTAATCCACTCGCTTATATCTGATAATAAATCATGTATCTGTTCACATTTACAATACTATGCGCATTATATGAGACACGAGCACATGGCCTGGTACATGTAGATCTAGAAGATGTGTTGACATTGGAAAGCAATGCTTAAAACATTACAATGAAGTCATATATATATATATATAAAAAATATATATTGTCATCATTCAGTGTTGTCATTCTTAAATATGACTATAAAGATATACTAAATTTATAGCACACTTTTATTTTGACTGTAATTACTTTGAAAGGATGAGAATTAATAAAATATATATTTTTTTATGAAAATATGCAGCTTTTCATATATATAAAAAATACATTATTCCAAACATTGCCATATATTATTTATAGCCTGCAGAATATAAAACCACTTTACCTGTAGGCCTATTAAATAGACGATAGATTAAGTAGACTATTAAATTGTCCTTTACTTGAATTGGCCCTACAAGATAAACAATTAATTTTTTTCTCCTTAAACTGATCTCAAGAATACCGTGGCAGACGGAATGAAGATTACCAAGTTAATTGTTCATTTAAGAACAATCTGGACTGGTTATAAGTCCCCCACTTATGCTGAACACATGCACACGCACACACACACACACACACACACACACACACACACACACACACACACACACGTTTTCCTTTCTGAGGGTGACTTTTCCTTCCTATAAATTACAACTGGGCTAAGCCATATTGCAGAACATCTTATTTGCTCCCCCTTAAGGTGTCAAAGACAGAGAAGAAATATTTCCAATTATGCAGGTTCAGGTGTGCAATAATTTCCCTTATCCAACTGCACTAGGCAAAATGTGAGTGCAAGAGAAGAGAGCGTGTGTTTAAGCGGTGCGCATCAGTGTCACGTCAAGTGTGTGTTTGTGAGATTCTGCCGCGGCTCTCTGCCGCACGGTCATAATTGTCTTTCTGTACGTCTTTGTTCCGTCTGGCCGCCTCCATCTGACAGTTTGACTGCTCGCTTCAGTCTGCCTCTCCATACTGATGTCCTCCATAATATCAGCCCTCCTCCCTCGTCTGAGGGAAGTTGGGGAAAGTTTACTTTACGGGCCCGTATCCTCCTCGCTAACGTTAACAGCTGCTGTGCTCCTGACATTTTGATGCGCCTTATTGGAGACGCTTTGCGCTTCGGGGAATGACATGCCATTGGCATCTTGTTTCAGCCTTTATTATTATTTCTTTGATTTTTATATAGCTCTCTCTCTCATGCTGTCGGGCACTCTATAAAGATTGAGAGCCGGGCGCACTTCTCCACTGATCAATTATTTAACATGCAAAGTCATTGCTATAGATGAGAAAAGAACACATATGTGAATAATCGGTGGAAGAAAAAGAGAGGGAGCAAGAGAGTTTATAGTAGACAGAGAGAAAAAGGGTGAATAAGTGTCCGAGGTAAAGGCACTTCGACTGTGGATCTCATTCGGTGGATCGCCACCCCCAAAATCTGTTCTGGGCTGTGGACAGAAGGGGGAAAGCAATGAACATAAAAATAATAAAATCCATGCAACTAACAATATAGCATAGTTCAGACAGAAAAGTAAATAAGAGGAGAAAATGCTTCTCATTAGCCTGCTAGGTCATGGGTTCGGTTCCCAGGGAATGTATGAACTGATAAAACTTAAAGCATGTCAAATTTATTAATGTTAATCTTTTCTTGTTGAGGTCAAATGTCCTTCAAGTAGTTTTTGCACAAATGATTTCAGTAGCTCAAACAGTAGAGCTAACACCGACAGGGTCATAGGTTTGATTCCCTGGGAATGCATGAATTGATAAAAACGTACGCCAAATGCATAAATGTAAATGTTTTGTTGTTGAGGTCATAGAGTAGCAAGTAGTTTGGCACAAATTATTCCTGTAGTTCCAACAGTAAAGCTAACAACGTCAAAGTCATGGGCTCGATTCCCAGGAAATGCATGAACTGATAAAGCTAATAAAAAATGTATGGCAAATGCATAAATGTAAATCTTTTGTTGTTGAGGTTGTGCAAGTAGTTTGGCACAAATCATTCCTGTAAACAGTGGAGTTAAACAATAGAGTTGCTACGCCAAATTCATGGGTTCGATTCCCAGGGAATGCATGAATTGCAGAAATGTAAACCTTAAATGCAAGTTGACCCATGCCAATATAGACAGGATGCATGAAAATATGACCCAAAATACAATACAGGTTCACTTGCACCAAGAACAAACATGGTTTGCGCAGTTTGTGCAATATTAAAACATTCAAATGTGTTATTTAAGGATGATTTTGTTTACTTTTGTATGATAATTTTAGACCCATTTTGGCTTGTCACTTGATGTCCAATCTGGGTCCCGAAGCAAACCCAGTAGAGAAGCATCATACTAGAGTAAAATGAGTGTTAATGCATTGTCTTGTCAGTCCTGGTGCATCACTGAATGGAAGAGAGGCTTCAGTCAGTGCCAGAACTGCCATCTGCCGAAGTCCTCTGTGAATGCGCTAGTGTTAAGAGCCCAGCCCGGGCTCCATTAGCCACACACACACACACACACGCAGTAGATACGTGTTAATGAAAAACTATGCGCTCTATTATAGGACCCACTCTGACTGACTCTTCAGGGACTTTGTGCGGTGGATTAGAGCATTTTCAGGATGTAGAGCGCTTCATAGGAGACTGTGCTTTGATTATGCGTGACTGAAATAGGTGTCTGCTTGCGTGTGGCATGCTTTGCTTACTGTGCAGCGTGTGTGTTTTGAGGTTGAAAGTCCCCGTCCCTGGAGCAACCCTGCAAAAACAAGAATTCCCATGTGAGGCCAAACTTCCTACTTTTTACTTCCGCTCTAGGATCGCACAATATACACAGCTTTAAATCAAGACATGCTTTTAAAAAAGAAGTCAGTTAGGAAGTTAAATGTGCACTGAGTCATCTTAGACATCTAGTGAAGTGGATGCAGCATCAGGAAAAAGACAAACAACATTGCAGAAAAGTGCTATTTGCAGTCAGCAGTGACTCATTTATTCTGTGTGCGAAAGTGTCCAATAATAAAGGGGTTATTGAGATAAAATATATTTAGATGGTCACATGATCATGTCAGCCCCCATGAGGAGACGTTTTTTTAGGCTAGTGTCATGGCTGGAGTCTTCATCTCATGTCTTATTACTGATCAAAAGTCCTATTCAAAACATTTAATGAGAAAAAACTGCAGCTCCACCGTTTTATGATCAATATCAAATTCAAAAAAGACATTGGAGATAATCTTTACTTCATACTGACTGGCTGCTACTAGTCAAATAGGTTGACCTCTGACCTGTTTATAAACAGTTTATAAACATATAATTATGTGACAATACAACCTCACTTTGAACCACACCGTTTAATCTCCATGGAACAAGTTCAATTGTACAGTTGGTAAAATCATTTCCTGCAAATTACGAATTAATTTAGAATAAAAAAAAGAGCGTGACTCGATTATCAAATAGCATTTTTGTGTCTCGGTTATTTTTATTCAAGGGCTAAATGCATTAATCTGCATCAGGCAGAGTGAGCCAGGAAGCGTAGGTGGTTTAAAATAATGCATTCCTACTTTGTTTTTCTTTGTTCATGTTCCCGATATTAAGTAGGTTGTTTGTTCGCCGCATAATGAAATTGAGAAATTTACTAAATTAAATCAAAGTAGGCAAATTAGACCTACAGAGACACTCTTTCATTCTCCCTTTTACCACCTTCCACTCGTTCTGTCTCTGTTTATCCATTTTGCATTCTTTTTTCCCAATCCCTCTTTGAACCCCTTGCTCATTCTCTTTCTTTGTTCTTTTTCGTTTCTTTCCAAACAGCCTCCTCCCTCTTTTCAGAGTTTGTGTATCTGTAACACCACCTTCCTCTCCACCACCATCACATTTGCAGAATGAGCAATAAAACAGACATTTGCATTTATACATGTTTACAAGACATTCAGTAGATTTCCATTGTATTTATATAAAGCTATAGTTATATAAAAAAATGTATATATCAAAATCATACTATAAAATACAATTTTATTTTATTACATTTTATTACAAATTAAATTAAATTATATTATATTACATTATATTATAGTCTTTTTTTAAATCTCCAAAGTCAATGTGCACAAAGTAAGCTTTGCGATCTACCAAAAATCCCAAAGAATTCAAACAACAACAGATCTGTATGGTTTTCCAAAGTTACCATTTTCACTGGCCACAGTTTTGACATTGATTCCATGTGGAAAAACTGCAATATAGATATTTTTAATATTATCTCATCATTTGGCAGCAGGTCTATTAGGCTGCTGTCACTTTAAGACCTGACACACGGATTCAATACTGTTGTGCATTTTCTTTCTCAACTGTATACGTTCACTTAAAATAAAACTGACTGTGTTTACGTGAATACTCGCCAAGACTGGCCTTTTGACATTATTTTGTGTATTTGACTGTTTAAACACAATAAGCAGCGAAAAAGAACTCAATTTAATACAGAGAGGCGGCTTTATGTGACTAAAATGACTAAAATTATGCGCAATACGTGAAATCCCACGCCGAAATTCATGCCCTGTAACACCAATAATATTCATCCAGACCAAATGAAACAAGTGCGTTTCATTTGGAAGAGGTGTGTTTGTATATGTCAACTTGCTGTCGGAGAGATGAGAGAGAGAGAAAGCGCAGCTGAAATCATGCATCTATTCTGCAGAAAATCTGTATTGGAAGCATATCAGATATTTTTGACAACAGTTCATTGCACTTAGTTTATTGTTTCCGATGACTTTTTAAAAGACTACAATTGAAAAATGTATATATTTTATATATAAAATTCAACACGCCAAAGTGGCTAGTAGGAGTGACTGTGTGACACGCCACTGCTGAAATCACCCGCATTTGATGGGCTCAGGCTGACGGGTGTTAATATCAAGCCCTGCTTTCCAGTATATGTGGTGATTATTGTTAGAAGCAGTGGTGTGATGCTCAGAACAGCTGTTCAGGCTAATGACTGATGTGCTTAAACACATACACACTCTCAAGTGATAAAGCACTTTGTCACAGATGCTTCCTCCTCCATGCTGGCGTCAGTTATCAATATTCTAATAGGACTGCAGTCCTCCACCTCAGAGACAGAGTGATGTCAGCACAGCACATTATAGTTGCTTGATACCAATATTGTGTCAAACACTCACTTTAGTCCCCTCTTTTTCATTTTCTGATTTCCCACCTCATATGGGCTTTTAAAGCAACACCGTGTAAGTTTTGCTCTCGGGGTCCCCCTACAGTTGGGAAACAGTATTGTCTTCTACTACTGTCGTAAAATCTGTCATGGTTACACCAGGGGATACACGTGCATTTGTTGACAAGCCGATACCCCCGAACTCTGCAGAAGGAGTTCTCACGTCTTGGGCAGACTGCCTGCGTTGCGTGTGAAATGTCTTCATCCCAGGTACAGTGGCATATATTTCAGCATGTCATATGAATATAATTTCAAGGGTTTTATTTTTTTCATAGAAAACTAGCATGTTAGCATTTACTAGCTACCAGATTGATAATTCGCTCCTCTACTAGCATTACTTGATTCATGAAGATAAATGGAGGACCAGATAGCTTCCGTAACATAGCCAGGCAGACAACAAATTCGAAAAACTAGAGATAGTATGCAAGCAATATACTTAATAGTCCAACAGCATGACGGCCAAGTCAGCATCGGTCGGGCACCGCTCCTCCTCCTTTAGCTCACGCCAGCCAGCGAACGCTGGATCAATATTGATCCTCGTCCGGCCTTTGATTTTGTCACTCTCCCTTTTTCTCTTCCTAGTCTCCTCCGACAAAACCTTTGCCTTCGGTTTCGTTGCTGCTTCGGCCATGACAACAACATACACACGCTATACCAGCCGGCAAACAAACGCTAGTTGGGCTCTCACGTCCGAATTTGAGGAAATGGGGGGTGGGGGGTGGTGGGGGAAGTGAGGTATGCCGTAAAGCAGTCGAATTTTGTAGTTCTTTTTGTGCTCGGGTTACCCAAACCCCGAAGTTCTGTAGTGCCAGTAAAAGCGATACAGACCCCATCAGGCTATGGCAGACGTGTCATTCAACCTATTGTAAGTCGATGTACCATCACAAGGGTCTTGGAAATATATTATGAAGGTTGAAAAACTTTAACACAAGTTACTATATTTACTTTCTGAACACACACTCTTGGTTTTAAGGTGAAGAGCTTTTTGTTTAAAATGCTTCTGATACGAGTTTTCTTTTCATCTGATGTCTCAAAGTCCTTTTTTAAAACATCTTTTAACAACTTATTTTTTCACATCTCCCTTTCATATCAAGACTTTTCACTATCCAATCAAATCAAGAGTCACCATCAAGCCCCGCCCCTTTTCCCACGCTCTCACTAAATATCCTGTTTCACTCAGGAAATTTTGAAGTAAAATTGGTTGTGAACGCAGTTTCATGGTCATGGTCATTTTAACCCTGACTTACATCTATGTTTAGGTTTCAAACTTTTCATATTTTCCCATGGGCAAGTGTGAAATATTGCTTCATATTGGTTAAAAAAGACACAAGGTTAGGGTTATGCATAGTGTAAAAAGCCTACAAAAAGAGTACAAGTGGCAATATGCTTAAAAGAACGCTGACTTCAATTCATAACATAAAACATATAAGATAAAGCATAACATCTTAAGACAAAATATATATAATAACATCATAAGACAAAAAATAACAAGATAACATAAGTTAATAATAACATAACATATATCATAGCAACATCACATAAAACATGACACAACATATACAAACACTTTAACTAACTGACCGATCAACCGTCATAAAACAACATAACACATAACAAAACAGCACATAATACACAACATAACATAACATAAAACTAGGGCTGTGAAATGATTAATCACGATTAATCGCATCCAAAATAAAAGTTTGTGTTCACATAATATATGTGTGTGTGCTGTGCATAATTATTTTGTATACATGCATGTATATATTTAAGAAATATTTGCTTAAATATAATGTATATATATTATATATAATTTGTATTATAAATAAATATACATATTTTATATATAAATAACACATTTTTCTTAAATATTTACATGCATGTGTGTGTATTTATATATACAAAATAATTATGCACAGCACACACACATATATTATGTGAACACAAACTTTTATTTTGGATGCGATTAATCGCGATTAATCATTTGACAGCCCTACATAAAACATAACATACTATAAAAAATAACATAAAACATAACATAACATATAACAACATATAACATAACAAACACTTCAACAAGCAGACCGATTAGCCGACATAAAACGTAACAAAACATAACACTTAACATAAAACATAACACAACAAACAGACTGATCAGCCGAGCATCATTGCCTGTATAATTTATTGTGACAGTAGAGGTTATGTAGGTTCTCTTCAGCTCTCTGTTGCATTGTGGGACTCGGTGTTAACAGACAACACAACAAGTCTTTTCTTTTGTGTCTTTGATGCTCGTAGACAAAAACAAATTTTGTTTTTTAGAAGAGAAAAGACAAGGAAAGATCTATTAGAGGTTGCATAAGCTGCAAATACACACATTTTGTCACAGATGCCCTGTACCCTTGTTCCTGTTTAATTATGGACGTCTAATTGGCACATGGTGACACTGGCGATAAAACTCATGAAAATGTTTTGAGGTCTGGTGGTCCTCTAGCCATTCACACACACACGCGCGCGCACACACACATGCTGTAAGTATGGCAGGACGCCAAGCTCAAAATAAAGCCAGTCAGCGGACAAACGCCTAATGGAAAGCTGGCTCTGCCGAGAGAGAACAAGAGAGAGGGAGAAAGCTAAAGGGAACACATGCAACGGGAACGACAAGGGGATAAAATAAGATAGATGAATAGAAATGAGATGAGGTCTCTATCTTTCAGCTCATTAATTGTTCAAGATATCCGTTCCTTTCTCCTTTGTGATTTTAACACACTTCTAATTAGCTCCTAATTCAGGAAGTTTAAGCCTCGTGAACTAATATATATATATATAATAAATTCCCCTTCATTTGATCTTTTTTTCTAAACCAACTGCCAATGTTTCCTCACCACAGACTGAATTGTAAAGCTAAGTTAATGCAGCTGTAATTGTCCTGCTTGTAGGATATGAAAAGTTTTCACCCCTTTCCATGTTGCTATGCTACTAATTACAGAAATGTGTATTCAAAAAGACATAGTGAAACGGACAAGACGATAAAAGAGATGATCTTCCTCGGGCAATGTCTGCGCAGAGGTGAAACCGAGTGATGACGCTGTCATTCGAGCGCGCGATCTGAGAACGAACGAGCCCTCATTTAGTCTCCTCTGAGCCGCTAACCAGGAGTTTGGGTGGCTAGTGGCAGCTGAAAGCACATCTGGGAGGAGACTCTCGTTTTCAGAGCTTGATTTGGCAGCGGACCTAATAAGAGTTCAATTAAAGCAGAAGTTCTTTGGGCGACAGCAGGATGTGATTACCCAGGAGTCAGTGGGGTATATATAGTAGCTGTTCCTCTTTCCGTTCTCGTGCCAGGACCTGAGGGATGATGAGGGAGGTCCATTTGCACGAGGCATTATGACTGACTCCTTTCCCTCTGCTATAAATCTGCCAGGTTTCGCAGTCCAACTGCAGGTGCCTAGCTAATGCACATCCCTGCAGCAGAAAAGTACTATCGCACAGTCATTATCTGAGGGAATTCACTAAGAATGAATGGTTAGCGTCACATTATTTACCTGTTTTAGAACCATTCACTAGAGTTGGGGTTTTCAAACTGGTGACCTCTGGAGGGCTACAGAAAAACTCTGAGGCTACAGTACCTCTACACTGATCTGGATACATCTGAAAATGACGTTTTCATTTCAAAACGTTCTCTGTCCACACTAGCATTTTTGAGCGTATCTCAAAAGTTTCTGAAACGTCGGAAGATGCTTAAATGATCTTACTGCACATGTGTAAAACATAAAAGCTCACTGACATGATACAGAGAAACCAGACTAGAGACCAGATGCTATTCTTCTAGCACAATCTCTTTTTTAGCAAAATATCTGGTCAATCGGCACTCCATGTCTGGTTTAAAGGGGTCATATAATGCCATTTTTGTACAAGCTAATGTGATTCTTTAGTTTGTAATATACTTTAATTAAAAATTCTCATTAGTATTGTAAGAAAACACTCATTTTACCTGCTCTGTTTTCAGCACGCCGTTTAAGTGCATGTGTCTTTAAATGATAATGAGCTTTGCTCACCCCGCCCCTCTGTTCTGTTTGTAACACAATAACACAATAACCATAACGCGTTGCATTATAAACGTGGGATTATGAATTATATTGAGAACATCGTACATAGAAAACATGCCGTAATGTACCCTGAGTGTAAACAGCCGCATTCATCGTGAAGCGTGCAGCAAGTGATTTGCAAAGATTAATATAAATATTAATATAAAGGTTAATAAAATGTTACACTCACTTCAGTTATTCTGGAGGTGCAGCAGGAACAGGAATAGTTGGTGCCGATCCTTTTTTCAGGAGCAGCTTCTTAGCAAAACCAGCTTTATACTGACCTCGTTTGTAAAGCAGTCTGGTGTGTGAAATGATTCGCGCAAACATGAAAGCATTGACGTTGATCGTGGGGAATATTCCCTTCGAAAACAAAACTCAGCCACTGCGTCTTCAGCGGTTCGGATTTAGGAACATCAAAATGACTGCTGTGTTCCTTATTACACCCAAGAACAGAACACCACAATCGCTTAGACGCTATTCTGCTCATAGACAGTGCTCCAGCGTATCAACAATGACCGCGCCGGTCCGCGCGGAATATGATTGACAGCTCGCTCACGAGCGAGGGCGGGTCTGTGTTGAAACGCTGCTGTCAATCAACAATCGTGGGAGGGGCGTCGATTTTGTGACATCACAAAATCGAACGGCTTGATTTGAGATGGGGGAAAATATATAAGAAGATTAAAAAAAACACTGGATGGATTTTTATCATTTTATGATGGTTGTGTACAGGCACTGCCAACACACATTTCAGTACAATCAACTTGTAAAAGTGCATGTACCATTATATGACCCCTTTAAAACGCAATTGCCCTCATGTTTTGCCGCAGGACAGCAACTGAGAGTACATTTTCTGTCATCTTTGTAGGAATGTAATATGAAGATTGTACAAAGTAACATGTATGTTAAGCAACATGTACAATATGTGTCACATCACATGACTACAAACATGCGTCATAGTTTTCAAATAGCCGTTTTCATTTCCCACACTACAATGCAAAAACTGCATTTTCAAATGTATTTGCTTGGAGAGCGTCTACAAATTGCAGGACAAAGACACCATCTCAGTGTGGACGAAAGGTAAAAAAGTATAGAAAAAGATGTGTTCAAATGTTTCTGGATTAATGCAGATGAGCCTGAGAAATATGTAACAGGGACAACTTAAGATGTTAACTACAAATGTTTAATATAATCCTTTTTAACACATATTAAAAACATAATTTAAGCAGCAAAATACATATTTTGGTCACAGAGGATCATGATATTTGGGAGTCCTTGCATCATAATGTTTGAAAGCCTCTGTACTACTACAGGTATCATGTAAAAAGGTAATGGTGCAAAAAATAAGATCTTTTTGGACACCAATAAGATCTTTTAAAATAACAAAAATCTGTGCGTCTGTATATATATATATAGTCACTTATAATGCTCATCTCCTTTAGATGATCTTTTAGATTAATTACTGCTGGCACAATCACTAGAAAACACATCTAAACAACTCTTTCAAAAACATTCAGTTTACCACCTGCGTATCTTCCCTGTATCCCCCTCCACCCTAGCAAGTATTTCTCTGATAGAGTTGTACTGATGACTGTGATTATCCCGGCTCGTCCACGCTTTAGGGAGCAGACTCCACGCAGTAAGATCAAGGCGTACACATCAATTGCAGCATATATTTGTGAGATGAAAGGGATGGTAAGGGTGCAGAAGTTCAGCAGGCCCGAGGCAGTTTCACAAGCTCCCACCCATTTGGCTTTTTAACTTTGCAGATTGAAGCTAACCTAAAGGCAGTGACCGGGGCTCTCTTCCTGCTCACCTACAACAAATATGGACACGTCCTTCAGCTCGAGCTGCTGAGGAGAATCAGGAATCGCTGTTTAACGAGAACAGCGGCAGAAAGAGAAAGAGATGTGAGGATTTAGGCTAATGAATCCAACAGCTCTTACATTTCGGTTCTGCGGGTCTAGGCATTAGGACTCGATCTCATCTGGATTGTAACCAATCAGAGATCAGGCACCAGGGTGATTATGACAGAAAATGGGAAGTGACAGAAAAACCCTCCTTTCCATCAAGGACTTTTCCCTCTAAACTTTGTGCCTGGCAGTCAAATTTCCTCATCAGGATTTTGATGAGACTCATGGGCATACGCAGTGACAGGTTCATTTCTACAGCGTCTAATTGCTTTCAGCTTTCACTCAGCCAGGTCCCTTATTAGTCTGCATTTAGCACACATACAGTAAACCCGGGCAGCCAGCTTCACACCCTATCCGACTTGTAAAAATGATACTGTGCCAATCACATTTTGAAATCTTTTAGCTCAAATACTGAGATTTACTGCAAAACAACATATTGTGTAAGAGCTACAGAAAAGTATGTTAAAGTTATAACAGTGCTTGTGATTGCATTATATAGTCGATAATTAGTTGCTTAAGGGATGGTTTACACAAAAATGGCAATTCTGTCATCATTTACTCACACTCATGTTATTCCAAACCCTTCTGTGGAAGACAAAAGGAGACATTTTGAATGATGTACTGGTCATTCTTTCCTGTGCAATTACAATGAAAGTGTCTCAGACTTCAGACTGAAGTAAATTTGAGACAGTGGGAGGTTATGCAGTGAAAAGCAGCAGTGAAATAAAAAGATATGTCAGCGATAAGAGCAGAAAGAAGGCAGAGCTTTTGCTTGAGTGACGGTTGATATAATGCAGCGAGATGAACCTGAACATGACTATCAGAGAGGAAAGAGTCCAAGATGGGAAGTCAGATAATGTCTTCACCCAGACACAGACTAAAACACACACACACACACACACACACACACACAAACCTACCCATCACAGAATTTAAAAATGTTCAAAAAACATCACTTAGTATGATTTATAAGCCGTTTTCCTCATGGGGACCAACGAATGTTCCCACAAGGAAAAGGATTTCGGATATTGGTGGGTAAAAGGGACATTTTACCCAAAATTGATCCTATTTAAACACTTCTGGTCTCATTATGAGCAATTATTTTTGTCTAACATCACAAATAGTTTTTATTTTTCATCCCTTCCCCCCTACAACCACCTGTCATACAGAGACCAATATTCACAATCCGATCAATTCCTAACGAGTAAAACACTGAATATTCTGTTTTCACCAGAAATGTCAGTTTATGTAATAAAACAGGTTGCGAATGAAGTTTAAACCATCATAATTGTCTGTTTGTGCATGTGCAATCTTAAACAGGCTTGTTTTTCCCCCCAAGTATTTATCCCCTTAAATGTCATCAAATTCTTTTTCTTTATTCTGTCTTTCCTTTTCCTAAACAACAACAAGTTGTTTTAAAATCCGAGCACAATGCCTTCAGGTGCTCACTCCAACTCCAACTGCGCAAACATTATCCAGGGAGGGGGCAGACCGCTATTGTCCGAGGGCAATCGAGTTGATTGTTTGGGCCAGGAGAGAATCTCATTAGAACAAACACACTGTTTATTCATTTCTCTTCTTTTACCCCACTCGATCACCCTGTCCCCGCTGTTAGCCACCATCTGGGGGCCCCCCTCGCCGCGGTCCCTGCTTTTAGAGGACAGAGGGGTGGAAATTGGCACTAAGTGAAGAGATGGCATGCGCGCAACAGAGGGAACAATTTTAATTAAAATGTTTGCCCAGAAAATAATCTCTCGAGTAGCCTTGTTAATTATGACTAATGCCTGCAAAGGTAGCACACGCAAAACGCACGGCGTGTGGGGGTGTTCACCATGGAAACGCGCACGGACGGTGTTTTATCCCCCCTCAAACGGAAGTGGGACGGCTCTCCTCCTCCTTTTGTTCCTCACTGAAGCAGCTTGTTTGGCCACCCGGTGATGTGACTTTGTTGTTAATTGGGTCATTGCCTTTACTGCAGCGCGCTGACTCTTCAACCCTGATGTGAAATCCCAGGTGGGCTGTAGCGCAACACAAACATGCACTCATATGCACACCGTCCATATGTACACATCGGCGCATTATCGGAGGAGAGACTAACTGAGGAGAATTAGAGGAGTTAAATGCTGATTAGAAGCTGAAATATGAATTCACGCTTGCTGAACGGAGACGTCTGCGGGTGAATTTGTTATGTGGTTTATGGAGTCTTGTGTCGCATCCCGCAGTGATGTGTGGAGAACACCGTGGACCTTTGATGGCTGGAGTGTATGTGGAAGGCACACAATCTAGTTAAACAAACTTCATTTTTCCTCATGAACCTCTATTGGACAGTTGAACTCGTACTCTAATGCACCTTTTGAGTGTGTGCGTCACAAGGAGAATGTTTGTGAAGTAATGGGCCAGGAAACTGAAAGTCATTCATTATCAATCAGAGCTGGCATCACCTGATATATAACCGGATACAGATATGGTTTAGTATAACATCCACCGTCATTCAAAAGAACAGTGACTTTCAATTTAATTGCTGTCTGTGTGAACGCTCCTTAACCTAATCAATTCAGTGTGTCTTAGTCAAGTTAGTGTCATAATAAAACCTGAATTTTAATAAGTCATGCAGAATAATCTTAATTTACCTCATGATTTGACTCTCCTTTACATTTCTTTGGATGGGAGCGATAGATTTAGCCTTAACAGGTAATTGTGAAATAAAAATGTAAATCACATTTTATTAGATATAAAGTTATTAGATATAGAGCCTCAACTAAAACATTCTGTAAAGTTGCAAAAATTAAAGGCATTGAAAAAGTCACAATGTAAAAAATAAAAAATTGCAATTGTGAGAAATAAAGTCACAGTTACATAAGAAATCTAAGGGATAAGATAAAAGTCATATTTGTTAGAATAAAGTGCAATTGTAAAATGCAAAACAAGTTACAAGACAAAGTCAAAATGACCTTCATTGTTCCACTCTCAGGTGTATACGCGAGTATCTGATGAGAGAGATGATGACAGATCTTATTAAATTTCTGTGCCACACAAACAAGAAAAAAACAACCAAAAATGTGAGACTTTCCATCTTCTTCTACATGACTGACATTTAGAGGTCAAATTTCTCGCAAAACATGACTAGAAGCCATTTCACTGAAAATTAAAGCATCTAAAAAGTCTAAAGTGATAAATCTACGACATCTGTTTGTCTGTAATCTTTAATCTCACTGTCTCAAAAGCACAAATCCTAACGGAAATCCACAACCCCTTTCTCCAAAGCACCTCAAATATTTATTCAACGGATTGATGTTCCCTCGCTTTTATGAAATAATCAAAAATGTTTAAAAAGCATGCGCTGCCTTTCTCAGAGATGGCGCTCAATAGCGGGCAGGTGCTCCTTCTGTCTTTATGGTCTGTAAAGAGAGAGAGAGGGGGGGGGGGGGATGGGGGGTCTGGTATCTTGTCTTAATAATAAAGCTAGTGAGCCGCAGATCAAACAGCGGTTTGGTGTTACAGAAGATCATAATGAACCTCGGCAGCAGGTCTGGAGTCAGACAGAGCCGCATGCAAACACCGGGGAGGAGAGCGCAGGGCGCTGGGACGTGCTTCGATTCCTGATATTCCTGCCTCTGTCTGTGTGTGTGTGAGAACGGTGGTGCATGAGAGATCTGCATAGTTATGAGTTAAAGACAGAGCGCTTTACCTTATCCATCATATAGATACAAAGGGGTCATCAGAGCCACACAGGAGATCTCAGGGATATTAAGGAGTTGGCCTCTTTCTGGCATCATTTTTCTCCTAAAAGAAAAAAGGGTTTGTTTGATGTCACTTCCTCCTCTACTGAAAAGACCAGCATATACACTACACAAATACTTCAAACAACTGCAAATTTCCTGTTTGATTTAATGTGTTACTTGCTGTTTCTTTGTAATTGTTTGTGAAATTTACTTTTTCACAATTGTTTTTACACCAAATTGCTTTTGTGTCCCAGCACAAATTCACATGAAACGTTCAAAATAAAGTAACACTGCCACATATAAAGGACACAGTTTGATTTAAAATCATTTTGTGAGATACAAAGATGTGTCTCTGAAAAATAAAGTCGCAAATATGAGCTCGATTGTCACTATTGTCGATATAAATCATATGGTCACATGCCGGTTTGGTAAAGTTGGTAAATCAGCAAAGCCAATTTTTCTGATTAAGCTGGTTGACCGAGTTGGTCTTGTTGGGCTAGTTAAGTTTTATATCATATGTCAAACATCTCTCCATTATCTCCTTTATGTACTCACATCAACTACATGCTCACCAATAAGTGTCAGTGAGTTTTCTTCACTTACTGATGAAGTCACTTGGCAAGAAGATGGAAAAGCTCAGTGACAAAAATGAAGGGTGGAGTGAATGGAGTCCTCTGGAGAGGTTTGTCCTCAATCACCATCTGAAAGGAGCTTTAAACAGGTGAAGCAAAGTGTATGTTAGGATTTATTGGCAGAATTATTTTCTAATACCGCACAGAAAATGTCAGGATTTTGACATGCCTGTTATTAGCTTTTATAGGCTGTGTCTCTGGGAAATCATAAACGCAAGGGAATGTGTGGCTAATGGATACTTTTGATTTCTAAAGTTTACATTTTTGGCCTGTAAGCATTTTGCCATTTGCAAAACTTCTGGACATCTCTACACTGGGGAGAAAAACGTAACTTTTATCAGGAATATCTAAACATCCTTAAATCTAGATAAATATACATAAAAAGCAAAACTGCTAAAAGATATTTAAACTAAAACTTTCATTTTGCCATCATTTATCAATGCCATCTATCCAAACCTGTATGGTTTCCGTCAAAAACAAAACCAGATATTTCGAAAAATGTTCATGCTTCTCTTTTCCAACAAGCATTGGATATCAAGCTCGAGGGTGAGGAACTGATGAATATTGGGTGAATTCCTTTGAGAAAGAAAATGCTGTTCAAACCATCTACAAAAGTGAATTTAGAGAGTACACCAAGTGTTTAACGGTTAGGGTTTGGTGTAGTGGAGGGCTTTATAGAGATATAGAATAAAGCGGCACCCATTTATGATTTAAACAAATATAATCATATGCACCGAATATGTTATCATTGCATGTTTTATAATATACTACAATACACTGAGGTGCAAATAGTATCTGCCACTATTTGCACCTAAATATAAATAGCATTTAACGCTATTTGCACTTATTTGAATGTGAAGCATAAACTGCTGCAAATGTATGATTTCATTTCCAGCTATCTTTTCTACTTTGCACATTTGCCAACATTTGGAAAGAGATGCTGATAAAAATCCAACAACAATGCTACCATCAATACTACTGCCACAGAAAAAGCTAAGTGCAAAGTTAGAGTTGCATAATACACACAACACCCAGTCAGATGCAGTCCACATTTACATACGGTCAACTGCAGGATCAGTAAAGAAGGGGGACTTGTGCACTGGAATTCAGATGTGGCTAAACCTCCCGCAGATCTGCAGGTGTGAATAGCCTGATATCAACATTCAGGGCACTCGTTTTGCCTCTATAATGTGCAAGGCTCTCTGGAGAGCGCACACACACTTCCTGAAAAGCATCCCATTTCTTGCTTCATGAGTCATTGGAGAAATTATTCGCTGCACAAATATAGCTTACATGTTCTTCGTATCTCATTAGAGCAAACAAAAGAACAGAAACACTGAATAATTTTGATTTCTCGATGTTCCAGCTAATTATATTCTTTGGAGGCTGCCTGCAAGCAGCAGGACATCGTTTTAATTTGTATCCTCTAAAAACCCTATTAAAAGGAAGCCAGCCAAAAAGTTCACTATGTTCACAGCACTTGTTTTTTTGTTTTCCAGATTGGAAAAGTGAAGCAAGGTAATTAAATGTAAAGTGGGCAGCAGTAAACAGTAAATCACACGGCAAACACAAACAGAACTCCCCTTTACAAGTACATCCTTAAATTTGCCGCTCTTGCTTTGTAAACAAACAAATTGCAGCAATACGCAAAGTAAATATTTGTTATATTTTAAATGTAATATGTGAGATATTCAGAGATAATATATTCATAGGAATCACTGTAGGCATTACTGTGCGTGGGCTACAGTACTGACTTACAAACATGAATTCTTGGAGCAATTCATTAAAGGCTTTTTAAGCTTTCGATTAACAAAAATACTGTAACGGTAGGCCATGACCCAAACATGAAACTCGGGTCTGTTCTGACATGCCCTCGTCACTGAAAACCAAAACAAAACATGGATGGATGGATGGATGGACAGACGGAAGGACAAATAGATTCTTTACTTTTGTACAATAGCAAATGCCAATTTTGGTATTACATCTGGGTCCTGAAGCAATATCAGTTAACCAATTATCTAAATGCTAAAAATTATTTTATCATTTTTGGGATCATTCCAAGTTCATAAATGAATAACATTGAATAATATGAATAATATCTTTTAAAACAGGACTTATCAGCTTTTTAAAATCACCATGGAATTTAGTGTAACATTCTTGACACAGAGCTGGAGATATCTTTGATATGCAGAGTTATAAAAATATGCAAAGAAATGCATCTTCCATGCAAATATTCATATTAATGTTCATCTGTGCAACTGGAAGCTGTGTTTCTGGTGATGGTGGGAGATCAGTTCTCTCATTCAAAGTGAAGAGTCAAATTAAAGACAAAGACTCGCACACGCACACACAAACAGGTTTAGAGTCATGCATTTTGTCAATCTCTCTACATGCTAATCTGATGATGGATTACATGTTGGAGGATGTGATGAGTTTTGGCAGACCGTCTTCACTGCTTTCCACTTCACGGACAGAGAATCCGAACAAGACTCGTAAGACAGTTTGAAGTTTGTCGCCAAGGAAACCAATGCGCAGCACCTGCTGGAATTCAAACCTGGCACCAGCCCCAACAACTCAACAAATCAATAGCGTCGGCCAATCCTATGGCATGGAAGGAATATATATTGCATCTAAAATATACGTGTGCGTACGTGTTTAGAAGAGCAACAGAGAATAAGTGTGAGAACCAAGTGTAAATGTCAAATACTCATTCAGATTTGATTCAATAAGTTTTCCCTGAGCACGCATCAAACCTGTTACATCAATATCTCATTTCAAAATCTCAGAACAGATGGCTTGACATGTCCAAGGTCTGTCTGCTGCTTGCCTTCATATTCTGTCATCAGCACGCCTGTAGTAGCGCTCACAATATGTGAATCTGCAAATGACTCTATAACCGTCCTTTCATTGCTATTTAGAGTCTCTGACTCTATATTTATTACATCATAATCATGACATCATGCTGCAGAGTTGATGCCATTATTGATCATCACCAGATGCATCATGTACATTAAATCTTCAAGCGGATTTTAAGTGCAACATACAAAAAAGTTTAAGTTTAACACTTTATTTCGATGGTCCACTTTAGACATTTTACTAACTATAAGTAACTTTGCAACTACATGTCGACTAACTCTCATTAGAGTATTAGTAGACTGTCTGCTTAATATCTGCTAACTCTTTATTGTGATGGTCCTCCAACAGACATTCTACTGATCATAAGTAACTTTGCAAGTACAGTACCAGTCAAAAGTTTGGAAACACTACTATTTTTAATGCTTTTGCAAGAAGTCTCTTATGCTCATCAAGCCTGCAGTTAAAAAAAAAAAAACAAAAAAAAAAAACAGTAATATTATGAAATATTATTACAATTTAAAATAATGGTTCTCTTTTTTAATATACTTTAAAATGTAATTTATTTTTGTGATGCAAAGCTGAATTTTCATCAGCAAGTACTCCAGTCTTTGGTGTCTTATGATCCTTCAGAAATCATTCTAATATGATGATTTATGATCAATGTTGGAAACAGTTGTGCTGCTTAATATTTTTTTTTGGAATACTTTTTTCAGGATTCATTGATGAGTAAAACGTTAACAGCATTTATTCATAAAAACAGCATTTATTCAAAATAAAAACATTTCTAACAATATAAATCGTTACCATCACCTTTTATCAATTTAACGCATTCTTGTTGAATTAAAGTACTAATTTCTTAAAAAAAAAATAGTTATTGTTCCCAAACTTTTGAACGGTAGTGTATATTGTTACAAAAGATTTCTATTCTAAATAAATACAGTTCTTTTTAACTTTTTATTCATCAAATAATCCTGAAAAAAGTATCTCAGGTTATAAAAAAAAATATTAAGCAGCACAACTGTTTCCAACATTGATCATAAATCAGCATATTAGAATGATTTCTGAAGGATCATAAGACACCAAAGACTGGAGTACTTGCTGATGAAAATTCAGCTTTGCATCACAAAAATAAATTACATTTTAAAGTATATTAAAAAAGAGAACCATTATTTTAAATTGTAATAATATTTCATAATATTACTGTTTTTTTGTTTTTTTTTAACTGCAGGCTTGATGAGCATAAGAGACTTCTTTCAAAAGCATTAAAAATAGTAGTGTTTCCAAACTTTTGACTGGTACTGTACATGTCAACTTATTCTACTAACCTGAACTCAAACACCTAATACTCTAATGACTTTGTGTTAGTCTAATGACTGTTAGTTGACATGTAGTTGCAAAATTACTTATAGTTAGTAGAAAAGTGGACTACTGAAGTAAAGTGTAACCAAATGTTTTTGTCTGAAATACTACAGCAACATGTCTAAATTTGTCCGACCAATCAAGCCTCAAAGCTCACAACGATTATCTTAATCTAAAGAGTAGATCAATTGATAGGACCAGATTTTCTCCTTTATGACTAGAAAGCATAAACCTTAGTGGAATCTTCAACAGGAGCCATGTGTTCATTTTCATAACATCAGAGAGCTGTAATTAAATGACATTGGCCACTGCTGTTTCGTGAGCGATAGAAGTTGGATCAAGTTAATTATTTGTGCATATGTTTGAGAAGAATTATCACTCACGGCACTATTTGTGCATATTGCAGAGCCCTTCCAGATGTTGAGAATGAATTTATCTATGAAGTTTTGGTTGTGCTACATGAAATGAGATGGAGAGAAAGTCCATTTACCTGCACTTTAGAGAGACAGATACACTTTTAGAAAGTAAATAATGCAGTGGCATCAGTTTTCAAGGTGTTTTTAACACAGGTATTGAATTATATAATCAATGTTGTAAGATGTCGAACTAACTAATCATTATTATGACCTTGTCCCACACGCATGATGTCATTGGTTGCTCTGTAACCATGAAGCACACGACTTAGCAAACCAGGGCACAGAATATGATGAATTAATTATGAACAATTCATATTGTCAGTAAGTAGTTGAAGGACCCCAGAGCTGCAAAAGGATCGTATTTTGAATAGTCCATATATTCATAATTTTCAGAGACTTTGAAGAGAGAGCCAAATTGTCTCCTACTTTACATCCATTGCCAAAAACATTATAAAGAGACAGTGAGTCAGTGAAAACAAAGTTTGAGAAGAGGAATGAACCCTGACTTCATAGGCAGAGTTTGAGTCTGCATGCAGTGAAATGAATTTGTTGGATTCATCTCGTGGGTTGAGTATTTAAACATTCAGCTATCCATTTTCATTATATTCTGCTTTGTTTCATATTGGGGTCCACCTAACATAAAGAGAACGTAAAGCTAAAAGAAATGTAATGGCACAGACTCAAACAAGAGGACATGATAGGACAAGCATCCAACATCAAGAGGTGGAGATGGCTTTGGTACAGGACACTTTGGACATCATCAAAACAGCATTAGTATAATGGTAAAAAATGCCCTGCGTGCTGGTAAGAAAAGAGCGGGCACCAGATTGGCTAAGAACTCAGCAGGGACCTCCCACCCCGAGGCTCTGTTCCGACACTTTGCTGATGACAGAATTGGGAGTTTTCGTCATTTTTGGCATGGAGAAAGAACCATCGCAGAACAAAAGAGTGAGGGGGTGTGCTGGTTTCGCATGACTCCCTACGGAGTGAGTCCTAGACGCCCTAAGCCATGCTAAAAGTGGGAGGGAGAGGCTAAACCTGGCAACCCAACCTAAATCTGGCATCTTAACAATTCTTAGACCGTTTGTGCTGCATTATGAGCAAACGACTTAACACTGTTGTAAATTACAAAAGATAAATAAGGCTTATCTATATCAAGAACTAGGCCATTTGTATTCTGCATGCATTAAGATGGCTACTATTGTTCTTTGCCTGTATCAATGCCCCCTGAGGCGTTTGCGCTGATGGTGTTTCATATGTTAATGAAGCCAGCAATAGGACAATGCGTCTTGACCTTGCAAATGATAAATTCTACTTCTTGACTTATAGTTCTTTATGTAGGTTATAAAAGTTTTTAATATACGGCAACATTCAAAAGTTTGGGGTCTGTAAGATTTTTGAAAGAAATGTGTTTTGCTATTATAGGCTGCAATTATTTGATCAAAAATAGTAAAACCAGTAATATTGTAAAAAAAAAAAAAAATCTAATTTAATACATTTTAAAAAGCAATTTATTGTTTATAAAGTTCTAATATGCTGATTTGGTGCTCAATCATTTACATTATTATCAACAGTTATGCCGAGTCATATTTTTGTGGAATCTGGAATCCTCCTCCTCTTCCTCCCAAAAGTTCAAAACAACGGAATTTAATTGAAATATAATTATTTTGTGACTTGATAAGTAAAAGTATTAACTCCTTTCAGAAGAAGAAAATCGTACTCAATGAAGCCTTAAAATGTTGGTCATATATAGATAAAAATGTTTTAAGCCCGTGCTGAGATTTTTTTTTTTTTTTTATGTTTAACCGAATGCAGCGGAGATCAAAGCAGTAGTTTTTCATCTCTCTCACTTTGGAAAGAGTGTGATTCAAGTGTAATGAAACTAATGGAATCCATAACTTCAGAACGGTGCTGCATACTTCCATCGTATTGCTGGATCTAAATATTAAATATACATATATAAATATTCATTACACAACGGATAGTCTCCAACAGTCAGTCTTACTTCAAGGGAAAGATGGTAGCATTTGTTTGAAGCAATAAGAATATGTAGTGTTGATTGATAAAGAATTATTACGCATAATGCGTCCATGAACTTTTAGATATTCATATGAATGTATAAGGACAAAAAGTACATATTTTTAGCCCATGTAACATCTAATGTGTTTGACCATTTGCAGTAAACAGTATATACAATCCCATTTAAAGCACATTCTCCTGCAACTACTTAACTTTAATGAGTAGATACAATTATTCAGGGCTAAAGATATTCCCCCCGGAGGACATTTGTAGTCATTAAGGATGACACCGTAGCAAATAGCAGCATTCGGTTTCCAAATTTTAAAAGGTTTCTTCACAGAATAAGTCAACCAACTTCTGCTTCAGGATATGGGTAATTCAAAGGCGATGAAAATTAAACATCTTTGTCACAACAAACATTGTTCATAAATAAGCAGCATATGACAGTAATCAGCATGCATTGTTGCGGCTAATTGTTTCGTGTTTTCTTTTCTCCAGCGGCAGTTGCATACGCATTTGTTCCACCCGTATTCCTTCGTAGTTTCAGAGTGAGCCAGACGGCACACCCCGGGACGTTTAACGGCGCTAAAATGCAGTACCACCAGGCCTTTTATTCAGCTTTTAAGAGCCTGAAACGGCTGACAAGAAGATGCCGAAGATGCATTTGTGAGTTTATCAGAGGCACAGAGAGAGAGGACATTGCTGTGTAAAGCACACAAGTCGACAGAGAGACAGATGTTGATGGTGCGTACTGAAGAGGATTCACTCAATGGCACATGAGTAGATGGCACAAAAAGATCTAAGAAAATGGAGGTGGACACATAAGGAGAGTAATAGGGAACATGTAGGTAAAAAAGTGGCCAGAGATGGGAAGGATAACAGAGAACAGTCTTTAATGGCGTAGTAAAAGCCGGCTCGGAATAAATTACCTTCCATCCCGCAGGATTACTCATGTAATTATTTGAATGAGGGATTTCATTAGGATGTGCAGAGGTGTGGAAGAAGGAAGGCCGAAATGATACAAGAGTGAGGACCATTTTTTTCCTACATGGATTAAGTTTTAGACACGTGCAGATAATTGATATGAAATTCAGAGTCCTTTGATTAGGACAAAAAAACATTAATAATGGGAATCTACTCGTCTGAAACGCAGCTAGAGAAAAAGACAGAGATGAAACAAAAGAGAGATTGAAGAAGAATGAGGGCATAACCAATTGATGGGGGTGAGTTTTAATTTAAGAGACACAACGAGAGATTGATGGAGAAAATGGGATATATCTTGGTGGTAGTGACGCGTCTGAACTTCATTTGTGTAAATGATCTTTGAAGAAACTACAGAAAAAAGTGTGCACATCCAATCACAATTCAGAAAACTGAAAAAATAGCATTATATATATACATTAACACTCCAACTTAAAACACTGTGAATTGAAGTGAACCTCTAAATCATCATCAGGAAAAAAAAAAAAAATATTTTATCTATATACCAACAGGTAATGATGACATCATCAGATTACCTGCCCACAGGAAGTCACATGACTTTTGTGTACACTTGTGTTTAATTTTGTGTCGTTTGTGTAGACCATATTGATTAACAACTGATATTAGAGATCTTTTCATTTATCTGTACCAGTTGATAGCGGATTATTTAATTGTGGATGGCGTTTTCTCATATTTTGACATTTTTATTAAGTGTCAGATGTCAGCGAAGGTAAAGTTCATCTTGAAAAACCTATTTAATAACACTGTTCTATAGTAAATCTTAAAATTAACTTAGATTTTTCATACTGTACGTTACAATATTGTGGTGCCTAAAGTGTTTTATTTCATTTATGTAGACAAAAGAGTACAGAATTGTAATATTTGCCATTTATAAGTTTTAGCCACTGGTCAATTTTAATAATCGGTGTGTTCTTAATTTGTGTATCTCTGACTATGTGACATAATATGATGATTTTTAAGGTATGAAATAATGTTAATGTAAATAAACCCATTCTCTTTATATACATTTATAAATCATGTCACTTCCTGTTGAGGTACTCATTGTCTTCAATGTGAAATGAAGCGATAGAGACGGGTTGAGTTCGAAACGTTGAGGTTGATGATCTTTTCCAGAACAAAAAGCAGTTTCGACAGTGAAATTCCTCTCTGCTAGAATTTATTCAACACCATAACTCTTTAGATGGCATAAGATTAACCGACCAAAAAAAAAAAGAGAAATCTCTCAAATAAAGAAAATTTATATCTTTAGCACTGAAATTTCACAACACAAGTAATTAAACAATCCACAAAATCTGTTAGGAAATTCAGATCAGCATGCTGGGAAAGAAATGACTGGAGCACAGCAGTAAACCTGATGACAACGTCTTCAAAGGAAAGGCCCACATACGGGCACGAATGAAGGGAGAGAAAAAACAAGAGGAAAGCCACATGACAGTGTGAGCCACCTCTGACCGAGTGCAAACAAGTGTACAAACAGCAAGAAGCCCTAAAAAATAAATAAAGATGAGCATCCATCTCCCAGGCATCAGCTCATCCTTCCTTTCCTAGTCCAATATTTTTCTTTTTATCCCTTCGATCTCTTCGTCCTCTGATGCTTTCTTTTCCTTGGGCTATGAAAGAGGAGCAATTGATCGCGTATCAGTGCACAGGAGCCCACAGACGCACGCACACACACACGCAGAGTGACAATTCGTTCGATTTGTTCATTTTTATTCATCCAAATATGGAAGAGATGAAAACCCTCTGGACATCTAACAGAACCGTCAAATTAGGCCTAATGCCACACACAGTTAATGCTGAAGAGCTGCAAAAACACATGGGAATAAATTATCGCCAGGAGGAATGTTAATAAATTATAGCGGGGAACACGTGGATCAAAGTGCAACGTATTCTTGTTATGCAAAAGCGAACTTTGCGCGCATGACAAGTCTTTGATATTCGGAGGAGGGACATTAACGGCACGCTTTAGAAGAACTTTTAAATATTTGACCTTAAACACTTCAAACTACTGTAAAAGTCCACACTGCTTTAGTAAAGGACCGTTTGCTTGAAAACACACTCACAGTTTTACACGTTTACAGTAAATCGAACAATAAAGAAGATGTAAAAAAAGTGGAGAACACAGGAAAATATTTGGACACATTTTTTTTTTTTTCTCTCCCCCGCCCCCAATCACTATTTTTTAACATCACATTCCTGTTTAGGGCAAATTTATTTCTTCCAGTGTATGGCCCCAGGTTCAAAAGAGCAACATATAACAACAGAGCAGTTAGGAAAAAAGTAGGATGAGAGACTGAGACTCGGATAAAGAGAGAGAGAGAGAGAGAAAGAAGCGGTAAAGACCCTGAACAAACTTGTTTGCACCATAGCACTGTTTCCTCTTTAACTTTCAATAGTGGATCCAGAGCAAAAGAAAAAAATATTCTCCCCCCCCCCCCCGAGTCAGAGGTCCATTGAGGCTACAAGGTTACAATGTTCCTTAAATAAGTGCCAGCCAAATGAGGAGAAAGCTTGGCTTCCATGACCAAAAGTACATGCGATTGTCACGCCGATTCAAGTGCAACACAAGAGTCAAGTTCAGAAAAAGAGTTCAAACGTCTGTGTCAGTGAAGCAGAATGCCACTATTTTATGTCTGAGGGTGGCACACGGCACAAAAAATGGGTGGAAATATCCTTGGGAATATCCAAATTAGCGTCTCTCGCTCGCTCTATATACACCACGCAGCATCTGTATACGCTCAAGAAAGGGACCCTGAATGAAAGAAGGTGGCGATGGGCGGGGTCTCGGTTCAATCATGAGCTCCTGGGATTGGGCAAGTCGAAAACGATGGGTGCGTTCATAGGCTGGAAGTTCACCGTGCACGCAGAGGCGTTAACAAACGTGGTGGTTCCATCTGTCATCATACCGTAACCTAGCTCACACAAACATAAAGGACAGAGAATATTACCATTGCTTGAGTTGAAAAACGTCATGTTTAAAACGTCACAATATGTTTAAATACAGGTAAAAGGTGAAAACCGATTTTAATGAAATCAAAAACCAGGATGAAAGTGTTAATGATAAGTACCAATAACCATGCAGTGTGTGTGAGGGATGAATACTTTTAAGATTTTAACCACTCAGACATTGCAAACAGCAAAAAATGACACATAACAGTAAGTAAACAGCTGCCATTTTTATGTTATGGCACAGAAATTATGCAAAAATATGTCAGAGCCAAACACAGACATGCAAAGCACAACACACAAGCTTACACAAATGTATAATGCAATCGCATTGCCCTCTATGAGATTATTTCCTCTATTTATTATGAATATGAATGTGAACTAGTTCTTGCTATAATGCTGTCAGAAGGCAAAGCAGCATGGGACAGACTCTGCCTTGCTAACCCCAAAACAGGGCGGATTGACGTGGCAGTATGAACAAGATCACAGGGCTGTGTGATTTATAGACAGTTGGGAACATCATCATCTGATGCGATTACCTTCATGAATGTGTCCAAATACATGTAGTTTGGGCTGAACTCTCCTCTGGACGGTGTTCAATAGCTCCATACAGCCAACACGTTGCATCTTCCTGGGCACCCAGTCCAAGAAACCTACAAAAAAAAGGAGTTTAATTACTAATATGAAGATCACAAGTCAAAGAAAATCACAGATGACAGAAAAATATGATGTTGGTTTAATTTGCTTTTGGAGTTAAAGCAGGACAAATGCCAGACATATCTTGTTACCAAGTTAGGGAAGGGAATCATATCGAACTTAACAACTGTGGTTCTGATTCAACTTAGTGGTTTGGGTTGCTTAAGGATGTTTTATTAATTTTGAAGAAGAAATTTGACTTGTTTTTTGCCATAATCTTGCACGTCAGAGGTGCTAATTTAAGAACTCTAAGTCTTGACTCACTGAATGTTAATTAGATGAAGTGACTGGATGCTCTAGAAAGGTTACAGAACTGATTAATATTCATGAGCTAAGCCTTAGCCATAGTAGGATTAGTAACTACACATTCTGGATTTTGATTTTCCTTTCACAATTAATTGGTTGAGTCCAAAACCAATAACAAAAACAAACATGAAGTTTGGGTCCAGATTGCGAACTGGGTCTTGATTCCCAAACCTACACCAAGTATAGAGCGAGTACAATGATTTCTTTACGTTTTTGACTTCAATAAAGGCATTTGACATTCTTATGTCCATCTGTATTGTTTTTATATGCAAACAAAATTTCATTTTTGTGAAGAGACTTAAGCGGCATCTGAAATTTAATACATTCCTACTATGTGAAAAACAGCACGCCAACATAGTATGTCCGAATTATAAGTATTATAAGTCGAAAAAGTACCCGGATGACCAACAACTTCAGCCGAGACTCTGAAGTACGCATTTGATGGACACTTTACTATCCCATGAGGCCACGGGAGAGGATTTGTGAATCGTGGTGAAGCGATGAAACTGGTCGCGAGGTAAGTTTCAAACCATGTAGTATTTACTATACAGTTTACGATTTTGGATGCAGCGTTACTGTATATACGAATTGACTGGATCCAAGGTGATCATTAAGGACTATAAACTTGATTTTACACATGTAGTCTTGATGTCTCTACATACTTACTGTGAATCTTCAGAGACCTCATTTGAGGCTAATGATAAACACCTACATCTGCACGAATGTATAGTGAGACACGTCTTTACCATGAGAATTACACATTGTCACATTCTCAAAGCCCAAAAGCTTAGTGTTTTAAACCGCAGCTGTCTTTACGCACAAACTTCCATTCTCCGTACATATGACTGTGTGTGTGAGGGTTTTATTATGTGCGAAGGGATTTGCTGCACTGCGAACAGCGTCTCAGCGTTTGCATGCTTTAGCAGCCTGCTGTAGCAACTCCATCTGCCAAAGCCTCAAAGCAAAAGACTGTGTGTGCGCAAGGATGAAGACAACATAATGGGAAATAACCATCAACGCACGCTTTGTGTGTGTGTATTTGTGTGTGATTTAGGTCTTACCCAGAGGAGGGCAGTGTGTGAGAAGAATATCCGTGGAATCTGGGATCTGATTCCACTTCTCCAGCAGAGCTTGTCCTCGTGGTAGATTAAAACCCCAGCCGTAGTACCATGGCTGCCTGAAAACATAAAGAAAGAAGAGTTAAAGCCTGCTGATGTGACCATGACCATTACTTCCAATATCTTCACTTGTGCTTCACTGATCTTTTACCCAGACTGCCCAACCACTGATGAAGGTAAGATGACATTTCCATGTACGGTGAATGTATCTGTGAGATATCTTAGGTTTATGATGGAAAATCCCCAAATCTCAAAGAGCAATCACTTTGAAATGACGGTCACATCTTTTACAAAATGTAACAGAGAAAAATAGTTTAAACAGAAGTGAAAAAGAAAACAAAACAGGAGACAAATTTAGCTGTGGTGGGAGTTACAGGTATGAGGCCGGATAAGATTATGTCCTCATCTTTTCTTCCCCCCACCTCCCATCACTTCCTGTCATCTCTCTGCTGTTGACTGTCCAAAAAAGCAGGGGCGTGAGGACGATTTGAAAAGCTTGGCTCATGAATATTAATTAGGTGATGTAACGCTCGCCTAGTAGTCCAAAATGATCGAAAAGGCTGGTAAGTGGGCGCTTCACATAGAGGATTACCATTTGTGCATTTGATCAGTCCACTGCCAATGCACTTGATTGGCAGAGGCTTCTCCATGGTCTTTAAGTCATTTAAACAAAACAAAGAAAACGCTTAAAATTCGGGCTGTCAAAAACAATGTTTTAATTTAGATTAATTCGATGAGTTAATACATTTAATATAAATGTATTCATTATTAAACAGCTCATTTAAAATATTAAATTCATTAAAATAATTTAATATTGAATAGTGATTCATATTTTTATGCCTGTATGCATATTAAATATATACACAGGTCACGCATATCTATATATGCACATAGATTAGGGTTCAATTCTCACTATGAACTAACTATTAACTACGTCTTTTGCCTCAATAAACTCCTAATTACTAATAGTTAGTAAGGTAATTGTTAAGTTTAGGTATTGTGTAGGATTAAGGGATGTAGAATATGGTCATGCAGAATAAGGCATTAATATGTGCTTAATAAGTAATAAACAGCCAATCTCCTAATAGGCATTCTAATAAGCAACCAGTTAATAGTGACAATTGGACCCTAAACTAAAGTGTTACCATTTATATTTGTGTATGTGTGAGAGAGAGAGAGAGAAATGGGGAAAGATCAGAAAGACAGGAAGAGAGAGAACGAGGTAGAGAACAGGTAGAGAGAGACTGTGTGTAAGGACAGAGAGGGGGGTTGATGGTTTTGCCTATGCCCCATCACTTTGATTGCAGATGCACCAAGCTTGAGTGACGGTATAGAAATTAACATGTCACTAACAATCTGTCCCCAGATCCATCTTCCTCTGCTGTTGGCGGATTTGCACAGTATGTGAGTATGTTGAAAGACTCTGAGAGTGTGTGTGTATGTGTGAGAGAGAGAGTTTACACATGAAGCTTCCCTTGCCTCTACGTGGATTTTGTAATTTATAGAGAGCAGTCACTTGAAACATTTACTTTTATAGCTGGCTGACGCATCGGTGTCCTGCGCTGCAAACAAACACACACACACACACACATGCAAACACAGACACAGACCCTTTGAGGAGCTATCTAGATCAGCTCTGGGTTCCATCATCTTAAGAAGGTCAAGAGGAAAGAAGGGGCTCATGGGAAAGCAAATGCTATTTTCATTTGATTTCAACTGATTAATATTCAAATCACTTCTATCATCAGAGTCTAAACATTTATGATCAAACATCCGAAGGCACATGGACGCAGTCTGATTAATTCACATCTCTAATCTTAAAACATTTAAAATGGCCTTTGCATATTGATGGTGCTATTTAAATATTCATTTCTATCTTTACACGGACGTCTCAATTACACTGGATCGAGAAAGTACTCATTATTGGTGTCCCAAACAGCTTTTCTAACTAAGTAGAGGGAGATTAATAAACAGAAAGAACATGAGAGAGAGGGAGAGAGAGAGAGAGAGAGAGTTGCATGTGAACACAGAAAGGGAAAGAGAAAGGGAAACGCTTTGAAAACTGCTTTAAAATACAAGCATGATTCAATCATGAAATTCAAAAACTCTGGCTCAGTTTAATGAAGATTATTTCAAGCCAGAAGATCAGACGTACACGTGTAATTCCTTTAAACGTGACACGGCAGAGCCAGTGATGTACTAAACCATCAGGGTATTTATCAGTTATTATCGGATGTTTTTTTTCATTTGTCAACGTGAGTAAGAAGCAGAGACAGCTGTTTGCTTTCATGCCTTTACTCCCATGATGCCACACCAGCACAAAAAAGTGGAAAAAAATAAATGTTTTGCAAACTAGGTTTTAGGATTTTATAAAGCAAATTTAAGGGGTGTTTGTCCACATAAAACATCACCACAATGCTAAGGTGTTGCTATTTGGTTGCTATAAAGTGTTCTGAGTGCTGCTAGTGTATGTCGATAGGTTGCTGCCAAGTCAAAAGGGGCTTTTGCACCGGGTAGATACAGGAACTCGGTTATAGGAACCAGCCACCAGGACAGTCCACTCCACCGAGAGCTAAATGTCCCCCTAGGGCCATTTTCCTGGTTGCATTCGCACCGGCAGTAGTAACTCTGAAGTGACGTAAGCCGACCGCGAGCGACGTCATTTAAGCACGACATTTAACAACGTCAGCAACTGGAGGAATGAGGACGGCGTGATTGGTTGAGAAGTGCCCGGGTGTCGATCCATCTATCGCTGTTTGTGGAGTAAATATATGTAAACGGTGTTAAAAAAAAGGCGGGTGGCGGTGTTTCGTACGGCATGTGTATTGGTCAATCAACATACATGTATGTCACTGGTAGTTCCTGTTCCTGTTCCCCCCAAAAGGCATTCCTATAACTAAAATCGATCCCAGTTCCTGCAGTGTGAACACTCCAAAAAATGGGTATTTTCGGCCACAGGCACAGGAACTGTGAACACGTTCCTCTGCTGAGAAAGCCCGTCGTAGATTAATCACTCACCAATCAGAACTAATCAAATAGTTGGACTAGAACTGCCATGTTGTTAATGTCAGTTTAAAGTAAGTCTATTTAAAGGAGTCATAATGTAGAAATTTCACTTTTCCACGAGAATCAATGTATGTTATGATTGCATAATGATTATACACTGGCCGGGAAGCCGATATTTAAAAGTGAAGCGTTTGTTTACCTCGGGGTTTGTAAAATAGGCCACGTGCACGCGCACGAAAAAACGAGATTTTGATTTCTTCCCCTTCTTGACGTCAAGACGGGGGAGGATATACCAAATATGGACACCGCAAACCTATGCCGCGGGAAGCCCGCCCCTCTCCCCCTCTCCCCCTCAGATTCAGTTTAGTTGACTCGAGAAAGATGGAGAAATCGAGTGCACACCTGAGATGCTCTGTGGGTGACTGCCACAAACAACATGCAAATGTGTTTTATCTACCAAAAACGGACGAAACTATCAGGGAACAGTGGATGAAATTCATTTTTAATGACGCTGTCCCAACAACTCTTTCAAGTGGCGTATCGTTAGGTGTGTGTGCTAAACATTTTACACCGGAATCTTTTACAAATTTGGGGCAGTATCAGGCGAACTTGGCCTCGAAGCTCCGTTTGGGAAAAGGTGCCATCCCAACCATCAGGGACTTGCCAGAAATTGAAAAGGTAAGACTGTGTTTTTATTGCTCTACTGTGGTTAACAAATAGCAGCTAACTGCTAATGCGGCTATTGTATGTAACGTTACCTTCGAGGTAAACACGGGGAATGGACTCTACGAATGCTAGCCACATCTTTCCACTTTGTTTTACACTAGCAGCTACAGTAGTGACGGTACAGGAGTCCATGCTCAGTGGCTAAAACTGTTTAAATGCAAGTATGAAAACAATATACCACTAAACATTATTAGCCAAACTCATGCAGTTTGGTTGTGATTACAATTTCACTAACAATAAGTACCGTCACATTTATTGAGCTATTGCAGTTTGTAATGATGCTGAAGTTACCTGCGGTGTCAACCCCCCTCCTTCCTGCAACCAATCAACGCGCCCCTCATTTGCATTATTATAATGACCGTCCACGACAGCCAAAACATCGCATCAGATCTCGCGAGACAATAATGCCTTTAGAAATAAGGGTCTGAGGGGCTCTGTGTTGATTTTTTTTCCACTTTTCTTTTTTAGAAGTGCCTAAAATACTATAATAGAGCATTTGGGTATCCAAGGTAACACAACATTATGACTCCTTTAAAGTAAGAGAAAGGTCTGGGTGAAATCAGTGAGTGTGTCTGCATGCAAAACCTCTCTTGGTCAAATGATATCAGTGCAGTTTTGCCATAAATCTTTAAATGCAAGGCTGAGGGGAAAAAGGCTGTTAGGCCTTTTTTGCTGCTAGTCAGGTGACGCACTTTGAGTGGAAAGATAAAATGGGTACGAAAATTGGGGAGAAATAGATGGAGAATGCGAAGCAGAAATATGAAGTGTCATTCACAGGTCAGTAAAGTTCGTCCTAACAGTCCTTTTATATCAAGTGCATATACACAAGCGCTCTATTCCAAAACCTTTCTGACTGGAGCCTACAAGGGTACATTTACACATCAACAACGTACTAAAAACAGAAATGTTCTTCCTTTGCGTTTTTCACAAAAAGACGACAACGTTGTCAAAATGATCCCCGTTCACGCGGATCCGCAAAAACGACAAAAAATGCTGCATTCTGATGCCAGGCCAGTAGATGGCGATGCCACTTTGTAAAGAAACACCTATAGACTGAACAACACTTTATTATGCATGCGCAAGACATCACAGTTTTCACACATTTGAATGTTTGTAGTTTAAATGGAGATGATAACGGTATCGTTTTCAGAAACGTGCATTCTGAAACCAATTATCAAAAATTTGCATTTTCAGGCCCCCAATACGCTGTTTTCGTGTAAATGAACAGTCAAAACACACAAAATGTTTTCCGGTTTTATTTGAAAACGGAGTAGTGTAAAGGTGACATCCTGACTATCATGGTGGAACCTCATAAGTGAACGCTTTGAAACACTCTCCTGTGTTCTCACACTTTCTGAATAATGAATTTCCACTTTTCCAGTCTTTTTGAAAATATTTTTAGAGCTTTCTTTTAGCTAAAGAAATACAACTAAAGTAAAAAATATATACCACAGAACTTTTCCATGATTTTATCAATTTCCATGGCTTTTCCAGGCACGGAAAACACACTTTTTGAAAGCTTTTCTAGGATGGTGGGAACTCTGTTTCTCCATAAGCAGCAACTCAGCAAGCTGTACAAAGAGCACTTTGCATGGGAATTTAAAGCTTCATTCACTTAGCTTGCAGCAATGCATTCTGGGATTGTCCTATGCACAAAGAATACACATGATTCTGCCTTAGCATTCGGCTAAAATAAGGTATATCTTAGGAAGCGGCTTGCCTACTTTGTGACACAAACTTCAAGATGAAAGCGCTCCAACAGTATGTACCTCCATAGGCAGCTCACTAGATTTTGGAACATAGCAATGCATAACTAGACATGTGTGCACATTTACGCAGACACATACAAGCTATCTTCAAATGAGGAGAGCTTCTGTTCAACATCCTCACCTGTGGCTGCTGTAATTACAGATGCTGGTGGTTGCCTCATGCTAATTACAGAAGAGATGTACACATTCTCTGTGTGTGTTTAAGATACTGTATGTGCATGGCACAGAAGCAGGTATGAAAGTGAATAATTAGTAATGCGATGTTTCTGACAATGACCCAATTGTGTGTACGAAGGAGAAGAGGTTAGGAATCTACAGGGATAAGCTGTTACATCTCTGAAGAGTTAAGAGGCAATATCAGACAGCCTCTTGACAGTGCGCACACACACACACACACACACACATACATAACCTCATTAAGAGAGCGCGTTTCAATTAATAGCTTGCAGGTCACAACAGTCCACTGAGATATACTAGCACATAAGAAGTGCTGTTAACATCACACATGTGCTCACTTACACACTTGCACTATGAATGAACAATAATAAAACTTTTCATGACATGCTATTCCCGAACTGGCTTATCGAACAAGAAATTAAATAAATAAAAATTTGAAATAAAAACAAACAAACAAACAAACATTAATCTATAATATCTCTATAATGATTTTATCAGTGAAATAAAAAAAACGAAGAAATATAAAAACAATGAAAAACAAAGAAAAACTAAGTAGGTCGGGACTTGATTTTACCGATTGGTTGTTAAATAAATAAAATAAAATAAATAAATAAAATAATACGGATTAATGGGGTTTTATTTTATTTTATCATAGAGAATAAAAAACTAAGAAACAAATCCACACATATAAGAAAAACAATGTAGGTCGGCTATTGAAAATAAAATAAAATAAAATAAAATAATAATAATAATAATAATACAATTTGTCAATAAGATAAGTCACATGCAACATAAAATAAGCTGTGAATTTTCCATTTCATGTCGACTTTAAAAATTCAACAAGAGGGTTTTACTGAAAAGCTAAAGCATAGTATGCCGTGGAAGCGTACACATATCATACAAAAAAAAAAAAGTGTGCTGTGTTGTGTAGTTGTATTTCAGGCAGTGTTGTATATTTAGTACAGTGTGATGTGTTGTGTAGTTGTATTTCAGCCAGTGTTGTAGTATACTGTGATTTGTTGTGTAGTTGTATTTCAGGCAGTGTTGTATATTTAGTATAGTGTGCTGTGTTGTGTAGTTGTATTTCAGCCAGTGTTGTAGTATAGTGTGCTGTGTTGTGTAGTTGTATTTCAGGCAGTGTTGTATATTTAGTATAGTGTGCTGTGTTGTGTAGTTGTATTTCAGGCAGTGTTGTATATTTAGTATAGTGTGCTGTGTTGTGTAGTTGTATTTCAGGCAGTGTTGTATATTTAGTATAGTGTGCTGTGTTGTGTAGTTGTATTTCAGCCAGTGTTGTAGTATAGTGTGATGTGTTGTGTAGTTGTATTTCAGCCAGTGTTGTAGTATAGTGTGCTGTGTTGTGTAGTTGTATTTCAGGCAGTGTTGTATATTTAGTATAGTGTGCTGTGTTGTGTAGTTGTATTTCAGGCAGTGTTGTATATTTAGTATAGTGTGCTGTGTTGTGTAGTTGTATTTCAGCCAGTGTTGTAGTATAGTGTGATGTGTTGTGTAGTTGTATTTCAGCCAGTGTTGTAGTATAGTGTGCTGTGTTGTGTAGTTGTATTTCAGGCAGTGTTGTATATTTAGTATAGTGTGCTGTGTTGTGTAGTTGTATTTCAGGCAGTGTTGTATATTTAGTATAGTGTGCTGTGTTGTGTAGTTGTATTTCAGCCAGTGTTGTAGTATAGTGTGATGTGTTGTGTAGTTGTATTTCAGCCGGTGTTGTATATTTAGTATAGTGTGCTGTGTTGTGTAGTTGTATTTCAGCCAGTGTTGTAGTATAGTGTGATGTGTTGTGTAGTTGTATTTCAGCCAGTGTTGTATATTTAGAACAGTGTGATGTGTTGTGTAGTTGTATTTCAGCCAGTGTTGTAGTATAGTGTGATGTGTTGTGTAGTTGTATTTCAGCCAGTGTTGTATATTTAGAACAGTGCATTTTTCAAGCCGTGTTGTATATTTAGCACAATGTGCTGTGTTGTTTTGTCCTGAACTACAGGGCCGGCTGGACTTTGATGTTTAATCTGAGAGAAGCAAGCGGTCCATTCACGCGGGGCTCCAGTCCGAGCGGCACAGCAGGAGACACACACACTCCACAGAGCGACAGAAAGGGAGAAAAACCCTGGAAGGCAGAGTATATCAGTCTCTGACAATAAAGGGATTAGCCCAGGCTTGAGCTGATATGAGTGTGTATCTGTTTATGTTTCTGTCAGACATAGCTGCACACATGCTCTGCACAACTTCACTGTTTGCCTGATTCCCCCACTCGGTCTCTGGGTTAACATGTGATAAATATGAGACATTTGGTCCCCAGCATGACTAATGCAACACTCAGCATGCAAAAGTGAAACCAAGACTGCTGGCCATGACATTTACACACATTCACAAACACAAATACACACAAAGTGAAGCATGTTTCGATTCAGTACCTGATAATGTGGAATTTATAAAAAAAAAAATATATATATATATATATAAAAGAAAATTTACATTAAAATAAATGAAAATTACTTTAAAATAAAATATATAGGTGGTGGAGAAATTGGAAATTCAAACTGACATCAATCGAATGAACACCACAGCTCAATGTGAGCATGTGTGTTAACCACTTGGCCACGGTTTCCACCAACAATTAAGCACTAATGATAGTCTTAAGTATAAATTGAGGGGTGGATAATGAATTTGGACCCTGGGAGAACGTTTCTGGTCCATTGCATCCGATCCGGACAGTCCGAGAACCAGCAGTAACAAACCCATCTGTGCAATGAGACATCTGCCCACACAGCTCGACACCTCTCTCAAACTTACACACACACACACACACACACACACTCACACTGGCCTGGGCACACGGCAGACTTCAGAACAGCTGTGTGGACTCACACTCATCAACAGGAACATTCACAGCACTGATTAACATAACGAGCCAAGAGCAGGGACACACACAGAAGTGTTTGATAGCCGATGCAGTGCTTTAAAGGAATGGATTGAGCATGAAAATGAAAATTCTTCCATCATTTACTCACCCTCATGTTGTTCCAAACCCGTATGACTTTCTTACGGTATGTGGAATACAAAAGGAGACTCTCATTAGCACATTAAGATTTGTCGCATGACATGTACATCATGCCAAATTTGAATAAGCTCGAAATCCTAGTAAAAAAAAGTAAGTCGTACAGTTTTGACTGATGATATGGATGTGAGTAAATGATGGGCAGACTTTTCCTTTAAAAATCTGCCCATATTTCTTAAAAGCAGTTCTTAAACGTCCGTGGTTGCATGAATAAGGACCTCTGCGTCTGCAAAGCTACATTCGGCATTCCTTTTGAAAAATCAGGCTTAATAAATGCTTACTGAAAGAAAAAAAATCCTCAATGGACAACATCTGCAGAGAAGCTCTCATCTTGCAATGCTGTGTATGTGTGTCCGCATAGAAGACGAAGATGCTCAATTGCAAGTAACACCCAATTATACTTCTCATTTATATTAGAAAAGACAAGTAAACTTAAACTTTCCAAAAGAATCCCCATGGCCCTTCACAAAGAAGAGTAGAACAGGAATGAGAGAGACACACACACACAAAAAAAAAAGAGACGTAGAGTAGAAGAGATGACAACATTAATCGAGAGAAAGAAAAGCAGTCTTCATAGAGTTCTTGCAATAATACACACAAAAACAAAAGCTCACACTGTCTTGGTTTTGTCTGCTTAAGCACCCTGCGTTTTTTGGCATTGTCGTTTTTATTACAAATACTCCGGACATCGTGGACAGAGAAAACAGTACCTGCATCAGAACCTGCACAAAACACTACTGGAATTTTTGTGCTAATCTAATCTTAGCTGATCTTAAAATACTCTGCTGCAACTGACCAATCAGAATCAAGAATTCCAGAGAGCCTGCCACAGTCAAATATTTGTGCATAAGCACTGCTAAACTGTACAACTGACCATATTCCTCCTACAAAGCTATGCCAGTTTCATGTTTCTGGTATCACTCTGTGCGTCTGTGGTCAATATCTGAATCAACACATCATGTACATTTCGTTTATTTGGCAAGTAGCTGTGTAATAAGTGGGATAATGTGTATTTCAGCCAATCGTTACAGCAAAATAAAGCCAAAATAAATAAATAAGTAAATAATTTGAAGACTTTAAAGGGATAGTTCACCCAAAAATGAAAATTCTGTCAGTAATTACTCACCCTCATGTTGTTCCAACCGCGTAAGACCTTCGTTCATCTTCGGAACACAAATTAAGATATTTTTGATGAAATTTGAGCCTTGTCTCACTCCTCCATAGGCTGCTAGGTGGCCCAAACTTGCTGGCCCAGAAAAGTTATTAAAGAGATCGTTAATATAGTCCAAGTGGCTACAGTGCCTCAATCTTAAGTATATCAAGCGACGAGAATACTTTTTGTGCGCAAAAACAAACAAAAATAACGACTTTATTCTACTATTCATTTCCTTCTCTCTGGGCCTCGTAGTGTTTTTGCGCTGCGCGTCTGTGTTGCACGTCATCACGCATCACACACATGACCAGCATCGGCCAATAGTGAGCCTACGTGGTGATGTGTAACACAGACGCGCTGCGCAAAAACACTACGCGAACCAACTAGAGGTCGAGAGAGAAGGAAATGAATAGTAGAATAAAGTCGTTATTTTTGTTTGTTTTAGCGCACACAAAGTATTCTCGTCGCTTGATATACTTAAGATTGAGCCACTGTAGCCACTTGGACTATATTAACGATCTCTTTAATAACTTTTCTGGGCCAGCAAGTTTGGGCCACCTAGCAGCCTATGGAGGAGTGAGACAAGGCTCAAATTTCATCAAAAATATCTTAATTTGTGTTCCGAAGATGAACGAAGGTCTTACGCGGTTGGAACAACATGAGGGCGAGTAATTACTGACAGAATTTTTATTTTTGGGTGAACTAACCCTTTAAGACCCTCTAGTGGTACGCGGTACTACTGATTTAGGGTGATACGTGGTTACGTGGGTATTAGGGTCATACCCCTGCTGATCACCATTTTGTAACAATTTTATAACTCTACAGTACAATTACTATACTGTATGAGTGCTATTACATTGCCATCAACATTTTTGCTCCAATTATAAGAGGGTATTAATTAATAAGTGGGTTTTGTTCGTTCTAAATGCTGTGGAATTATCATCAAAATTAGAGGTAATATTTAACATTAGACATCAGCTTGAAAATAACCTAGAATATTTCTTTAATAATGATTTTTAATCACAACCTTTTCATAAAGCATTGTAAACATCTTTACTGAATCTTTTGATAAAACTAAAGACATACTGAACAGTATCCTTGAGCAAATCCGAATGTTTGCGCAATAGGCCTTTAAACTACAAAGCACACAGCGTCTGGAGATACTTCACTGAACGATTACTTCTGTTTCTTGCGTCGGGTCCCTTGGCTTTGTCTCTCGTCCTTCTTCCGGGAGGATTTTAGGAGCGCTGAGAGATATGTGTGACTCAAACACACACGTGCATGCAGCGCTAATGAGCTCCCTCTGGAAGCCCTCAAACACTCTGTCATACGTTAGAATTGCGTTGGCAATACGTTAGGTTGTGCGTTAGCAGTTTGTATATGGTGTCGGAACGGTGGAGAGGACGAAGGGAGAGGAGAGAGCGGGATAGAAATGGAGAGAGTTTAAAAAAGGATGATATGGGAAATATCAAGGCTGTTTGTGTGTGTTTGTTTGAGTGAGAGAGATGAGCCGTCGCCAGGCCCCTCTAGTCTGAACTGTGAGGAGCAGGTGCAGGACAGCAGCATCAGTGTGTGTGTGTGTGTCTATGCAAATGTGTGTCAGTGACCACGTGTGTGTGTGAGATGAGGCTGTTATATGGATTGGCATGGAGCGATGCAAAGCTATAGCCTACTGGACAATGAACACACACACATACTGTAAACACACATGCAAGGTGAGCCTGTCAGGTCATAGAAACTTGCTCCTGCTGTGTTAATGCGCTTTGTGTTGGCTTACCAGCAAAGCCTTCAGCGTTTACACACAGATACAGTTTCAGCTTGACTTTCTGCTTCAACTTGCCCATCTGAAACTTTATGTGAGATTTTAGCTCCATGAGGATCCATTTAAATATCGTTTCAATGAAAATGCAATGCATTTTTTAAAAGCAGAGGCTATTTACACTGACTCCGCCCACTGACGTCTGGTTGGGCCAGACAAACTTACCGAAGACGCTGGATTGTCGACAGTAACAATAGTGTAGGTGTAAGTCGCATGGCAGAAACTTTTTTTGCCAAACTCGCTATACTACCTTTTCCCATCACATATCAGATCAGAAAGGCATTTATTTTCAATAAAAATGAAGAAAATATTCGACAAGTGGAAGTAAAGTGTCTAACACGTGTTATTAATGAAATGTTTATCGTTCACAGGGTTAAGGGTAGGTATAGGGAGGGCTTTATTGTCCCAATAAGGCGGAATCCATTTAATAAGTTTAATAAATAGAATCATTCACACCATGTTATTATTGCATACCGTTTAATGTACAACAACACTGAAGTCCAAATAGTATCTGCCACCATTTATAACTAGAAATAGCATAACTTATTGCAAAGAAAATACTGCTATTTTTACATAGTGTAAATACCATCTATCGCTACAATCTAGTATAAAAAGCCACTGCCTTTTTTTAAATGTTATTTACAAAAAAACAAACGGTCACCTAATATAAAGTGTCTTTAACTATGAACATTTAAATTCATCATTTGATACAATGCACTTATTGTGTACATACATGTTTTTACATTGTACTTATAATAAAATAAAAAAACTGTATATAATTACATCCATGATTACACTGTTAACCCTTCCCTTACCCCTTAACCCACCCTTTAACCTGCCCATACCACCAAACCTGTCCCTAATCGTACCCGTATCCCTCCTCAATAGCAGCAAAAGTGATTTGCAATACAATATGAACACAATAAGTACATTAAACTTATTTTTTGATGTAACTACATAGTTAAAAACACCTTATATAAAGTATTACCAAAAATATAATACAATTCCAACTTTTTATTTTATTTTAAATGAGGATCATAAAATTTGTTAATACAGCTGTGATGCATTTTTTAAAGTTTTGTAGGTACCCCTCATACCCCACATGATCATATTTGTGTGAATGTGCATCTGTGTAAGGGAATAAAATGTATCCATCTCTAATTGGTGGCAGAAATACTCGCAAAGTTTTGCCACATGGTACCACATTTCCTTCCTCCACAGCTGTGCGAAGGAAATAAATAGCCAATACAGAATAGAGAGCAAAAAGGTGTAATGAACAGGAAAGGGATTTAAAAATGTAGAAACTGAGGTAGAATAGCAGAGGAAACGCAGAAGTGGTTGTCTGGGATTGTGGCGGTGTTTCTAAAAATCAGCATCTAATTCCGCCTATGAAACTGCTGGACATTTTTTTTCCTCCCTCTTCCCTCTCTTTCCCACAGAGTGATAGTTGCCTTAGCAACCGTGGCAAATCTTCCTTTTCTCAAACAGATGTCCCATTTAGTTGGAAATTAGAATGTGTAAAAACCCAGGAGACTCAAATTATTTCCAAGTTCTCCGGGAGGAGGGAGACGGAGAAGAAAAGAGGAGCGCAGAAAAGAAAAGAGTGGCGAGGGATGGAGAGAAAAAGAGGAAAAAGGGAGGGAGAGGGTTACATATCCTCCTCCTCAGGAAGTGTGAAAGTGTGTTGATTAGCCATCGCTGTGGGGCAGCTAATTCTGACGCCCGACCAACACTGAAGAGGCAGCAGACGGAAAAAAGACACAAGAAAGGGAGGACAAGATGAATACAGGATGGGTATGAACCATTGCATGGTCCGTCTTTCGCTTAATACGGTGTATAATTTATTCTCCGAATCATTTTTTTTTTCAATTTACTTCTGATACGACTGATAAAGCGGGTGAAGTCATGGAGAAGGACGGAGATAAAGTGTAGCATCTCGCCTGTTTTGCAGGTAAACAGATTCAGCGTTTATGAGAATGTAAAGAAATTCCCCAGAGCCATGCGTGCTCACATATGTGCGAAGACACAAGCCCGGTGTGAGCGAGGAGTTTTCGCCTTGGAGACCAATTTACAGGTAACATCCAGCCAAGACATGAAGCCCCACATTCTGCTTTTAATAAAAAAAAAGCTTTCTTTTCTATCGCTTTCCCAGACAGAATGATTGACACATAGATAACGCGTTGGAAAATCTGGCCCTTGATTCGTGTCAACGTTCCCCATGCAATGCTTTCAAGTCTATGGAGCATTAAGCTACAGCTTACCTATTTTGCTTTTTTTTTTTTTTTTTTTTTTACAGGGTAAATCGCTGACATTTCAAAGCACTGTCAATGATTATGCACATAATTTGGTGGTATCAGGGTCATAAATTGCCCTAGATATTTAAAATGTGAAAAAAAAGTAATTATTTTTAACTGAGACCTATATACATATCAATATATTATAATTGTATATATTGTTATAGCCATAATATTTTATTCTAGGGCCATCTAGTTACAGGTTTTGACCCTTTCAATTTATTATTATTTGACAAAAAAACATAAATAGACAACAAACAGATTTATACTGTAAGAAAACCCCCTCATAAGGTCCATTGTGTTCATTTAATTTATTTAACAAAAATGGACAACAAACTGGGTGTTATTATGAGTCATCCAGGGAAAATTTCACTATAAATAAATAGATAAATAAATAAATGTCTGACACTGACCGATATACCTTTATGTTGGTGACCATTTAATTAATAAATTCCATTTGAATTACTTGCACAACAAATGGACAACAAACTGGGCATTACGTGTAAGAATAAAATATTACATAATGAATGTAATAAGTAAAAAAAAAAAAAAACCTGGATAAACAATTTCTTAATCCTACCAGTACCATTAAATTTCCAGTTCTGCTCTTCTTCTGTCCGAAGCTGAAATATATTTGATCTTTTTCCTACTCTTTCACTATTACTACTGTCACACTTCCCGCTTTCTTGCTATCTGGCAGCCTCACAAAAGCCCATAACGCCCAAGTTTGGAAGTTGAAGCACAAGACATGAGCCATGTGAAAAGGCCTTTAAGAAGAAAAAAAAAAAACAATAATCCAAAGCAGATGGAAACAGACAAGGTCGAACAACTTCTCTGAGTTAAGAGCGGCTAACTCAAGTGTGTGAGCGTGCGTGAGGGGTCTACATGACAGGACTGGGCCGTTCAGACACCCCCTCTCCCTCAGGCATCTCAGATGTTAATTGAGGAGGTCCTCCAGTGGCCAGCCCTACATAGCCGAAGCGGTGAGCTCTTTTCCCCGTAGGGAGACACGACTGATACTGTACTAATCTCTCCTCTCTTCTCAAATCATTCTCCACATCAGCCGCCACTTTAATTAATTCACACAGACGTGCTGACAAGGTCAAGCAGTTAAACGCACTGTTTTATATATATATATCCACCACCACATCGTCCTCTCGATCATTAGGCTCAGTTCCTCCTCTCCTCCTTTTTAATCTTTCGCTTCGTCCAAATGAAGGGCTGTTCATTAGTGGCTTGTGCCGTGTCCCCTTCATCAGTGAAGAGGAGTCATCAAACAGGGGAGGCAGGTACACCAGAAGAGAAAACACGCATCCTCTCTGTCTTTCACTTTACTTTCTTTCTCTTCTTTCTTTTTTTTTTGTTTTGATGAGCTTCTTTAATTGGGCCACTACAGAGGAGAAGCAAATCCTCAATAATTAAAAAATCTAATTACGGAGTCTTTTGCATCTCTGGCAATAATTATTCCTTGTGGAGTCACTGGATAGTGAACATTTCTTCTATTTTCATTTCAGTTTTATAGGGGGAAAAGTCTGCTCGCTCCTTTATGCTTTATCCCCTCCTCTTTTCAGTCTCTCCCCCCCCCCCTTGCATCTTTCAGGACAAACTTTTTGATGGCTGTCACTGATCTTAATAAAAACGCTTAAACACCCACAAACAGTACATACACACACATAATGTATGAGGTGAGCAGTAGGACTAAAAAATAAACAAATGAAATCACAGAATGAGTAACTTTATATCATGTTAACAGTAAATGGTATTCCGTAATCTTTGATAGAAATTCATAAATAATTTTTTTTAATTAAAATAAAACTATAAACTTTTATGTATACATACTATTACATACTACATAATCCAATATATTACACTATTTTTGTTTAATCCAGTGAAATAAATACTTAAATACCTATTAATGACCAGTTCTCCCGCTTTGACTTACTCCACGTTACTCCATAAAATATAGCATGGCACCGGGCACACGCCGTCATGCAAACCTACATATACTGTATATGTGCTGGCAGCCAGGTGTTCAAGAACATTGCCGTTGATCATCTGTCTTTGCTTATGAACGCCCTGCTGTGCTGTGCTGCCTCTTAAAGCAGGAGAACAAGACTGAATGAAAGTGATTGACAAAAATTTGTTACAATTAATCTCCTTTGTGGTGCTCTTGTAGGAGATGCAAGTTTTAGACCAGCTTGAGTCGTTGGCTGATCCTGTTCCACACCTTTACATCATTTTCACTACTACACTAACACTGTCAAGGCGTGGTTGAAAAATTAAAATAAAATCCTCTAGACCTCGAGACATGAGTTTCAAGAGACTTTTTTTTTCCCGGTAGAAAAATAAACAAGTCTTACTTTCATACTTTAAGAGATGCAATTTGCAATTTTTCTCTCCTAAGTAGCCCTGCAGCGTTACAAATTAATTTTACAGAACAAATACAGATCCAGTATGAATTTAATTCCTATGCGTCAAAAAAAATAACTGCACGAATACATAAATGTTGTTCAAAATAGTTTTAGATAAAGTATAGCATGACATACTGCAGGACACTGCTGCCACTGCTTATAAACTATTAAAATAAAAGAGCAAAAAGGCCCAAAAATGTCACTTTTCACTTTGTACAGTTTGTGCATTCAAAGGTAAACCAAAGACATACAAAGGCAAAGCCAAACCTTTTAATCTCCTGAGTTTAAATGCACTTTTCCCGATTACCTTCTACCTGCTCTTACTGCCGGTGCATAAACATTCAGCTATCAGCTTTCCACCCCCCCGCAGGGCACACAGGATGTGTTTGTGTTCACCAAGCATCACTGTATGCATAACTGTCCATATGAGCGCATATACATAGGAAAGTTTAAGTGTGTGCGAGTGTGTTTAGCTGAGAGCGAAATGTGCAGCGGGTCCTACACAATTGTTTGTGCTTCACGCTCTTCTGAAAGGGACAGCCATCCTTAATACTTCATCCACCCACACCAGCTCACACACACGCACACAAATAGGCACAAACGCACCACGCGTCTCTGCATTTGCAGATCTGCGGATGACAAATGACTTGTAAACTTGCATTAGCGTCAGCAGAACAGAAAAACACGCCACATGTTTCCCCCATGCAGGTCTTTTCATTCCAGAATCACCGTATGACAAATAGTCAGGATTTAGGAAAGAATGCAGCGTGCCAAGATCTCATTTAGCCCGGTAGAGGAGGGTGAGCATGTGTGTGAAAGCACGCAGATTACGAGTAGGGATGTGCAACAGCGACTAGTCAATTATAGAGGTCGACTAGTCTCTCATGTTTTCTTATTTTAGTGTATTTTAGGAATTTTAGTGATTTTAAGTATTAAATTAGCGTTTCAGCTGCACATAACAGCCCTCTCGGAGGGTTTAAACCACGAGTTATTGTCATTCTAAACCTCGATTTTAACCCTGGGTAAAGGAACGCTTCACACTTGTAATTTAGAAGCAGAGTTAGCACCACCTGAGGTTAGCAGCACTTTTGCGGTGTTAACCCAGCATTGCGGTGCCAAACGTGTGCAGTGTGAAACGATCCTGTGTTAGAATGTTACAACTAAACCAATCGCGTGTCTCATATTCACATGCTTTGGACAGAAACACAACGCATTGTATAAATAGTGAGGGGAAAACTGTTAAAATGGTGACAGAAAACACGACAATAGCAGTCAAGAAGAAAACCGTTTCGTTCTTCCATTCAGGAAAAACTAGAAAGCAGTCGGCAATATATAATATGAGAATGTGCAAAGCTAGAACCTTTATGCAAACAGGTTGCATGCCTAGTTTGTCCAATCAATGACACTGACACAACAAATATGCAAATAACAAAGTTAACCCAGGATTTAGTGTGAAACGAAACGACATCTTCAACAGCCAGGAGTAATTTTTAACCCCAGATTATGAGCATTCTTGTGAAATGTGAAGCAAGATAACCCAGGAATCCATTTACCCAGGGTTTGGAAAGATCCAGGGTTAACTATTTCAAGTGAGAAAAGCCCTTAGGAGAGATAAGGAACACGATTAAAAGAACTTTTTTTTTTTTTTTTACTACATAGTAGTTATTTATACAAATGTAAGGCAGGATAGTCTATTGTACGTTTTTTAAAATCCACTTTACATTAAAAACAAAGAGCAGGTACAAATGAGCATGATGCTTCTGCTGAAGATCTCTACGTTTGTTTCATTCAGTTGTGCTGCAGTTGTTTTGGTAACAGCCGCAGCACTTTCTCAAAAAAAGGTACACTTTTGCACCATATCTAAGGGCGTTTTCACACCTGAAAGTCCGCATCAAGGTCCGAACCAAAGTTCATGTTTTGATACATTGTATACATTCGGTTAGTTTTGGTTTGGTTTCACATTGCAATTATGCGAGCGTACTAAATAACTTTACATGACGTCGTCATCATCTATATGGGCTGAATCTTGACACTGATTGGTTTGTAAACGGACGTGCGTCTGACGTCAGCGTGTTGTCAATTCGGCGGGTAACTTTGACAAGAATGAATGAACAGACGCATATCGTTGCCACTATAGTTGTATTATTATGGCATTACTCCCTGCAGCAGCAACTATACCCAAGGCTAGTTCAAATTCGCCAAATGAACATCCTCGTTGTGCGAACATTTTATCGTCGCCGGCAGGACGCAGGACAAATAGGTGTGTGTGTATGTGGCCTGGTAAACCCTACATTATGGGACATTTTTTGGTCCCCATGAGGAAAACGGCTTATAAATCATACTAAGTGATGTTTTTTTGAAAATGTAAAAATGCAGAAAGTTTTCTGTGATGGGTAGGTTTAGGGATAGGGTTAGTGTAAGGGAATAGAATATACAGTTTGTACAATATAAAAATCATTATGTCTATGGAAAGTCCCCATAAAACATGAAAACACAACGTGTGTGTGTGTGTGAGACATGCTGTGGGCAGGACTGACAGATCTGCACATAAATATTCTTCTTCAGTTGTTTAGGCTACGCGGGAACCACCGGAACTTCCTATAAATGGTCTGAAAGTCCGAACCATACAGAAAATGCTTTCACACTAGAAATGAACCAAACCTTTGTTCAGTTTGATCCGGACCGAGACTACCTCTTTTCGTCTGTTTGGTCCGCACCGTGGTCCGGGGGAGGTTTCACACCTGTAATTTTGATTCGGACCAAACTGAAAAGTCCAAAAATCCGGACCAAACAAGGTAGGTGTGAAAGGGCCCTAAGGGTGTATATAGTTCCAATATTCACCAGTTAAGGGTAGATAAGGTACTATACAGTAGGTGTACCTTTCAGGGTACTGTCCCAGTGACAAGCTTTTGTTCCCCTAAAGTTCAAAATTTTGCACAATTTACTTGACAGTGCAGGTAAACTTAAAAGGCAAAAAAAAGAACTGGAGCCAGAAGAGAAAAGAGAGATGAAGAGATGAGCAGGATGTGATCTGATGGACAACATAAGCTCTTTTCCAAACCTATAGCCTTCTTCTGCCTACACAGACATCTGCCTTCTAAGCTCCTTCACTGAAACAGAACCTCAAAAGTGACTAATTTACAATTCATTTGGAATGATTTGTTTTTGGTTTTCATTTTTTGTTGTAATTCTCTCTGGGGTTGTCTTTTCTGTGAAGAAGAATACATACAATAATGAGAATCTGGCCAAAACGAGGTATCGTAGAAGGCAGCCCAAATACATAACCTACAATTTAAAACAGCCTTGACACTTTATATGTCTTTAAATAGACAGCTTTGGGAACAGAGCAGTAGATGAAGACGCAGAAAAAGTAGACTCTACTGAGCAATGCAGTGCTGCACAGATCACAGACAGCCATCGCCCGCAGCAACACAGGACTCGGCCCATAAATCCAGGAGACTTCACCAGAACAAAATCTCCATGGAGATGAGAGTTTTGCAACTGTGCCCCAGTACGGCAGAGTGTCTTCAACTCTACAGTGACAGGAGGAGACAAATGGATGTAGGACTAGATGGAATGACAGAGAGAGAGAGAGAGATATGATAATGATAAGAGAGAGAGAGAGAAGCTCAGAGACGCACTTTCTGTCCACCTTCCCCTATGGTGGAATGCTATTACCAGATCTCAGCAGTGCTTATGTTTTTGTAAAGTCTGCATGGTGCAAACACACATACACACAAGCACACTGGCATGAGATGAGGATTTCTGTCGCGACATATCGGAGTGGATTAATACTTGAAGGTTTTAATCTAGCTCATGAGTTCATGACTGTTGTAAACACCATCAACTTGACAAGCCACAAACACATGAATAAATGCTTATTTATCAACTTTGATGTAAGGGCTTACTGTGATATTTGCAGAAGCCATCTGTCAGTGAACACACCTTAGATGAGCCACACACACACACACACACACACACACACACACACAGCTATAAAAATGAGAGCATATCATAGACCTCCATTGTTGTGCCAAACCAAATCCGTATCACAAAAATAAACCATAAATAAAATAGCTATAATAATAATTATGATAATAACAACAACAACAACTATTATTATTATAACCTTATCTCTTAAAGAGAATGCTTTGCAATGAATAAATTACTATTATAATTTATTTTTATATGATAAATTATGTTGAACTTTACAAATTATTTATATATTATACATATTATGAATTATTTATTATAATTTAATTATTATAACGAACTATAATAATCAATTATTATTTGTAAATGTATTAATATTTTCAGACTTCATAATTACCATTAATTGTTCTTATTTATTCACATTTATTGCTTTTAATATAAACAAATTAAAATTACTAGAGACAAACCCTACATCACTTTTACTCTTATTTACAGAAAACATAATTTAGTCCCTATATGAATCTGTTTTTCATTTTAGCGACACCTCCACGTGGTGTCATTGTGTTTACTATTCTTGTAAGGACATTTTTGCTCCTGCAAGTTTAGAAAATACACCCACACACACTATTGTACAGGCCAAATTCATAAAAAAAAAAAAATAATTACCTGGCATGCATTTACAATACTTAGAATTCAGTGCTTGCAAGTAACAAACACACATAGTTATTCACACACACTGGCACAGAGGTAAATCGCAGGACAATAAGGGGTGGCAAAAGAAGTGTTAACAAGAGAGATAGACCGAAAGAGGGAAGAAGGAGCAAAAAATGAGGAAGACTTGAGGGGGAAGGGACAACACAACAACATATGGTGACAAACACGGTGACAGAAAGACTTGAGAAAGCGTGCGCAAGAGAGAGAGAGAGAGAGACACTCACCACGGTGAGCCGTAGATGCGGAAACCCCTGACGGTAACATCAGAGTCCTGCAGGTAGATGCAGTTGGTGAGCAGAGACTGCACGTTCTCGTAGTTCTCCGGCTTGAGTTTGGAGGCCGAAGGGAAGTAGTAGAAATCCTGCTTTATCAGGTCTGCCATAAACTCCTGATCGAACGTCAGCTCGTGGTTCCCCGCTATAACGATTTTTATCTCGTAGGGCAGAGTGCCTGAGGAAAGAGAAAACAGCTGTCATGATACGGTGCCTTTGTTAGGGTTATGATATTTATTTGATTATTTATCATCCTTCATGCAATGTTGCCATGATAAGCAACTGTGGGGATTCTGCCCACGCTTTTTTTACGAACAAATTTCCATAACTTTCCGAGTCATTTGTGGTTCGTAGATAAGGACTTTTTTGACTCATTTTGAAGACACTGAACTCAAAAGAAATAGTATCCGATCTGAGATAAGAACAGCTAGAAAATCTATTTTCACTACAGCAATTTCCATGGCTTTTTTTTTTTTATTTTACTCAAGATTTTATTAATTTCCAGCACTTTTGTTACCATTTTTAAATTCTCAATTAAATCCTTGTTTAAAAAAAAAAAAAAAAATTGTGAAGTTTTCAAGAAGTGATTACTCCTTGTATGGTTCAAACCTGCAACCTTTCACTTACAAGCCTTGCACCAATCTTAAACAAATCAGCAGGTCCAGACAAAATGTGCATTTTCTTCATGAAATTGAGGGAAAATTTTCTAAATTGATTTAAACACAGTCAAATGTGTTAAACAGAGCTTAGAGAGACTGCACTTTTATTGGTACCTAAAAGCATGGTCGAATTAGCCAAAATATTTAATAAATGAGCACATAAGGGGAAGGGGGATGTGTAGCACTGTAAATGACAGTCTAATACAGAGGAAATCTGCGCTGCCAATAAGGAGGGCTACATCGTTCTCCTTGAGGTATTAAGTTGGTTGATATTGCCACTTTCGGCTAGCAGAATGCATTGCAGTAAATCAGAACACGATGCTGGACTCTTAAAGAACGTGTTTTCGGGTTCCTCTCTGGAACAATGCAAATTAATATAGCACTTCATAAATCTGCCATCAATAAATGCACAAATATTATTACTCCTCGTTCCGTTCCATCTCCATTTTTTCACGGTTCTATAAAATTTTCACCACACCGGGGAGCGAACCTGTCCACGCCTGACAAACACAAAGACAGTCTGTCCCCACAAATCTCCTCTCTCCAAATCGCTCTCCCCGCACCCCTGCGGATCCGAGGCGAAATTACGACAAACATCTGGAAATGTTCCCTTTATTTGAAAAGTGTCATAAAAGAGATGAGATGCGTCAGAAAGTGTAAGGTTTGAGGTGTGACGGAGAGTTCAGTCAGCCTGTGTTTTGACAATTACGCAGCCAAGCGTGTCCCTGAAAAGCGGCAATTAAATTGTGGGCGGGAAGGATGTGGGGGGGTTCTGGTTTTGAGGACCTGCACAAAAAAAAAAAAAAAAAAAAAATTGACAGAGCACACACACACACACACACACACACACACACATGCAGTCCCTCGCACATGCTTATGCTCAAAACGTGTGACTTAACAGCAATTTTCCTGACACTTAACACACACACACACACAATACTCCATGGCACCTCTCAAAATCTGCGTCCATAAGCACAATTTTACCATCGCTGGGAGATGATCGTAAAAGTAAGACATGGACAAAAATTAAAAGTGAGTTTTATGTGTCCGTGGCAGATGCTTTACAAGAATCAGCACAGGAGTCTTGCAGATTTAAAGCCTCCTTCCAGAGGCAAAGCTCTGATATCTTTCATGTTTGCTCAACAGTTTTTGTAATACACGTAATAAAGAGCTATCTTCAAGCTCAGTCGTTTGCTCTACTGTGATCTGATTTGATTTCCAAGCAGATTTTAGAGAGTTCATATCTTCTAAAATGCATATCAAACCCTTCATAATACAACATCAATTTTTCAGACACCTGTCAAGACACCCTCTATATTACAAGGAATACTTCATTCTGATTGGTCTTAGGCATTGTACTTTACTTCTGTGGCTCTCAACTGATTTTGCTTCAAGACCCAACCTTATATTCAAACTGGTTTAGCATGCAAAAGCAAGCAAATGTCTTTAAATAAATAAATAAATAGGCAGATAAGCAATCAATCAATTGTTGGAATCAATGTAACTACATTATACCTATAGTAGACACAGAACTTATGCTCAATTAGGGTGTTCACACTTGGCATATTTGGTTCGATTAAAACGAAACCTTGGTGCGGTTGTGTGAACGCTGCCATCTGAACCCAGGTGCACACCAAACAAGCGGACCGAGACCCCTGAAAGCAGCAGATCTTCCATTTGTGTGTGTGACGGAGGGATTCCTTCCGCTGTTTTGACTCCTTTTATTTTATAAGCTCTTCATGAGTTCTCAGCTGGTCAACATACCATGTAGGCTAGGCACACACAACGAGCGCATTTAGCTCAGCACACAGCATTGTTTTGGATGTTCGGTAAGTTCTGTGGCGAAAGATATGCAATAAAAGCAGACCAATCAGGTTGTGAACATGTCCCTATGCCTTTAGGTTCGGTATCTTTAGATTCAGCGTTAAAATGCCATTTAAAGTGAATGCTAAGCGGACCAGGACTAAGGGTGTTGTTGTTCACACTTGTAGTTCGGTTGGCTTGGTTTGTTTGGTCCAGACCATCATTTAGTCCTGGTCCGCTTAGCGTTCAGATTGGCATTTTTATCACCGAACCTAAAGGCATAGGGATATGTTCACAACCTGATTGGTCGGCTTTTATGACGTATTGCCTATTTTGAGACGGAACTTACCAAACATCCAAAACAATACTGTGTATGTGCGTAGCCTACATATGAGGTGTGTTGACCAGCTGAGAACTCATGAAGAGCTTATAAAATGTATAAAAAAGGAATTTCTCCCTGTCACACATGCTATTGCTATGAGAAGATTTTGTTCTGATGCCTGGACCGAGCTGTAATGGGCAACATTGCGACTATGACAAGAAAAAACTGGTATTCTTGAGCATTCTGTCCTTTTTAGTTGCATTGTATTATTTTCATTTTAGAATTGCTTTTCAATGCCATCCATAACCCTGTATTTTGGGATCATGACCCACAGTTCTCCTTCTATTCGTCTATGTTCTCACAACATACAGCCATTTGTTTATGTGTGTCCTCGCATCAAAAAAAAAATAGAGATAAATTCCATGTCGTGTTTATGTTGTGCACCATCGCTTTCACGTACATGTGTAGGCACTGCAAAAGTGTGAAAATCTCCCGGTGCATATGTTCATCTACGTGTACTCGTTGCCTTTCTTCTCTCTCCTTCTCTCGCTCCCTTTCTCTCTCATATAGATTCCACAAACGGTCAGACTCCTTCAAAGGCAGAATTACAGAGAGAATCACCATTTTACAATGGAGTCATTCTCTTAGAAACACAAAGCAAAAAAAAAAAAAAAAAGAGTCTTTGGAAGCAATCAATCACACAAATACAAAACGCCAGCAAGAGGGAGGATGGAAAAGACGAGCCCAAAGCTTTTGTGATGAGGAGGAGCGGGAAATGGAAAAGAAAAAAGCATGCCGATTTCAGCCCAAAATGCCTAATCCGGACACACGGACGAGTGTGCGCTGCTTGTTGTTATTAGTTTCTATCTTCTTGGGCTCTTTGTCTTTGATTTCAAAAGCACTTTCAAGGCGGCAATAGCTTAAATTTCACTGTGAATCTGACAGACAGCTTCTGTTCTTTTCACTTCAAAAAGAGCGCAATTAAAGTGGATGAATGCAGGCCTGTGCGTGCTCACACAGAGGCAAACGTGCAGCGAGAATAGCATGTTCAACAACTTAAGACAGACACACACACACACACACACACACACACACAAGCAGTTGCCATATAAAACGTCTCACTCTTAACATGTCTTGTGAGCTGCAGCATTGACGTGTGTGTGTGTGTGTGTGCTCTGGACCATTAAAATAAGGGCTTTAGAGGTGCATAAGCCCACAGGAAGTGTCCGGATTTGAATGCTATTGTCATTTCTGTTCTGGTGGGTGGTCTTTGGACTTTGATGGAGCAAATCCTCCAACCTCCAAAATTCAGAGCTCATTCAAGAGGATTATGGAGCTGTCTCACACTGTGTGTGTGTGTGTGTGTGTGTGTGTGTGATGCTGCAGACGTTCTGCGAGACGTTTGCCACCTACGTGATACGTGCACTTTCTTGTAAGTTGGCTGACTGAGAGAGTATCTGCCAACGGCATAACTGTGCATTTTACACAAATTAAATTTAATCAGGGTGTACTGTGAAATATAAATGGACAACCACAGATCTTTAGAGTACAGATTTTGACAATTTTCGGCAAAAGACAAAAACATTTCAGTTTCCATCTCATTCTTCAGGTAAAACTGTCAGGCTGTCATGTTGCGTTTTGCAGTGTATTCATTGGATAAATAATTCATGTCACTGCAATACATTAAAAAGAATATGAAAATGCCTGCCTCTCTTTACAAAGTTTCTGATAATATACATCTTTTAATGGGTTTTAACAGATTTTTTTCTGACTTTCTTACACAATGATGCTGATTAATCGTTTGTTTAGTTCGTTTTTCATAAAAAAAATTCTGTAAGAACAAACTGTAGATGGGATCAAAATCAAAGACCCTGACTGTGGTGATGCTGATTGGTTGATTTGACATGAAAACAGCGTTCTGACCACAGGTGGCCAAATTGTAAAGATATTTAAAGGGTAGAAATTGCCTATTTGAACCAATAAAATATTTTTTCTTTAAACAGAATTGAGTTTTTCCCCATTTAAAGCTTTTTTGGCCTCCAAATATTCCATGGCCAAAGCCTACAGTAAATTACACTGAAAAAAGATTCAGAAAACAAAACAATCTGTGTGGAAACGTGCCACTCAAATTGTGAATATCAGATGTGGGAGACCATGCATTCATCTGATGTTAAAGGAAGCACAGACCAAGTTTTTTTTTCTCCAGCTTAGTTTCCATAGACGGTCTTTTTGGACTGCGTTCTGAAAACCGGTTCGAGTTCATGTTTTCACAGTGCATCGAATGCTTTTATTTCAAAAGATCAAGGAAGATTTGATTTCTCATGATATGACCCCTTTAAAGCATATTTGTGACATTTGATTTATTTAGTTCAAGCTTCTCACTTGTTTCAACCCTTCGGTTCACCCTCTTCCTTCTTTTTAGATCTTTTTTAGTCCATAATCCCGGCTCAACAGAAAAACAGTGACGCTTTGAAGAAGTGAAGTGAAGAATCTTTCTGCGAACATGCACAAACACACAACCGGTGTAGGTGTTCTTTGTGTTTCTTCATGTGCCCATGTGAAATGTAAACACACAGTATTATAACAAGCACACACACAGACACACACAACATCCACTCATGCATAAGTAATCAGTTTTTCACACACACACACACACACACACACACACACACACACACACACACACACACACACACACACACACACACACACACACACACACACACACACACACACACACACACACACACAGGTAGGAACATAAACTGAATCTGTATATAAAACTGGCAGTTTGTATAGAACTGCACATAAAACAATGATACAGTAATTCATTTAGCTATTTTGCTTCTTGAAAATGAAAATTTTCACATATTTACTCTATTGTACGCAGTAATTTTTTTCTGTGGAGAAATCCATAAAAACTTCATACTTCAAAATACCTGAAGCATTATAGTGCTTTTATTACATGTTGAATCTTGACAGGTCATGGACACTGTAATGGCATGGTAAAGAGAAATACATTCTTCAAAATGAGAAAAAAATTATAATCATACAGGTAAATAATTAATAATTTTAAAGAAATTTGCAAGAAAGTCTTTTAAATCACCATGAAATCAAAATGATCAATTCTTATTTAATTTTTTTGCAGTATTGCAGTATTTATTATTTACCTGTGAACATAATTATTATTATTATTAATTTTTTAATCATGTGCCCCTGTACTCTTACATCAAAATAACTCCCCCCCTCCATCAGCAACATCTCTTTTCTTCTCTGATGACAGTTTTACAGAGTGAGGGCGGAACAACCTGTCACTCACACGAGATCGACCAATAGAAAACCCATAATGGTCCAACGATCCAATCAATTGCCACCGATGGACAAAATCATGACCCAGCAAAACATTTTCTTGTTCAAGAAGCCGCCTAACTCAGATATATGTCACAATACGAAAGAAAAGATCAATCACAACTTCTGTTTCATGCCGACTTTAAGAAAGCAATATAAGATGAAAAAGATATTAAGATTAGTTACAGTAGTAAACAAATGATATGCCATACACATAGATCCATAGACACACTGTATTCAGCCACAAAACTACACAAAGATTTAATCTATGCCTGAGATTGTGTTTTACACTTTAAGTGAAAAACCGTAAAGCAGTGTCAAGCTTCCTTGTTAATAATCCACAGCTAAACCTTCAGCTGACTAAACCCATGCCAGGGTGAAGAAGAAAAAAAGCAGAGCCGTAGAGCTTGAAGCAAGAAAAAGGGAGAGCACATTAAAGTTTCATGACGGTTTTCTCTCCAGATACAGACCAGAGAGAGAGAGAGAATGGAGGGAAAATTCCAAAGTTGAGAGGAGAGAGAGGGGGGAAAAAAAGGAATGAGAAAGGTATAAACTTTTCTCCCAAGATTCTTCCACCCCACACACTCGAACACACATCTCACACAGCCCACGCAGCTGTCACATCACCATTGGGCTAATCTATTATTCATTATGTGGACAGGACAGAACAAGACGGGGAACTACCAAACCTTCCTGACCTGAGAGAAAGAAAGTATAATATCTACTTCAGACACGCTTCTCTGCACATAATGACTTACAGTGAGAAACAATGCAACAACAGATTCATCCTTAAAATTCAGACTCACCTATGCGCATAATATCTTAATAAACTCTCAGAAAACACCTGTGAAGCTTCTTAACTGGACTGGACTACTACTGTCCGCACAGACATAACTTACTAAAGCTATTGATTTATTCTTCAGCAAAACACACTGCCACTACAGCAGATTTCAGTCATGACTATATGACCCCCAGAAAGGTTGTACTATCACTTGTGATTTCTGGGAATTTCTTTTACGCAGTTCTTGCAAGAAATGATCCTCAAGCATGTTCTCCGGCCGGTGTAAGCCTGAAGGATACATGGGGAAGGTACAAGCTAGGTTTCTCACGCTAGTACAGTTGTTCAGCAAGCAAATACAAATCATTCAAGAGTCAAGACCAATAAACACGCAGAGACCAGTAAAGATACAGATTTGCTTACAATCACACATTTGAAACTGCGCTCCTACACTTCTGCTATACGCATTCATTCAATAGCATCTGTACTTCCGAACAACGACTTCTGTTAGTTCAAGTGACCTGTTTGGGCAGATGAGACAATGCTGAAATCATTTAGTATTTAAAATTAATGAAAGATTAACATTTTTGTCATCTAGTCAAATGACAAAAAAGCTCTCTTCACATATAGATTAAAAGATACATGATAAAAAAAAGGCACTGAATGGCCATTAACACTTCAGAACGGGTCACAACAGGGGTCGATCTGTGGTCAAATGGCCAAAAGACGAATATCGAAAATGTAATTATGAATATGACAGTACACATGTTATATAACGTACATTTCTATTTCAAATAAATGCTGTTCTATTGAATTCATCAAAGAATCCTTAAAAAAAAAAAAAAAAATTAGAACAGTTTCCCTAAAAGCATAACTGTCTTCAACATTGATAATGTTTCTTGAGCAGCAAATTAGCTTATTATATATGATTTCTGAAGGATCACGTGACACCGAAAACTGCAGTAATGGCTGCTGAAAATTCAGTTTTGCATCACAGGAATAAATTATCATTTTTAAATAAATTAACATACAAATGTTATTTTAAATTGTAACAATATTTCACAATATTACTGTTTTTCCTTACTTATCAAAAAAAAAAAAAAAAAAAAAAATCAATACATTTTACCAACCCCAAATTTTTGAATGGTAGTGTGTGTATATATATATATATATATATATGAATATTCACTGAGAAAAGCCTGTAAATGACGATAAAGAAACCACACTATGAAGGCAGGTAAAAATCATTAAATACACATTACAAAAAGTGTCTTAAAAGACTTTAGTTTATTTCCGTATCAGTGAAAGCAAGTCTATCACTCACCTACAGTCCACGGCAATCCATTTCGCAATGCTTTTGTCTATATAAACACACACAAGCGTCAAGACAGATATCTTCAATCGCTATGACACATCACTGTTCTTCCCCCATTCCAGCAGTGCTAAACACACAATATAGAAACAACTAGAACACATAACAGCAGTTTACCGAGCTACTACGTAAACCTCTGTTGTCGGTTTATATACGTGATAACTAGGTTCTGGAATCCATGTTATCCACTAAATAAATAAACCATTTTTCATGTACTTCCACACCTCCTTCGAGTTGCATTAATGCTGTGTTGCATTACCACACCTACTTTGAGGTCTAAGGTGATGCTCCATTATTGAAGAACCCAAACTGGCTAAAATATTAAGGCTGAAATGACAAGCAGTCTCAAAGAGCCCAGACGACAAGAGAGGGAACAGATTTCGCAAACATCAGCGTGTCGAAGCGAAAGAGAAAAATATAAAACTGACAAGGAGGCCTTGAGACTAGGTTAGAGTTAAGAGCATCACCATATGAGGAAGTCCATGCGATAGTGTGTGTTGGCACACACTTTAAAGTATTGTGAGGTAAAAAGTAAATCATATCTCTGAGGATTGTTGCTGGATAAAGGAAGCATGTGCGCAGCGAGTTCTCTCAGACACAGGTGCAAAGACTCAGAGATGAGAAAAAGAATCACGTTATAAATATTTATACAGAGACAAACGCGAGAACAAACACGCGAACTTCCTTTTTGGCACAGGGACGGCGTGCCAGAGAGAAAGAGAGAGGCAGGACAGCAGAGAATCAATAGCGGGAAAGAGGATGAGACACACGAGCGACAGTCTTAATCTGACTGGTGTCTTCTGCACCCCGCTGACTCACCTCCATCCATCCATCTATCCAGATCTCCTGCTTTCTATTCCCTCTCCTCAAACAACACCAGTCATCTTTACTATTCTGTTTATTACTGAGCCTCTCTCATAGTTTTTGGACAAGCACATGTGTACAATAAGTTATAAATAAAAAAAAAGCATGCAAAACATCATGACTATGACCTCTAGATATTCTGCTTGTGATAAAAAGACTTGAATTTACATTCAAATTCACTACAATATTCTGAAATTTTTTGTCTTTTCAAGATTTCTCATAACGTTTACGTTGAAAGATCTCCGTGCTTTATTTCCTATAGTGATATTAATAATAAAATGATAATAATCTGTATAAAATTATATAACATTTTAGTTTATAAAATGTTACATAAAATTTAAATAAATAAAATAGAAATATGAAATCTTGAATGGTGATAAATTAAATATTTTAATGTTGCGTCCCTTTTCTCAATTTTATTTCTGCCTTATTGCATGGTGTGAACTGGGCAGGTCAAGCTGATATTATGAGTTTATGAAACAGGCTTTATAAACATTACTGTTGACATGTAAAAGCATATAGATGACATCAGAAATCTGTTTCCAATAAGTCTATGTGGACTGGTACTGTATGTTTTCATAGTGCATGAACTCTAGGCTTCTGTAGAATTTGAACATGCATCATTCACAAAGCTACACACATCCCACATATCTTGCATGTTCTTAATTAAAAAAAAATTTTTTGCTAAGAGTAAGACTGCAGTTCTCTTAGCTCTGCTTAACATATTTGATCATTTAAATCCACAAAATCAGTGCAGAAAATGGCTTAACGATATGCAGAATTAGTCAAATGATGCATACAAGTGTTGCAAAAAACATAATTATCCAATTTTGAGACAAACAGCTGGCAAAAGTTTTTTAAGGAAGAGAACAAATAAAAAAAAAACCTCTCACCGAGCCAGTCGTTAAACTTCTTGACTTCGCTGGGCAGGCCGAGCTCTGTGAAGTCTCCAGTGTGCAGTAAGACGTCACCGTACGGCATCTGAATAGTGTCAGTGCGCGAGTGTGTGTCGGAGATGCAGACAAACCGAGTGTAGCCCGGGGGCTTGGGGGAGTCATGGGGTAACGGATCTACCCTGTGGATAGACAGAGGGAGAGAGAGAGAGAGAGAGAGAGAGAGAGAGAGGAGTGGGAATAAATAAGGTTATATATCGTTCTCTCGCGGCTTAAACAGTTGCGTTGGCAGAAACGGGTCTCTGAGGGACACGGCAGAGTTTTGAATAAGAATGGCCCACTTTAGAGCATCTCCTACTGGGTCGACCACACAGACTCTACCGACAACACACACACACACACACAGGTACACACTGACAGATATTCATAAACATAATTATAGCTGTGACCTGTTTTCCTTTGTAAAATGGCATGAATAAATAAATAAAAAAGAGAAACAATGAAATATGGCCCATCTAAAAAAAACTCAAATGTGCAAAATCACATATTTTCAAAAGCATCTAGTTAGTTGTTTCTCTGAACAATTAGACAAAGTAGTCTCTTTTAAGGAATCCCTGGATAACTCATATTCTCAATATTCACATGCACCCAACTTGAAGCATTTCATAGGAAACATTTGGTATCTTAAAAAAAATCAAAATGCAGTGGTGTTTTAAAAGGTGAGTTTTAACATCAGTTAAAGCAAATCATGCTGTCATCGTGCAAACTAAAGAGCTGATGCTAAAAATCTAATCAGTTGTCGAACAACTAGTCAACCATAGTGACCCATGCCAAATGTGCACATGCGGGTTTCTTACATGTGGACGTGGGGCGGCTGGAAGCGACCCTGGTTGATGTTGTAGAAGGTGAAGGCTTGAGTTGGGTTGGAGCTGTATTCGTCCACCTCTACCACTCCTCTTCCTCCTCTCTGAGACTGTTGCTGCTGTCGTCGGGCAGCCATGATTTCCGAAAGTGTGAAAGCCATGGCAACACACACACACACTATCTCTTCCTCTCTTACACACACGCGCTTGTCCGGTGGTGTGTGCTTAATAGGATTGCACTTTAGCAAGTCTTTGGGATGTCCAGGACCGTATTCAGTGGCTGGCCCACCGTACGCCTCTGCTGCTGGGATAGAGAGCCTGCATGCTTCCCCTCAATCACAATACACCTGAGGGAAGAAAGGTACGAGATACGAGATAAAGGGAGATGTGAGCGGTGACAGAGGCATATTATCAAAACCCACAATCAGACGCCCGGTTGGCGGCGGTATGTCCCACTCTCCTGTGTGTTAGCGCCGAGATCTTACACAAAGCCATGGTAACCATTCTGTCACGATTTCTATATCTAACAATAGAGTTCCCTGCACTTTCAAGACGGGAGGGGAAAAAAAATATGCGATGCAACAAAGACAATTGTTTGGGAGGAAAGAGGACACAAAAGCCCCGTGAAAGAATGGGGAGCTAAAATGTTATTTTTGAACTGAAATAACAAGTAGGGAAAAAGCTGAAAGCTTACTCCATTCCTTGAGAAATGCATAAGTGCTCAAACCATGCACAAATAGAAAAAAAATAAAAAATAGTGTGTGAAAAGAATAATGATAACAATTAATAAAAGATGGATGATGACTAAGCACACTAAGTAAAACTATGTGGGACAAAAGCTTTGAATAATAGTCCAGTAGATGGTTGGATCATTTTTTTAATGCATTACTCTTGTAAAAAAAAAAAAATGGTACCATATAGTAAAGTGATGAAATCATGAGGCACTTAGATATATCATGGTATTGAATGATTTCCATATTGATAAACTGAATATCTACCATGTTACATGTCAAAAACCATGTTATTAACATGGTATCATGCCCAAAAATTAATTCCCACATACTTGTTGGCACTTTTACTGTTAGTATAACAATGGTTCACAAAACGAGCCAAAACGAACTAACAGTTACCAGTTTGATTGGCTAGATTGCGTGATAATTTGCTTTTTACATTGAGTTTAATTTTGCAAGGTGTTCTTTGCCAGTTAAACATGATAAGGTGTAGGTTAACAAGGAATAAAACCAGCACATAATATAATATCAGTGCCAAAAATCAATCACTCATGTTTAACGAGTATTCAAGAATTGACTGTATCTATGGTAACTGTCTCTTCTTTCCAAACAGACGAGCATCATTTATAACAGCGCACTCTCTTCTACATATTAATTCATGCATGTTCAAAATATATGCGGTGCTGATTTACATACCAGAAATATACTTACCTTTTCAAACTCAAGAGTCTAACGCCAATGTGTTTTCGGAGATGTGCAGGTAAAGACTAATACATAACCGGCAAGAGCGTGAAAACGCAGCGGCTCCTGTTTGCAGAGGCTCGCGCTGGTTTGTTTGAACTGGAGTCGCGTGGTGCCCCGGTATGCGAGCGCGCGCGCGCGTGTGTGTGTGTGTGTGTGTGTGTGTGTGTGTGTGTGTGTGTGTGACACTCCCCCTCGCGCTGCTCTGGATATTTCTCCCCTCCTCTTGGCGAATCATACTATGGCTTGGAGCTTCAGTCATGTAACTTCAGCCAACCTTTTACTATTGCTAAGACCCGTTTGTTGTTGATGAATTGTATTCACAGAACCCCCCCCCCCCCCCCCCCCCCCCCAAATTGGCGCCATTCGAGAGGAAAGCATTATAATATTCAAGTCGATATTCCTTTCAACATAAATAACGCTAATCAATGTTACAATCTTGTTGGGCACTTTTGTATACACTTAAAATTACTTTTGGACGTTTCATAATTGTATACACGTCTCTCCGCTTGACCAATATGTCTTCCTTTCATCCAATCAGTTAGGAGTCAACAAGGTAAACGTCACGTAATTAATATTCACGTGACAAGCCCCATCCGTCAGGTCAGTTATTTCAGTCAGAGGATGGCTTATTTTTATATATATATATATATATATATATATATATATATATATATATATATATATGCCAGTGCCAGTGCCATCTATATCTCATAGATATATCTATATCTGTGCTGTCTAATCAAAGGTTGTATTTTTGTCTGACCTTGATCTGCATGTCATATTAAAGTAGTAGTGGCATTTTAAACCTTAATCATACAGATATACTAAAACGTAGGCTATATCATTGAATTCTGAAACATGAATAACAACCTTTTTAGTTTTCAAATTAGTTCAAATGTTTTGAAAAGCAAAAATCTTGGTCCACACTGCCCCTTTGTGGGGAGAAAACGGCATGATTTTTGATGATAGGCCTATATTAATATGACCACAAGAGGACGACAAATCATTCAAAATGGCGTTAGTTGACATAAGGGTGCTTTTTTCTAATTTTGCTAATTTTTCCTCTTTAAAAAAAAAGGATTTAACTAATAGGCTATATAAATAATGAGAATATGAAAGACAACAGCACAACAAACAGCGTGAGATTTGAATGATTTATTAATAATGTGAGGTCTTAACAATAGTTCCCATTCTCTTCTACACACCTTCTGGGGTTGATTTCACACTGCTGAATTGTTTATTCTTCTGAAATGTGGTCATTCACCTTGGTGGATGTCAGACTGTGACCTTCCCCAACATATTGTCTCCTTCTACTGTAAATATTAACTTAAAAAAACAAACAAAAAAAACACAACACTAACATTTGAACATCATTTACACATCTGTATTCATAAAGCATACAAATCACACCAGCAGCAGTCTTGAGTCACTCTCTCCGTCTGAGGGGAAAAGTACTTAAATCTGTGTGTGAAGCCATCGAGGTGTGTGTTTGTGTGTGTATTTTGTGAAAATTGTGTGCTTTTGCATGTCACACAACACACATTCTTCTTCTTTGCTAATGGCAACAGTTCCTCAAACAGTCACATGCCTTTGTTTTAGTAATCAAATGAGACAACAATATGTGATTAACACACACACACACACACACACACGCACACACAAAAGATCAACTACAACCTGCGGTTATCTCACAAATCATAAATTACTGTGCTAGCATAATATGTATTACAGCATTTGTGTGTACATGCATGAATGTATGATTATTTATGCTCGATGCATGAGCGAATGTGTTTCCCTGTCCATATGTGGATATTACAAATACAAGCATTAATAAGTGCTCATATAACAAAGCAGCTTTAGAATGATCACTCCGCCCCTCCCTCCCAAACTGGAATATATGCAAAACAACGCAGAACACTGTAAAATGACAGGTAATATGATCTGTATTTCAGTGACTTTATGGCTCATCTAGATGTATGTGGTTGTGCGATTTGATTTAATTGCGATGGGTATTTTTCACATACTTCAGGTATGACATCAGTTCAACAAAAAGCCTCTAGTCTTCATCCACAGTTCAACAACAAGAGCAAAATATGTGTCTTTGTGCACAGCACAAAGGTGATATGCAATTACTATGCAATAGATATGATATAACTATGTAATACACCATAATAAGTCTCTAAATCCAAAATGGAGTTCTTTGTTGTTCTGAATAAACTCTTCACCATGTCCATGAGTTTTATGACACAACAAGCTCAAGAAAAAAAAAAAAAGATCACCATATTTACAATTTCTCAAAATGTTCTCAATCTAAATCGCAGGTTAATGACAAACTCATTGCATCGTGTAATCTTATAGAAATTAATCTTATACTTGTCAAGCTGACAAAGAGGTACAAACCCAATAAAACCAGATGGCACTTCGACATTAATACTTTTTCTGATATTAAACTGAGATTATTATGAAGTGTGTTTTGTTTTCAGGAGAGGGAGAGGTGAGAATATCTTTCTGTATCCCTGTAGAGGGGCAGTACGGACATTTCTCGTTTCTACAACCAAGGTAAAACATCTCTATACAACAAAAACAAAAACAACAACGAAAAAAGCAACTTATATTTCCTTATTCTCTACAATATAAAATTCAAGTGCAGTTGAAGCTCCAAATACTAGTTAAACAACGTACACGTAACTCTAACTCTCATACTGACAGGTAGTTTTTGTCTTTTATCCTGTTTATCTTTCACTTGTCTGGCTTTGTATTTAAATTTTTTTGTGGTCAGAACAGAAAGTGATTACTTTCTCATTAAGTAACCACTTACTTTAAGTGCACTAGGATATTAAAACCCCTTGTGCACATCAGGGGCATGAAAATAACCTTTTCCAAACAAGAATATATATATCTGTGTGTGTCTGTATGTGTCCTAATAAGCCATAAGCTTGCACATAATTTTGTTTACACACAGACACCCGCACACACACACACACGCACACACACACACACACACACACACACACACTTACAAATATATACTGTAGATATCAAACATCCAAAGAGGGCTTTTGCAAAAAATCAAGCACATAAATATTAGCAAACAAAAAACATACAAAGACAAAAAGGGACAAATGGACAAATCTCAGACAGGAAGAAGGCCAAACGTCTTTATCTTCTTGCAGTAGTTAGGCCTTCTGGGAAGCTAGTGGAGAAAAGACAGGAAGAGAGATGGGGATAGAGCCGGGGTCGTGGAAGAAATGTTCGGGTTTCTATTTATACGGCCGTAGAAACCTGGAGACTTTGGAGCGTAGCAGCTTGATAAAGGAACGTGGAAACATCTCCTTTGATTCCTGCACGGTGTATTTAAAGTAGTTATGAGGGTGGGCCAGCACATCAAACAGAGCTTTAATCAGCTTCTTATCCTGAAAACAGAGAAACGTGCCATTAAAAGAGGAATATAAAGTGATGTCTGATGACAGCTACTTAAATAAATGCTCACTTTTAATATCTCTTGGTGGTTTTCTGAGGCGTAAAGTCGACCGTCTCGAACAATGTCCTCTATAAGCTGCTGGTAGTCTTCTATAATGACAAAAACACAAACACAAACTGATATTAATAAATGTAGTATATTATGTACACATAACTTTTTACAATTTATTGAATGTTTAATGTATCTCATTGGTGTAGTTGCTGTCTAAATGCCTGGCCACTTTATTAGGTACACTTGTTCAACTTCTTGTTAACGCAAATGTCTAATCAGCCAATCACATGGCAACGGCTCAATGCATTTAGGCACACATGGTCAAGACGATCTGCTGAAGTTCAAACTAAACATCAGAATGGGGAATAAAGGCCTTTGTTGGTGCCAGACGGGCTGGTCTGAGTACTTCAGAAACTGCTGATCTACTAGGATTTTCACGCATAAGAGAATGGTCCGAAAATATCCAGTGAGCGACAGTGGGCAAAAATTTGATTTCACGGGCTACATCGAATGTTAATGTGTGGTTGTGTTTGGACTGTATCTGTAACTTACCATCGTAAGTGACATACGGAACCTGAAATCCCTTTCCACTGTTACCCTCATTCGATTTGAACTGGATCCACAGCTTGCGTGAACGGGAGGTGAAGGCGATTGGTCGCTCATAGGTTTGGCATGTCTCATAAGTTGTAATGGAAGTGGGCAGGGCTGAAAAGAGAGAAGAGGAGCTCAATAATTTGCATGCCTGCTTGCAATAATCAACTAGCATCCAAAATGACAGGTATACCATACCACTCTTCCTCATGACCAGAACATCCCCGCACTCATCCTCAATGGGCAGGAAGATCTCTGGTACAACAATAAGGATGCGCCTCTTGTTCGGAGGGTTAATGGTCCAAACACAGTCCACATTAGATGGATAGTCACCGGGATAGTTGGGAGATTCGATGTAGCCCATGAAATCTCCCAGCTCACCGCCACATAGCTGATCTGCAAGGGATGAGAACAGACAAACCTGTGAATTCACTGCTTATCATGGGATCTGTGAATGGATCTGCATATATCTGCCTTACTTTTGCAGTGAGATACATTGTTAGCTCCGTCAAAATCTGTAGTGGTGTTTCCAGGGCAGGTGATGCAGTAGTTCTGTCCGGACTCAGACTGGTAAGTTCCAGCCGGACAACGGATGCACCGGTGCGTGCTGGCATTATAATGATGCCCAAGAGCACAGTGAACTAGAAATATGGGGAAGTGAGAATACAAAGTAAATATGGACATAAGAGATGTGCCTATTTTGCAGTGTTGCATCATACCTTTGGCTTCACAGTCTCTAAAGGACGTGCTGGCCGTGTGTTTGGTCAAGAGTCCTCCTCCACAGGGGAAGCACAGCACACGGCCCGGCTCAGGCTGGAAGGTGCCCAGCGGGCACGGTTGGCACGGGCGGAAACCATCAGCAGAGAACTGACCGGCAGGGCACTGGCCTACAACCAGAGAATGACATTTTGAGTATTTTGAGCATTTAACAAATAAAACAAGATTATTCTGATTATGCACTACCATTCAAGATGAAATAACTGCTTTCCAAGTTAATATATTTTAAATGTAAATTATTCCTGTGATGCAAAGCTGAATATTCAGCTTCATTACTCCCGTCTTCAGTGTCACATGATCCTTCAGAAATCATTCTAATATGCTGATTCGCTGCTTTTTCTTTGAGGAACAAGGTTCAAAAGAACAGAATTAAAAGCATTCATGCTGAATAAAAGTATTAATTTCTTTTAATTAAAGAAAAATTATTTTGAACAGTAGTGTATTTGTGTTATTTGATTTATTTATGAAAATAGGGGATAGTTCAACCAAAGAGAAAAACAATGTAAATTCCAGTCTGGAATTTACAAAGATTATCAAGATAGCTTTATAAGACTTACTGAGTATAGAAAACAAGTTGTCTAGACTACTTTAATGATGCTTTTGTCCATTTCCGGAGCTTCATAGCCCCTGTTTCCACTCATTACCAATGTATTTAAATGCACAACCTGAGCATTTGGCAGAATAACTAGATAAACAGAGAAGTGTCTCATGATGTTCATCAGTTATGTCTCATGAGACAAATCCTACAAAGGGGGCTACAACCAAAGTGACTTCAATCAAATCAACTGAACAAGCATCATGACTGTTGTGTTCACGTAATACATACAGTATACATATATACAGTTCTAGTTCTGCTATTCAGGATGCCTGTTTTACGTTGCACATTCTGACGCTGTGAGGCCACCGTAGGTGTGCGCTTTTGTTTTGGAGTTCCGGAAATAAACGAGTGAGTTGATGCATTGAAAGTGAAACTAGTCGTTATTTTTTATCGACATAACAATGACATGTGTAAACATTTCGTCTTGACATTTTACCATGAATATATTAGAATCACCTAATAAAGGTTTTATTATTGAGGTGTGTTTGTATGCCGTCAGTCAAATACTTTTTAGCTGCTCAAATAGTTCAAATGAGCTGCTACCAACTGATCCAGACTTTGCTAAGTGATTCATAAGAAATCTTGCATTTGCATGATAATGAGCAATTCTGGGATTTTTTTACCCTGAATTTCAAAATCTATTGATTAATTTTGAAAAAACGTGGTCTTGCATTAATCAGCTCCAATAATCAATAGGTGTGTCATTACCATCACAAAGCTATTCATTGATTGAGAGTTTGATAATGTGTATCCACACACACCTCCGCACTCAGAGACGTTCTTGGCCCCCGCGATGCCCTGTCCCTCGGTGCTGGGGCAGGGCTCGCAGGACAGCTGGCCCTCCCTGTCCTGATAGGTTCCTGGCGGACAGATGATGCATTGTTCCAGTTCTCCACTGTAGAACGTTCCCACACCGCAGCTGACTGGGAGACACCCGAACACACAGAAACGCACCCAAACACACAGATACAAGATTTATGAAAGTGTCTTCAACCCCAGATCAGAAAACAAAACCCTTATCCCAAAATACTCACCGCACTTCCCGTCAGTGAGGACCTGTCCTATACTGCAGGTCTCATCTCCTTCTGTCTGTCGCACGGCACGCTGGGCCACCTCGTACGCCGTGCCGGAGAACTGAATGTAGAACTGCTGTTTACTGATGGACTTCCTTAGTGTGCGCATGGCATTCTGAAGCCTCTGTTTGGTCTTCTCACGCACACAGTCCACATTACATGATTCTGACACATAAATAAAGACAAAAGACATCACATTTACATTCTGAAGTCACAGATGGCATGACATGGGAACGCAACAGCTAACAAGAGAGAACTACTGTACACACATGCAGGCAATGTTACCTGAGGCTTCCTCTTCTTTCATTTCCATCTCAAACTCTGCTGTGATGTGGGAGACTTCCTTTGATGGAGACTTCCGTCCACGACGGCGCTTTTTGGAAGAGTCGCACTTCAGATTCACAAACGTCACCTGACAGTCGTCTGTGCAAGGTAACTGACCAGCTCCTGAAAGGACAGGAATGGTAAAAGAGGAAGAAAAATGAAAGGGAATAAGGAAAAGGAGAATAGTAAATGAAACGGGAAATCAGAAAGAGAGGATTAGGAAAAGAAGAAACAGGAGAGAGGAAAAATAGGTAAAAAGAAAAGAGAAAATGGAAACGAGGAAGAAAAAGAGAAATGGGAAATGGGAAAGAAAAGAGTTCAGAAAGAAAAGGTAAAACAATTGAAAAAGTAAACAAAACAGGAAAAAGAAGGCAAAATGATAGGGAGAAGGAAAAGGAAATAGGAAAAAAAGATATAAAAAAAACAGAGAAGAGTAAAGGGAAATGGGAAAGAAAAAACATGAGAAAAGAAAAAGAAAAAAGGAAAGGAGAAAGGTAGAAGAAAAATGGAAATGAGAAGGAAAAGGTAGAGGAAGAAACAGGACAAAGGAGAAAAAAAGGAAAGAAGGAAAGGAAACAAGAAGCAGTAAACAAAAGGAACAAATATTTCAAAAAATTAGAAGAGAAAAGAAGAAATTTGAAAAGAAAAAAGTAAAGGAAAATGTAAATGAAACAGGAACAGGAAAAGGAAAGGAAAGGAAACCAGAAGAGAGAAATGAAAAGGAAATAAATCAAGAAATGAAAAGGGAAAAGAAAAAAGAAGAGAAGAAGTAGAAGAAAATGTGAAAGAAATCAGAAACAGAAGAAGATGAAAAAGGAAGAAAAAAAAACAGGAAACAGGAAAGGGAACAGGAAACAGGGCAAATGAGAAGGAAAAAGGTAAAGGAAATGAGAATATTTTTAAATGTGGTGTGTTTGGTGTGTGTCTCTCACCCTGCAGGCTCTGCTTCCCCGTGTCCCGGTGTTTCTCCTTGTTGCGGGGTCTCAGGTGGCACTTGGCGTCTTTGATCTTAAACCGTGCTTTCTGCTTCACAGGCTGGGCCAGCATCTCTGATGGACGGGAAATCGGCAAAGTCTCACTTTCACTTGCACGGTTTGGATAATAATCATGGAAAACACCAAAATATGAGGCCTTTTTGAAATCCAACATTCAAGCACACTAAATCTGTCCTGTGGGCTTAGCGGCCCATTCCAAAGTATTAAAAATATGAGTGTCTAGTTTAACACAACAAGTCCAAAGTCAGTGAGGGAATGAAGGGAGACGAAGGGTCAGGAGTTGAAATGAGAACACACTGCGGTTGAGGACTTCAGCTGGTCTTGTAAAAGCATATCGAGCGTGTGGCGGTATTGGACCCGACAGCAGGGGGTTTGGTAGTGAACCATTTAGCGATGGTTTTTTTTTTTCAGAATGTGTGAATCAAGCGAACTGTCTGTTTGCTCGTTCTCCCCGGGCCCCGTGTGTAGAGGCCCTCAGGAGCCACTGTGGTAGAATCCCGTCTGTGTATTTCAAATCTGTCAGCATAGATGTGCAGCCAGCACAGAGTCATTTACTCAGGTTCACAGCATTCCTATGTACGCCGTCCAAAACAAGAAGCGGCGCGTGTGTATGCGAGAGTATTTCTAAGCAGTCTGTCTGTCTGTCTGAGTCTTGCTTAGCTGTCCAAAATCTACACAAGGAACCACATGGGGAATGTCGAATTCTGAGAGCCGGGAAAGAGAGACTACTGGGGATAATAGTAGCGTGTCTGTGACCTCGGCAGGGTTGAATGATAGGACCTGTCCTAATTCTCCTCACAGATCTCTGTATCTGAGCCCTTGCAGTGATCCAGTGTCTGTCATGCGATGTAATGGAGTGGAACATGTCACGCTAGATGACTCGTTTACAGCTGTCCTGTCTGAAGTCTGCTGAGGGGGCCAAAAAACCAGAGGCGTCCTTGCTCTGAGCCAACCCAAAGGAGATGTGGGACATACTAGACTCATGCTGAAAGGAAAGTAAAGGTCCGTGTACGTTCTGGTAATTCGATTTTCCTTAAAGGCACACTATGCAAGATTTGTACCTTAATTTAACAGCTTCAAAGTCATTTCGATGGTAAACGAACTCGTAGTAGGGCGAATCATCCCGATAGCAAAGTGGCAAAACCAGCAATCACGACTAGCTTTACGTCACGACGTCACATACATCAACAACATATGAAGCAGCCTCTATGGAAGACACTAGCACGCATTTCAGACGTGAATCATGGCAGAGTCGACGAAGAAAACGAAGAAAGCGCGGTCGGAAGAGTCAAGGAAAAGAAAACGGCGGCTCTGCGTGAGTGGTATTTACGACAGTAACGTTCAATACAAGTACTCCACAGCGACTCTAGGGGGCGCTGTTTGACAAAAACGGAAACTGCATAGTGTGCCTTTAAAGAGCAATAAAGAGAAATATATATATATTTTTTTATAGCATATATATATATATATATATATATTTGTTCATGGGTAAAAAATTAGATTATTATTTAATATTTGTTTCGCATGCGTGGGTGGCCCTGAAACACCCCTTTTCAACACATCCTGCCTTCTACAGCCTGTATCATCATGCAAAATAAGTTCATCTGATGCACTGCTTTGCAAATTAGTTACAATAACGTTTCTTCATATTGTTTGGCTGTTGCATATATTTCTTGCCAATATACATCTCGTTTAAAGCACAACAACACCTTCTCGTGTCGGCGGAGGTGCTGGTGCGATCCCTTGTTTCCTGATAACAGCGGAAAGGACTTAAAATGCTTGGTCATACAGATAAGAGTAAGACATCATTCAAAACATCACTGTAAATGGCCTATTTTTATTTGTATACACTCACAATACCCATTAACCAAATACACAAAAAAACTCTTAAGTCTCGTTTTGCTTGTTTTTTCAAAACGAAAACTAAAAAATGAACCGTTTTTTATTTCTAATTTCTAAAATTAAATTACCAGAAGGTACACAGACCAGGAAAAGGAAAGGACAAAGGAGAAAACAGATAAAGAAAAGGAAACAAGGAAAGGGAAAAATGAAAATGAAAAAGAGAAAGGAAGGGAAAAACAGAAAAGGGAGAACAGAAAAAGTAAAGGGAACAAAAAAGAAAGAAAAGAAGTAGAAGAAGAGGAAAAGGAGAGTACAGAGCCCATTAAGGGACATGGTGATAAAAATAGATTTCAATGCTTTTTGTGTTCGCTCGCAACACTTTTGCATGTTTTTTTGCGACCGAACGTAAAGTTTCTCAGGTGAACACAAAACATTTTGTAAGCGAAAACAAAGTTTCTTGGGGGAATGCAAAACTTTTCGGTTGAGAGGAATGAGAAGAGAAATTGGAGAGAATGGGAAAGAAACAAGAAAATGGAAAAAGAAAGGAAACAATCAAAAGAAAAAAGAGAGAAAGAAAAGTAAAGAAGAGAAAATGGATGGTATGGGAAGGAAACAGGAAAAGGCAAGTGTTCGATCTACTGAAGTTTGAGAGGAGATGTAGTACATACTAGATTTATGCACTAGATTTTGTAGTGAATACTTGTTTTTTTGTACTGCATACTATATTTTACAGTGCACGTTAGCTGTTTTAATACATATTATAGACTACTGTTTGTAGTGCATACTTGACTGTAGGACATACATGTTTATGAGAGATTCTAAACCACAATTCAGTTATTGAGAGAAAAGATGCAGTACCTGTGCAGGTTTGCAGGGAGCTACTGCTGGATGTAGTGACGTTCTTCTTCAGTGGAACTTTACCTGGTTGGACAGGCACCCCGCAGCTCAGTGTGTAACTGTTCTCAGAGTCTAAATCACACACACACACAGAGAGAGAGAAAGCTTTTAAACAGATGTTCCAGGTGCTGCATGCACCTGAGTATTGTCTCGTAGTGTGTGTGTATGATGTACTGTATGTGAGTTGAGAGGGTTGGCTGTCAGGATGACAGAGCACTGTGAAGTTGTCTAGAGAGTCATTGGCCTGACTTCGGCCTTGCCACAAATCGTCCAATGGCAGGCTGAGTATTTCTGTTGGCGTGCGGCTACAGACCGCGGGTGAACAGGATTAAAAGAGGTTTTATACAGCTTTAGTGCTCGAACCCGGGGAGACCATTAACACACACGTACAGAGAATCCAAGAGCCATAAACACACACACACACACACACACACACACACACACTCATATACTCAGATTCGCATTGATCTAACTTACAGATGAAATTTTGATTTTATTCATTTGACTTATTCTACTATATACTACTAGGTCACATTTCTGATTAGTGCATACTTATTATTGTAGTGCATACTAGACTTTATAGTGCATATTAGCTTTTATAATGTGTACTTCTTTGTGTAGTACAACCACTGCATTGCCAAATTGTTCACTATATTTAATATTTATAATGCACACTACTTTCTGTAGTACATGCACTGCAAGTTTTCTATATATATTAAAAAAAAGTTTCTTGTTTTAAGCGTAAAAACTTCAAAGCTTCTAAAAAATGTAATTTAATAAATATTCACTGAAAATTTTTTTGGGGGGATTTTGATTTTTTTTAATACTTGTTTTTGTAGTGCAAACTTGACTGTATTTATGTTTTTTAGATCGTAGTGAGTGAGAATGTGGCCATTGAGTTAGAGCTGTGGGAATGGACCGAAGTTTAGTGAATCAAGACTTGTTTGAAAGTTACTTCTGGGTATTAATATGTTTACGCACATTCCTCTAAACCGATGGTCCTTGCATAAAATTTGTCAGAGACAAGTTTTGGGCGTCTAACACCTTAATACCTTTACCAAATCAGTCCGCAGAGATGATAGATGTACTTATGAAATATCGTTGCAACATTCTTTTCTATTCACTTTCTCACAGAATGTCAAATATCACATTCACGTGATTCCTCTGGTCAGGCCAATTGAACGTATCTTGCCCTTTATTGTTTGTTTGGTTATCTAACAGATACGACAATGCTAGCATGTTCAACGTCATTATAGCAGTATTAATATGACTGTGAGTTGTTGAAAGCTTAATTTTCATGCGCTTTCTCATTTCTGGCCAGTTTTTCCTCATTCCATCAGCCTCTTCATCATCAAGCTTCTTGATTTGATTGAACCAAGCGTGCAAATTTTGTGATGTAAGGTTTGAGCCACTAGAGGGTAGCAGAGGGCAAAGACTGTTTGAGCCAATAACCATAGAGTGCTGCTTGATCTAAATAAATATATTCCTTTCAGATGTATAAGAAAGTGAACAGATTTACAATTTAAAATGTACATCACTGAATTTAAACAAATCAAACTGCACTGAATGTATCCAAACAACACACAATACAACATGCTGTTCAATGACTTCCACAGAAATCCCCAAAAGTAAGGTAACTAACCAGCCAGGAAAAGGGCGTTTGATGGACAGGACAGCGAACACGTCTCTCCTCCACCTGTCTTAGTGCAGCTGAGCTGAGCACGAGGTGCCGGCTTCCCATTCGCGAGGCATTTTACCGCCTCTGAGGGACAAACGAGGTACGGTTACCATGGAAACGACTAACATTATGGGATATTTCGGGGACGGGGAATGAAACGAGGACTTACCAACACAGTCTTTCTTGTTCCAGTGGAGCTTTTGTCCAGGAGGACACACACACTCGTAACTGCCCGGTGTGTTCACGCAGCCATATTCACAGCTCCCGTTGCTAATGCTGCACTCGTCAATATCTGTTACACACAGATGACAGTTTGTCCATCAAATTATGATTATTTTATTTTTTTAACCATTGGCTGGTATTGAGATTGTGAACTCACCGCCACAGTGTGTGAGGCCATAGAGGCTGTAACCTTTGTGACACACACACTCAAAGCTTCCCGGGTAGTTGATGCAGGTGTGGTCACATGTCCTCTCAAAGGAACACTCGTCAATATCTGCAGAGGACAAACACACACATTTACACACACACAACACCATCAACGCAAATCAATTGTGTATAATCATTTCCTGGCTTGCGGTAAAATGGACTCCACAATAGTGATTTCACCAGAAACTTGGATACTCATCATGAGTATCCTAAAAGACAAAAAACAGTGTCATTATAAGTACTACTGAGTAATAATAATTAACTACATGTACTTACTATAGGGTTAGGGTTTGGATTAGGGTGTGGTTTGGGGTTAGTTACATCAAATTATGCACAATTTACAGTAATTACTATAGTAATATGTAACATGTCTAGCAAGGACACTGTAAAGGGTTACCGACTCATTTTTGGTTACGTTTTTCAAAGCCACAATTGCAACCAGTGTAATTAGTGGTGCTTTCTAGGACAAGCATACAATTTATATGGTCTTTAGTATGTTTGTTAAAATCCCAAACCGTAAAAAGCACATTTTGTGTTACAGACATGAGTGATACCTCAATCATGCATCATGTTGAGGAGACTTTTACTTTTCTAAGTGACTTTTGCCATCTAAAAATAGGTGACAGAGAGAGATCCATGTCATGCAGCATCATGGCAGTCAAAACATACTTAAGTTAAAGGTAGGGTCGGCAATTTCGGGGAGGCTAGCAATAGCAAGCTAGCTTTGAAAGCATGAGATCCCACCCTCCTTTCAGAGCGTCTCCAAAGCCACGCCTCCTCCAAAACACATGAACGCACACAGCCAGAGCAGAGTCTGCAAAGCGTTAAACTACCTCATGTCTCAAAGCACATAACATTACAAATAATGAACGCAAACAACTTACAGAGCTCTTGTTCTACCACTTGACTGCTGCTGTTCATTTTGGCGTTGATAGTGTTGACATAGAAACGCATAAATCCGAGTCTGAGGACGTGAACAGCACCGGGTAGAGCTCCGGTCTGTCTACAACTCTGCATAGTCTTACTGAACGCGCTGATGATGTATGATATCTGCGGTGTGTGCGGATGTATGGAAATACATATGCTAATAGGCAGGTAGGACATTTTATCGATTGGACTAAAATTTTTTGGTCCTGAGACTTCCACAGAAGATTTATGTACATGTTTTAATATTCAGACCACCTCTTACTGATCAGGATGTAAAGAGAGTTTCAACCAGTATATAACAAAAAGTGTTTCTAAAACAAATTGCCAACTCTACCTTTAATATTACTGTTACACCCACTTTGCCACACCTATAGAATAGACAGGCAGCTGTTTTCTGAATAGAAAAGTAAATAATTAAAAACTAAAGATGTACCTATATAAACATAGCGGGGAAAAGAGACACGAATGACAGAAAGACTGATAGATCATCTTAGCACAGCTGGCACATCCACAACATCGCGCTTCAACAACACACCCTTCAATAAAAACACATACACACCCCACACACTGATTAGCAGGAATAAGGTGGTGTGGTGTTTTGGTTTAGCTTAATAAAATAATTTCTGTTTGTACTCCCACTCGTGCTCCGACATGCTTATAGGAATCCGCCACCATTCACCTCCTGTAAACTCAACTAAACACACACACACCTCATACGACGCCAAATGCTTGCCAGCATCCCAACCAAACAACAGCCTGTGCATGAGGTGCTTTTAATGAAGAGGTGTGGGACAGTGTGTGTGTGTGTGTGTAGACAGCTTCTACATCCACATCTCGCCCAAATGGCTTTAAAATAGTTCACCCCAAAGTGATGGGGTCTTCCAGAGAGTTTTGGCTCTTTTTCATTCAAAAACTAGTCAAGATGTTTTTAAAGCCGTACAATAGCTTTGTGCGATAAACAGTTCGTTATTCAAAGAAAATTCCAAACTGTAGCTGGCAAGCATGAATACAATTTTACAGCTGAGAGTGGAGAGGAAGATTTTCACTAAATAAAAACCTACATTTACAGTCATAATAAACATTTACAGTTCAGTCGTTAAATTTTTACTCATTTATGGTACTTGATATTTTATGGTTATTTTTGGAGCTTGAAGTGGTTGTTGTACGTATCAGTGCAGCCTGAACATTTTCCTAAACATATCCTTTTGTGTAAAACAAACTAAAACAAGGCAACAGGGAAACAAATTATTACAACGTGACCCTGATTTAGTAAAACGAGAGAACAGACTCTTAATTAATGGCCATTATATATTTTCTCCTGCATGTCACGTGCAGCCGGGGATCCGTACCCATGTAGATCTAAAATGTTCATTTGTATTTCCACCCAGAAAGCAACAATTTGTAGTGTGAAAAGTGACTCACCTTGACAGGTGCGCTCGTTGGTCAGGAGTTTGTGTCCTTTCTGACAGCTGCACTCAAAACTCCCCACCGTGTTCCGGCAGAAATGATCACAACCCCCATTGTTCTCCAAACACTCATCAATGTCTGCAGAGAAGAGAGAGAGATGATGATGATGATGATGATGATAATGGTGAAAAACACTGATACGGGGTTGTAAAACCAGTACCGCTATTCTCATAAACAGCTTTTTGGATATATAAACAGTTTTCCTAAACAGGCAGCCACATACACAGCTCCACAACATCATCTTAAATATATCAGCCAACCCTGGCACGCCGTCCACAAACCCAATAAAAGCTAATCCCATCAACAAATGTGTAGGAAAACTGTGTATGTGTGGAGTTTGGGGTTTCCTCTGCAGTTATTTCAGTAGCTGTAGCAAACACACACTGGCTCAGGTTTGCACTAATATTAACTGGACTGTGGGACAGAAAGTTTCCACTAAGCTTAAGACCACAGATACACATGCTAACTGAACACAGGGCACTAACGATGCTTTTGGGAAACGCACCCCAGATTTTTAGACTTTTGGATCCCTCTGTATGAAATAGTTTACCACTTTAAAAAATGCAATTGTAAAATGATCTAAACATATTGAATGAATCTCATTCTAAAGCTAGGATGAGCAATAGGGCCTTCAATTAGGGCTATATGAAGCCTAAACAGCATTTAATTGATTTGATTAACAAGCCAAGGCAATTTATTAATAAAGCACAATTAAAAACAACGAGTAGTTGACCAATGTTCTGTACAATTCGTAAACATATGCAAAGAGCAAACACAAAGCACACCAATATTATACAGCACATCCATCTCACTCCTTCTGAATCATTTATCTCTGCTGCTCTATTTCTCAAAAAAAAAAAAAAAAAGATAATAAAGAGAAAGAGAACAAACGGATCGGAGAATAAGCTCTCTAGAAGTTTGCATCTTTTGACTGATGTGCTAAATCATAATATCTACTTTTCTGGTCTCAATCTGTGTGTTTTAACATCAAACCTCTCCGTAGAGTTCAATGGTTCAGATGTCTCCAGAATCAGAAGACCTATCCTGTCTAATAAAAGCAAGTGTGAGCCTGAGCCGTGAGGTCAGTCGGTCTCCATGACCTAAAGGAAGTGCTTTATCATCTCTGTCAGATATGTGTTCAGGACAAGATGTTCTACAGTACCTAAAGCGCACATATATATCATCAGAACCTTTGCATTGAAGAGATGCTTTCAGGGAGCTGGTGTATGCAGCTTGATAACCAATTTAACATCATGCGGATTCATTAACAGAATAAAAACTAATTATAGTGCAAATGACATAATGGAATGTTTAACAGTGATTTAGCATTCACACTTCCCTAAAACACACTCTCACACACATGCACTTTTTTTTCCAATGGCTCCTTAGCGCAGGCAGGGGGCTAATGATATTCCACATAATGAAGTTTAATGGGACTAAATAAGCTTTGAGTTTAAGCAAACATTGGACATTTTTCACATCTGTAAATGATAAACAACTGCAGGGGCGAAGACTGAGAGGCTGAGAGGACTCATCTACATCGATTTTCGATCGGAAACAGGGGAGAGTAAACACTCACACAGCAGTCAGAGACGCGCTTATAAAACAAGTGCTGCGCTAACTTGATCTGATTAGAAAGAAAGAAAGAAAGAAAGCTTGCAAGAAGAATGTGGGATCCCCATGAGCTCTGGAGCGAAGGTCTGTACTCAGAGATGTGTGTAGCCTTACCAAATATTTAGAGAAAAAAGCAATTAAAATTAATACATTTGTGGAAACATGAACCTCTACAAATAAGTCAGGACAGAGTTTTCAACAAAAGGAGCGTTTTTGCAGATTGTTTTCAGGCTGCTCACCTCAGGCTAGCTAATCTCTGAGAAATGCGCCGTTGAGCGCGCCAGTGTATTTTTTGGAGATTTAAATGGCCTGTTTTATTTGCTTTGTTCATAAAGGGATTTTGCCATGTAATAACACAGGCGCTGCTTGTCCAGAGCCGCCAGGAAAAACCAGCGTGATTTCGCCCCCGACACTAAAACTCTTCGGAGCGCGTGGGGGTCCGTCGGGCCCGGTGTCATCCGAGGTGATGCCGCCTGGCTGCTATTGTGCGGATTACTGGGCTCTGTGTGTATTAATACAAATAGAGCTCAGTGTCCCGACAGAGAGAGAGAGAGAAAAAAGGAGAACTGATGGAGAAAACAGGCCTGCTGTATGACAGCGTGCTCTTTTCACAGTGCTGTTTGGTGACTGTGAGGACAGGTGAGCTTGCTGAAAAGACCCTAGAACATCATAAGATCCTCAGTTGCATAACTAGTTAAGACTGTGTGTGATCAAACAGTCTGATCAGCTAGCAATTAGTAAGGGATATCAAATTTGTCCATTCTACCTATGTAACTCACATTAAAAAAATGAGATGACAAACTTGTAAGAATAGTCTAAGCAGTTTATGCAACCAGCCGCTGGTCCACACATCTATTTTTGCTCAAGAATCACCTGCTTAGACGGGAAGAGATTGTCTGACTAATAAAAGCAATCCATCACAGATCATATAATAGACCAGCATCTTTGTAAAATCTTGTTCAGAAAACGCAGGAAAATAGTGAAAAATGTGCATAGATTTTCAGCAATCCAAAATTCAAAGACCTAACTCAAAAAAACAAAGGAGAATTTACAGTTCTTCTAACAAGCATCTAGTTGTTTTGCTTCTAAGTGCCTCAACCAAAACTGAATGCCTTTTAGATTTAAATTATACTTGCCTAAAAAAAAAAAAAAAAAAAAAAATCCTAATCCTATTTACATAAAATAAACTAAATTGTTATTCATTTATTAGTTTACACACACACACACACACACACACACACACACACACACACACACACACACACACATTTATATACACACACAGTATATACAGTATATGTAGAGACACATAATATATATATATATATATTATGTGTGTCTATACTGTGTGTGTGTGTGTGTATATGTGTATATATGTATATACAGTATATATATATATATATATATATATATATATATATATATATAAAAATAACATTATATATATATATATACAATAAAAATAACATTATATATATATATATATAAAATGTTACTTTTATTTTTGTTCTTCTTATTATTATTATTAGGATAATGCAATAATAATATATAGTGTGTTCATAAATTTATATTTTAATTAATTAATTTCACACTCATTCAAATCAGTATATATTATTCCAAAGCAAAAAAATAAATAAAGAAAAATAATGTAGAAATAAGGCAATTCATTCCACATCTGAAACAAGTGAAACCATTTTGATAAATATTACATAGACTATGTGTGTGTATGTACGCATGTATTTCTGTATATATTTATATATAATAAAAGATATTGTCAAAACCAGACAGACTAGCATGGTTATTGCTAGTCCATCAGCTACTAGTACTAGAACTGTAACCTGGAAGACCAAATCTAAACTCAAAGCTATTTGAGTCCCAAACACAAAAGTATGCAGGCCAGCAGAGACGTGCCTGGGGTCCCATCAGCCGGACCGAGGAAACATACACACACAGACACAGATATGCGCGCACGCACACAAGACAAACTGTTCACTCCCATAATTCATTTCCACCGATGACACCGTACACACACACCTTCTAATCAAACATCTGGAAACTGTTCGCAGTCATTTCAATCACTCTCTATATCCTTCCCGCGTGCGATTGAGCGAGCGTCTGTCAGCGTACTGGCCAAGCTCTCCTGTCTGTCATCGCAGATGAAGGGCCTTTTATAAAATTCAGGCATTTAAACATGCCCTAAATAGTTTTTATTGAAATGATTATGTCACAGAGGCAAGATTGGGCAGCTCCCTGCGAGACCACTCACTGAGGAGGGGAAAGACCGTGTGAGAGAAGTAAAGCGAAGATGACAGTGGAAAAATTAGGAAAGGTCACTTGTAGACATTTACACACCCACATACACTTATCATAGCAGCGTGATCTCTATGTGATGCACTTCTTTTGTTTAGTCTGTGGTTCACGTTGGTATAAGCGCAGAGTCGCCTGGGTTATTACATAAGTGGCACTTGTGCCTTTTCTGTTATGTGCAACATTTACATCCCAATTACATATGAGGGCTGAACACCTATCATTATTGTGCTTTCATCTGTCCTTGCTTCCACAGGCTTAAAACTAACCGACTTAGCATCGGATAGTCTGTTAAAGATGTAAAGTTAAAGGGATAGTTTGTCATCATTTACTCACCCTCATGTTGTTCCAAACCTGTACGAATTTCTTTATTCTGAACACAAAATAATATATTTTGAAGAATGTTGGTAACCAAACAGTTGATGGACCCCATTCACTTCCATAGTATTTTTTTTTCCCCATTACATTTTAAATTTTTTGTGAATTTATTTTCACTAAATAAAAACCTACATTTACAGTCATACATGTTTTGTCATTTATGGTACTTGATGGTTAGTTTTTGGAGCTTGAAGTGGTTGTTGTACGTATCCCTGGGAATCGAACCCACGACCTTGGGTTGCAAGCACCAACGCTCTACTGTCTGAGCTACAGGAAGACTGTGGAAGTCAATGGGGCCCATAAACAGTTTGGTTGCCCATATTCTTTAAAATATCTTCTTTTGTGTTCAGAATAAAGAAATTCATACAGGTTTGGAACAACTTGAGGGTGAGTAACTGATGACACAGTTTTCATTTTTGGGTGAACTATCCCTTTAAGTCATTTGCTTTATATTTCCATTATAATATTGCTGGAGAGCACACATATTTCACAGACATGGAAATGCATGGGATATTACATATGTGATGCATGTTTGTATATTTCTGTATAAATTAGTATTCCCATATAAATACCTTGATTCACTGTAAATAAAAAAATAAAAAATAAAAATTATAATACAAATACTGGCCCATAATGCTGGGAGGGAGCGCCGTATCAAATTAGATGGTCACTACTGAGCCCTACTAAGCCTGTTAGCCTATATCTCCAGCCAATCAGCTTTAAGGCAGAGGCGTCAAACCATCCTCTCATATGTTGATACCGATGATCAAAAGAAGCTCTATAATCACTGCTTACTTACACTTGCTCCCTAACTGAACAGAGACGTCTAGAGTGTCAGATCTAGCATTCACAGCTAGAGTCTAATGTAACATCCTTGTTCTTATTTACTAAAGAGCTTGATTACAAGCTATTTTTACAGAGTTCACTAACAGGCAGTAATAAGTGGTCACTGGCACAGCACACCTGTGATAATTGACCCAAAAGTATGTGTGTGAGTGCATGAGTGCGTGCGTGATAAATGGCGTGTCAGTGAGCAGATCTAAGACCTTGAGCTGGATTTATGAAGGCAGACCCTGAGGCGGGCCTAATTATTTGGGCGGGTCACAGCCAAACCAGACCAACATCCATCTTATCATACGAACACAGAGATACCCAAAACACCCCTTTAAAGCCATCCCACTAAAACTCATCAAAAAGTACACTTTGTTGAATGTTGACAAAGTTTCCCTGGTTTAAACCAGCTTAAAATGGTTTGCTGGTCTTACCTGGTCTCCCAGTTGGTTTTAAAGAGATTTCAGCCACTTGTCAGAGGGTCAGGTAAAGACAAGCTTGACCATGTTGGGACACCATCATAAACCAGCTTAAAATGGTTTGCTGGTCTTACCTGGTCTCACAGTTGGTTTTAAAGAGGTTTCAGCCACTTATCAGTGGGTCAGGTAAAGACAAGCTTGACCATGTTGGGACACCATCATAAACCAGCTTAAAAACATGCAAACCAGCTCAGGCAGGTTTTTTCTTTCAAGCAAGTATAGCAGATTTCTTTTGCATAATTGCATACATTAACATTTCTACTGAACAGTACTGATGACTCTTATTGCACTGAGGGGTGTATGCAAATTTTTGTCCAATCAAATGCTTGCTTTCAGTAGCAGATCATGCTCTCGGCTGTGAGGCAAACTTGGTCATTTATTAACAACAACAATAAAAAATAAAAACTTTCAATATGTCCAGCCTAAAGTTCCTGTTTCAAAGAAGAAAAGAAAGGTCTTTAGAGGTCTTCAAACCTCAGGATGGCGCTCTGCATGTGTGTTTATACGTGTGTGTGGTTTTGTATGACATCCTCACTAATCAAACAGTGGTTGGTTTGTGGAGGCGTCTTGCTGTACGGCGCAGATGGGGCTGTTTTAGGCACATACGTGCTACATTCTCTTCCTTCTTGAAGAAACGGTCACATGACCATGCCTCATCAGTATGGCAACCTCCCAGGGAAATGACAAGAAGAAAAAACTGCCAATTTCAGACACATTCTAGTGGAGTGACCCACAGGTGCCCATTCACACACTCGTTCATCAAATTAAGGAAGAACAGGAAGCGATTAATCTCTAAGTGTGCAGGTCTCCTGGACCGTAGTATGGTCAGTGAGTTCTTGAGTGTGTTTGTTTATAGAGAACCCACCATCATCCCATGCCAAGATCACTACGCGGCAGTTTTACTTTGAAACCCCTGGTCATTGACGTCAAAGCTGGAATTTCGGAAGGAGAAATGCTTCGCAGCCAAAGCAACAACAACACGGCCATCACCGACCCATTCCACACGACAGGACAAACGGACGTAAAGCCAGTTGGTCTTGGCTTGGGATCACACACCCTCACACATCCGCCGATACCTGACCATTTTGAGCAAAAGAATTCATCTAATAACGTGTCTCCAATTTGATCCGAGCCTTGCAGTCTAAATACAGGAAATCTCAAATTGTTCCCTGACATTCAGAAGCACACAGAGGGAGGAAATCAGGACATGCTCCTTGCAACTTTAAACAAGTCATATACAAACAACACGCATCTACACTGACCTTTGCAGGTCTTGCCGTCGGGTTGAAGGGTGAAGCCCACGGGACAACTGCAGCGCACCCCGGTGGCCGTGTCCTTGCAGGTGCGGTCGCAACCTCCATTGTTCACCGCACAGGTCTCTGGGTAAATAAACACACGGGATGGGACAGACAGAGGAAGTAAGGGAGCATAAACACAATTAGAAATCAATTTTCAACAGTTTTTTGAAAGTCACTAGACAGTGTTGACTAAGAACTAAGTGAGGATGTGCAGTCGTTTTGAGAGCTAGGCTTGACCGCAACTATTTTTGGGGAAAGGTGCATGTAAATAATGAATCCCAATGGATGCAGTTGGTAGTTTAAAAGGAATCACAAAACGAATACAGCACTTTGCCCTCGAACTTAGTAGGATGACAAGGTTCGTGACAGACATGAAACAAATACTTTGTGAAAAAAAAGCTGGATTTTAAATTCTTTTTTGATAACACCATCCCTCTGCCCTTCCTTAAGCCAAAGATAAAGACGTCCTTGGCTACTTTGTCAGTCAAAATGTGAAATAAAAAAGACAAACAAAGGGAAAGAGTTGTGAATTTTTCTCCCCTGGGGATAAAGTTAATAGAAGGGAAATCAGAAAACGGACAGCGTTTCTGAAGGTGGAGGGGGGAAAGCGGAGGGTTAGTCTTGTCACATGAATGACTGTGGAGAGAAAGTCAAAATAAGCAGTTAAACTGGAAAACATTGTGTTTTACTTGCATTCAGATGCACATGGGCCAAAGAATGCTATATGGAGGCATGAATATGAACATGTTTTGATTATTAAAACTTTTAAGACTTAATATTCATATTTAAATACTCAGATGAGAGTTCCATCTTATATGTGATGTCATCACACATTCATTAAGTTCAAATATGAAACATTGCTTTATTGATCATTTTATGCAACAATAAAAAAAACATTCACATATTTGGGTCTCACTTTATTTTACATTTCTACATGTACTTACTACAAGTAACTAATCCTAAAACAAAACCCTAACCGTAATCCTATAGCAAGTGCATGTAGTTAATTATTATTACTACTTATTTGAGTAAGTACAATGTAACTACGTCACCTTAAAATAAAGTGTAACAACAGTGTGACACTTTAAAGTTTTGTCAGTTGCTCCGCCCACTGTGAAATCTCATTGGTCCAAACTCTCATTCCACATAATATTAAACATCAGACGTGTTCTGATTGGACCATATTATATACCCACATAATCACACCTGGTTAGAACACTCTGTCTGATTATCCAGGTCACGTTGGAAGCCAAGATGTCCATTTGGGAACAGTTACGGGATCTTTGAGCCATCATGTTTGCTTTTTGCTGACCACACAGTCAAAGACAAAGACCCAAAGGCAATTTGGTTGAGGACACAAAAGAGTAAAGGCGTAGAAGATCTTCATCTTCAACGGCACGTTTTTTTCTTCTGTGGGATGGGGAGTGGGTGAAGTGGCTTTCAGTTAATGATTTATTAAGCATGTCAAAGTCCCTGTTATTAGAGTTTTATGCTATGGGCTTTTCAACTGCTCCAAGAACAGCTGGACCGTCTTTTGCCCAGGGACATGTACGCGTACACACAGAATAGGGTTTGATTCAGTTAGCTGTGAATGACTACACCAAATACCGGCACCAAAAGTTCTCGAAAAGGGGTGTGGTAACTCTAAATGGGCGTGCCTTTCTGACTGATGGATTTGTATGTTTATATATACGTATATCACTCCACAACGAAAGATGAAGATTCCTCAGACATCGTGATCGTGTTTCCCGGCTCCTTTTGGCGAATGGCCAGTTAAAACTAAAAGCCCACAGATGACTGGAGAGATTTTGACTGAACGTCCCAGTGCTGAAAAGAAGCCCTTCTTTGGGAGGTGAAGGAAACCACACAGACCTTCCACACATCTAGAGCTTTGGTGCCTACAACAACTTTCAGATGAAGTCTAGACTTGAGCCGAGAGACAGCTGCCCAGAGGTGTGCGACATTTATTTGGATCACGCTCCGGAGGTCAACGAATCAGAGATCAGGCCCTTTTGTGCCCGACACACGGCAGTTTATTTAGATCAAATTCCTTCAATTCCCCCCTTTCTGCTAAGTGACCACCTTTTTAAAACACCTATTTGTGTTCTTGCTTTCTCTTCTTCTTCTTCTCCAGTCTCTGGGTTTCCCATCATGCCTAGGTACAATAGCAGCTTTCTTTCTGACACCGACTTTCCAGTTTAATATGTCAGGATCGGTCACATCCTGGTGCTGTTGGCCTCAGCTGTGACAGGAGGGCAGGATGAAGCGGGAACACCGAGTGTCAAATCTAGCGTTCTCCTGTGGCTCCTGTGTGATAGAACACACACACTTGCACAAACACTCACATGCAAAGCCAAGCTACTTGTGTGAATCTGTCATAATAACGGGCCCATTTGTGCATTATGAAACTTGGAATATGATCTTAGACGGGTGAAATAATGAGGTCACTGAGTAAGATGGTGATGACATCACATGTGACTCTCAAAACCCTTCACAACCTCTCCATACAGTTCATGGTATGATCTAGTGTGCATACACGTCAAAAAGTGCTACAGTTGAAATATACTTTGTGTATATGTGTATCGGGGAAAAAAAGAATGAAATCTCAACTCACGGGGGGAAGCAAACTCAAACTGAAATGAGGTAGAAACAGAGGAGGGTTAACATTGGGTCTTTCTTCAATGCAGCTACTACAGGGAGGAGAAAGTAATTCATAAACCAAAGACACTATTTCAGAAAAGAATCAAGAAGGTGATAAAGGGTGTCGTCAGGTTCCTGGGTGTACCTAAAATTGTCAAAAGCAATCAGTAGTGAGAAATGTATGAACTGAAAACTGGACTGAATATACTTTGGCTAAATCGTCTTTAACCTGATAGAATTAAATGTAATTCACACACTGATACATTTTAAATGGAGCTGGGTTTTTTGTCACAAACATAACTTATTTTTAAGTTATAATAATAATTTGAAAACATACTTATATTCTTTAGCCACAACCAAAAAAAACAAAAAAACTTCAATAAAGGTGTCTGGTCTGTCCTCCCAAATATTTTACAGTATACTTTACAGTTGTTTTTTTGCGATACAAAGGCAGATCTGCTGTCTGTCTGACAACATCTTGGACCTGGTTCATGAATTCAAGGATAAATATTTAAATGGCTGATATATTTCTGAAGTTCGAGTCTGCGTGAGTTATCTTCTCTCTCTTAGGAGAGCTAACTGAAGCAGATGGACTGGAAACTAAAACTTAATTCTGCATTTCTTTTCCGCACCCTGAAACGATCATTCCCCCATTAAAGACGCATTAAAGTCAACACAAAATCAAAAACGACCCTATTTACTTTCAGAATCTGGCCTTAATGTGAACGATTCATCAACGCACACTATCATTAAAATAAAACGATTATTTCAGATTATTCCAATAGAAACCTTTGCTTTGCCTCTTTAACTTTCTTTTTCAGTCAAGGGGTCAATAAATTCACCCTTATACGGGCGGAAGTAACAAGGTATTACATTTGTGCATTTATATGTTGCTTGCAAAAATGTAATACCTTGTTACTTCCGAATGATTGTGTGTATATATATATATATATATTTCTTTCTTTTTGTGTCCATTTTGGTATGTAACACCCATTTTCTCACGACCAGTAAATTCCCATTTGACAAAATCAAACTCTACATTTTTCTCATTGAATCTTGTTCAGTTGGAAACAATGTTACATTACGAAAGTAAAACAGGTTTGGCATTTCATGTTGACTTTAAAAGAGGGGGAGCATTGAAAATAAAAACATTTCTAAAGGTGAGCAAATTTACAGACACTACGTTTATGGAGCACAGATGACAGAAGATAAATGTGGGCAGATGATAAATGGCGATATTTAATTTTTAAGAACACATACTATTAATAGAGCGTAAAAATGATGTCAGGCATCTTCAGCGGTGGTTCACCACAGCCCACAGCCTCCTATGATGTGGAAACGGTCTGGACCAACTCTCATGTCATTCTTCCTCCATAAAATGATCTGCCCATTATTTGTTCAGTATTCAGCCCACAAATGTTCCTCCAGTTCAACTAATCACTGTCTAAAATTACAACTAAAGTTGAAGTCATACAGTGAAATGTTCGACTGGAAAAGCGGGGATTGGTTTATCATCCAGTGTAGAGCAATCCAGTGTTGTTTTTGTTTCCGTCTTTGGAAATGGGAGTGGATGGAAGCGGTCAGTTGTTAGTTGTGTTGTTTTTGTCAAAGAGAAGAGGCGGCGGCGTTGAAGACAGTTTAAGGAGAGTGCAAAAGGAACCTTGTCATGTTTGAAGGGACATTTCTCTAATTTGTAGGAGGGTCAGACACAGAAATATCGAACGAGTGACCTCAGGGGGAAGGGCAAAGGAAAGGAAAGCAACTCAAACAAACTAAAGGACAGAAAGAAACGAGGGGGTAGAAGCACAAGCGCCATGGCAACACATAGAAAGAGGAAGAAAAGAGTTACCCATAAGTAGACGACGTTTCACCCGCTTGTCCACATCAGCTACTGACGTGGTATTGAATTCAGAGCTCTCAATTGCAGCCTCATCTTTCTCTAAAACACAAGTGACAGGGGACAAACAGGGAGGAGTAGGTTAATGTGCAGCCCAATGTCCATCGCCCGCACAGACAGCCCCGCTACAGGCCGACCCGCCTCTGGCGACACGTGGACGCCTGGACGCGGGCTGCCTGACCACCTTGGCGTTTGAGCCCAAACCAAAGCCAAGAGGCGTAAAGCCATGAAGAAGCGCAAATAACCCTGTTAGAGTGTTAATCACATGAACAAACAGATAAATAAAAGAATATCAAGATCTCCCGAAATAGGGGGGAAACGAACATGGGGACGTGGGAGGAGCTTAACAAAAGGGGGACAGGGATTGGACGGGAGGGGCAGAGATTGACAATAAGACGCTGTTTCCGTTGTAGTTCGTCTTCCATATCAAACAGCCACTTGTTTACCGCAGTAACAGAGAGGACGAGCAGTGGAGGAGGGAGAGAGAGAGAGAGAGAGAGAGAGACAAGGGATACAGAAAAAGAAGAAGGGGAAGGATGGATACAAGTCAAAAGACAAACTGCATGATAATGAGATGATGACAAAACAGGACACAAAAAAAAAAAAAAAAAACACTCCGTGACAAAGATTGAGCTGAAAGGAAGATGACAAGAGAAGGATGGAGGTCTCATGGTGGGGTCCATGAGAGGAAGGTGGGACATGCCGAGAGGTGGATGAATGACAGAGTCTGGGGCAGCGCTGGTTGCCTGTTTGTCTATGGAACACATTACAACTGGCTTGGACAGTCGAGTAAATGCAGAAAACCACTTTCCGAGCGTAGGGAATTGCCAGGCGAGTGTTGTGAGGAGGGTAATGGCTTCTGAGCATGCAGATACAAGCACAGAATTGGTGTTAGAGAGGAAGGGGCAGGGTTCTGGGACAAAAGGAGCCAATCCTGAATGGGTGGAGGGCCAATCAGGGTGTGGATGCTTGTCTTAAAGGGACAGTTCACCTAAAAATGATTTGCTCAACCTCAAGGCATTTGTGTTTGCATTCATTCTAATATGGTGTGTCAAAATGCCATATTTGATGATGTGCCATATTTTAATGTACAAAGTCAAAATTGAGACTGGCAACTAGTTTTATGGAGCTTGTTTGTCATTTTTGGAGCTTGACTGCATTTATCCCCATTTAATTTCATTGTGTGGAATAAAAAATCAGCATGAACATTCTTCCTAACATCTCCTTTTGTGTTACACACAAGAAAGACATACAGGTTTTGAATGACTTGAGGCTAAGTAAATGATTTTTTATATTTGGGTGAACACTCCCTTTAACATCAGGCACTGAAAGTATGTTTGTCCTCCCCTCTTTAGTCACTGGAGGACATTAGAAAAACATTGAATGTGCGTGTTTACATAAATCCGTCTATTTCTGTGTTTATGATTTGCATGTATACAGACTGGCCTCTTTAGAGGACTCCACCAATCAGAGGTTGGAGTGAGTGCAATGTCACAGAGAAATTAAATAAATAAATAAATAAGCAAAGGAGAAAATAATCAATAATCCACTACCTCTAATGTGACTACAGTAACCATATAAAGCACAGGGGTTACTATTAATGTTTTAACCAATAAAGAAGGAAAAACAATGAAATAGAACGATATTTCACACGGACAAAATCATGCAGGCGAATGACAGCTCGTGCGTTAGCGTGAGAGGACAGGTAGTGAGCTGATAAGAGTAAAAGAAGAAAGCGATAGTGCAGGGCAACAGGAAAACATGCAACTGGCATGAGGAGGAGAGAAGGACGCTCTAAATGAAAAAAGAGTGACAGATGAGAGTGGAGAGGAGGCCAGTTAGGCATTGTTTAGTGACTCTTTTTATTCAGGGTTGCAGACAGGGTTGGTTCATGCTTGTTGTGGGGGACAAGAACGAGAAGATGCCATTGGCTGGCTGATTTCAGAGAGGTCAGGCAGGGGGCGGGACTGGTGTACAGATTGGCTGGTCAGAGGGGATGTTGTTTTCTGATTGGTGGGGGCTCTCCCGTTGATCAGGCTGCAATTGAGAGGTGTGTTTAACCCGTTTTACCCTTTCTTTCTTGCATTCGTTAGTAGATTTGCTAATAAACCACTTTATTCCATTCAGAATCACTCTTTAAATTGCAGACAAGACAGGCAATCAGTAACTTTCACCAGGGAAGCAGGAAGAAGAGCAGGGAGCCCATGAGACACGCCACACACAGGAGCGAAAGGGGGATCCTAAAGGAGCTCTAAACACAGTGAAAGACCAGACCCACACAGCACAGCTAGACACACAGACCACAGCGAGGGTCCAGAGAGACAGAGAGAGAGAAGAGGAAGAAAGGAGGAGGGAGACAGGGATGAGGTGGGAGCAGTCTCTACACTCCTCGTCTGGTCCCCGCGGCCGTTTGGTGTCACTCCGTGGAGGCTGGAAAGGAAGAGTTGATTGAGTTTGACGGGATAGAGTTTGGCTCGGGCTCTAAGCTGCCAGAGAGAGGCGAACCAATCCAGTGTACGGCAATCAGCAGGTACAACAAAACAAACTTTTGCGTTTATGTGTCTGTGGTCAGGGGAAATGTGCGTGTACTGTGTCAGTTGACAGTGTAACGCAAAACATGATTGGTCAGGACACAATCATACAGAATAAAGCTGCTTAACAGTTTCATATTAATTTAAATAATGGTAAATGACAACTACTTAAAGGGATAGTTCGCCAAAAAATCAATATCGTGTCATCATTTACTCACACTCTTGTCATTTCTTAATGACATTCTTCAGATAAGAAGAAATTACTTTCTTCAGAAAACTAAAGATTTTTATTTTTTTTTCAGTGTATTTTCTTCTCATACAATAAAAGCCAATGGGGTCTAAAACAAAATAATTCTTCAAAATATATTATAGGTTTGTAATGACATGATGGTAAGTAAAGGAGACCATTTTAATTTTGGGGTGAACTACCCCTATAAATGTGTACTTCATTAAAACATTTTGCACAAAATCTACAGTAGCATAAGAAAAAATGGTTTCAACTGAATGATTTGAGTTCATCTTATGTAGTTGTACATTAAAGACAAAACAGTAGCATAATAAAAGTTTCTGTGTTCTACACAAAGTGGGTTACCTCATGAGCACCGCCATTTTGAGATCGCATACCAAGCCGAAAAGTACTTATTTTACCTTGGTAAACTACCTGTTATTGGACATTCTAGATTGCAAACAAATCAACCATGTATGACTATAAATTACAAGCTTTTGCATCCTTGCCACAATTCCAAAATGACTTACAGATTGGCACAACATTAGAAAATTGCCCCTTTAAAGGCACAATATGTATTATTTTTTGCACTGGCACAGAGTTATATATTTTGTTATATATACATTATTACAAATGTTTCCAACAATGTTTAAATCCAGAGAAATCCTCAAGTTTAACCAGTGTAATGTCCCGTGTCATTGTGTCGCCTGCCAATGGCGCCAAGTCCGCGTTATCCCCGGTTTCCGCTTTTACTGGCGTAGAAAACATGGAAACACAGTGATTCTCATAAATAAATGCGGAAGTAGTTGCTGTAGCGTCTACTCGTCTAGCACGCCACTCTGTTGTTGTTTCGCACAGTTGATTATTCATTATCATTTGCAGCAGGTTCTGTCGCCAAAGAAAACTCCAATAAACATAAACGTACGGGTGAATCCAATGACCCAAGAAGAGTTTGGGACAAGAGGAGAACTAAAACAAGGATCAGTATCGGCGTGGCATTTCCTAGATGGAGAGAGCTTCACGATAAACTTCGACTGGACAGAGACGCTGATCTTTCATGTGTTTTATTAGGTGAGCAACTGTTTGGATAACTTTTACCAACAGAAAACACTCCATCGGCAGTGGAGGTGAAGACGACAACTTCCACGCTACTTCACAGCATCACTAAGCTACCCCTTTGTTATTGTTTTGAATATGCGACCTTTAGCGGCAAAAATTACATACCGTGCCTTTAAATATACATCTGACGTCACTACAGCCACTGGAATTTCTTGGCCTGGGTGTGAGGATCTGATTGGCCACACCGCAGTGCGGTAAAAGTCATGTAACATGGAGTGTAAATGTGTTTCCTGTGCGCTTCACATGACTGATGACCCTTCACTGGCTCACAAGCCCATGTGAGCCCACTAAACCCACCTGCCAACTACAAAGTCTCTATCCCCACATTTACAACGTTTCAGTCCCAGTTCACGTGCATACACCCTGTCTGGAAGGTTTTATGCTTACGCACACCCTGAGTAATGATACCAACGGATCTAAATGTTAAATTTAGGGTATATGTACTCTCGTAACTGAAAGAAACTTTGTATCGGCTAATGCTGTGGTAGCTGGCCTTCAGTTGGAGGAGTTGGAGGAGACAGCAAAGACTCATGAGAGCCAAATGACATTAAAAAAAAAAGTTGCTCTTTGGAAGGTTTTCCTTAACTCAAGCACACATGCTGGCATAACAGATTGTAAAAGCCGGTCAAACATTGCAGAGGCCATGAGGTTCACCCCAAGAAAACAAGCATAAAAATGAAACTTACCTGCAGCGGGTCATTTGTCTTCCCGAATTTCAAAAAGAAAGAGTGAGTTGAGAAAGAAAGAAAAACCCTTTTCTTCTTCATTTCTGAAGTATTGCCCCTGGATGCAGCCATACCCGCATGGCGTATAAAGTTTTCCCTTTCGGCAAATATGGCAGAACTCCATGTGCCGACTGGTTGGCTTTTCCACCATTATCAGAATGATGAATGTGTTTTGCACACGGAGAGTTCAGCGATGAAATTTCCATCATCAAGCACATCTTCCCAAACCGACACAAGCACACACATCTCTCTCTCACCCAACCCACCCTTTTCTCTGGCTTATGCATGTTTGCTAGAGCAAGATACATCAGAAGTCTCATTTTCTGCCCTAATAGTCACACAGAGCTGTGTGTGTGTGAGAGAGAATGAGAGCATGAAAGCCAGAAGAGAAGATGAATGACCAAATTAGCTGTGTCACTCCCCGAGTGTCACAGCTAATGGGCTTTTCCATCATTGAATTAGCCACTAACTGCTAAAGCAAGCACTGGAAATTACCGTCATCCCTGTACCACAAGGATTTAATGCTTTCATGGGCTGGGGTTTGTAGATGAGAAACATGAGTTTTCTTTTCCCACCGTTATCACTGACGTCAAACCAATAAATGCATTATTGTAGCCCTTAAAGGGATACTCCACTTTTTTTGAAAATAGGCTAATTTTACAACTCCCCAAGAGTTAAACAGTTGAGTTTTACCGGTTTCGAATCCATTCAACCGATCTCCGGGTCTGGCGGTACCACTTTTAGCATAGCTTAGCATAGATCATTGAATCGGACAAGACCATTAGCATCTCTCTCAAAAAAATTACCAAAGAGTTTCGATATTTTTCCTATTTAAAACTTGACTCTTCTGTAGTTACATCGTGTACTAAGACCGACGGAAAATGTAAAGTTGCGATTAGGGATGCACCGAATATTCGGCCACCGAAAATTTTCGGCCGAAAATGGCCCAAAAGTGCATTTTCGGTTTTCGGCCGAAATACTTTTATCACCGAAACAATACGGCCGAAATGTTGTGATGACGCAAACAGCAGATACCGCGACCTGCACGTGCTTGTCTGAAGCAACATATCTGCGGTGTGGACGTATTTCAATATATCTGAGAGTGACCCACGGACAGCGATTTTCAAAACACAGACATCCCAACTTCCCAAGTCTTCCGGAAGATAGCGGCTCCCTGATGCCCGCAAATTAGTTTAAATCTCCCGGAATCGCGAGCGAGCATGAGCGCGCATACGTAGCGCGCGCGGCAAAGAGAGGGAGTGAGAGACCTTGTGTGTGTGTGCAGAGCAGCCATCATTTCTCAGAGGTGTGTGTGTGTTTACCTTAGCTGTTTATGATTTTTGCAACTCACGTGCATGAGCATATAACTGCAGATATTATTATGGGCTATGGCAGTATTGACCTAAATGCAGTTTGTTTTTATGAGAGAACATTTCATTTTTAAACCTTTCTGCAGGCCAGTAGGCTTTTACATTATTATTTAATGTACACATGAGTGGGGTCTAGTTAAACATTTAATTTTATACTTTGCAATGTGCTAAATAAATATTTGCATAAAATTTTAATTGATTTATTCTTTGAAACTTTAATGTTAATTTATGCAATTGCAATGCCTTGATTTTAGTAAAGTTATAGTCAAGTTATAGTTATAAAGTCATAGCCATAAATGCAATCGTACTAATAATTGGCATAATTTCTTTCGGTGTTTCGGTTTTCGGTTTTCGGCCTTGGTTTGCTCTTTTTCGGTTTTCGGTTTCGGCCAAGAATTTTCATTTCGGTGCATCCCTAGTTGCGATTTTCTAGGCTGAAATGGCTAGGAACTATACTCTCATTCCTGTGTAATAATCAAGAAACTTTGCTGCCGTACCATGAGTCCAGCAGGCGTAATGATATGACGCAGCGCCTGAAAATAGGTCTAATAGGTTAGACAAACTTAGTCCCGGTCACGTTGGAAGTTACTGAGCTGGGGACTATTTTCAGGCGATTCAATGATCTATGCTAAGCTATGCTAAAAGTGGTACCACGGAGATCGGCTGAATGGATTCGAAAACGGTAAAACTCAATTGTTTAACTCTGGGGGAGTTGTAAAATGAGCCTATTTCCAAAAAAAGTGGAGTATCGCTTTAATTGTTTTAGCCAAATATACACTTCTCTTTTCCACATAATGAAAGTGTCTGTCAAGCTACAAAATATGCAAAAAAGTATGGATGCACAGATAAAAATAAAATTCTGGCTGATTACACTTCACTCCACATTCAAATATGGAGCATTAACCCCACACCAAGATCACATCAGATTCATTTGTGAACACAAATGAGATTTGAGACTATTGTGCAAATAGCACTATGGTGCTTTTCTGTTTGTAGCTCAACAGCTTCCAATTATTTTCATTGTATGGAAAAGAGACGTGCAAATCTCCTTTTGTGTTCCACGGAAGACAGAAAGTCATACGGGTTTGGCACAATATGAGGGTGAGTAAATGATGACAGAATTTTCATCTTTGGGCAAACTATCCCTTTAATGTTCTGAACTCCTCTGAACCGCAAGGAAGCAGTTCGTTCCTGGATGCCACATGGGCTGGAGTGTGGGGTGTTCGTCTCTGAGACGTGAGGCCAATCTTTGGGGTTCGCCGTGCCAGAACCCAATGCACTCTCTGACCGCAGTGTTCCCGGGACCCTCAAAGCGGAAACCGTGATATGGACCATTCAACCGGCCTACAAAAACATCTTCAACAAACATTCTGTCCAATCTGTCAGACACAGCCCTGCACTTATAACCCTGGTAAAGCTCACTCACCTCGCGCTCATTGTGTAAATACGACAAGGCTGAGGTTTCCATGAAGAATTTTGCTAGAAAAGCTAAACGTATATAAAAGACCAGGCAGTGTGTGTGTGTGTGTGTGTGTGTATGAGAGAGAGTCTGACTTACCAATGCAGGTCTTGCTGTCCGAATGCAGGGCATATTTCTGATGACATCCACACACAGGCCCCACGTCGGTGTCATCGCACGAGTGTTGGCAACCACCATTTCCATAGTTACATGTCACTGGCAACACACAAGAACTGTGAGGAGGGCTAAAAAGCAAAGTGTTCCGCCATGGACACCCCTTAATCAAGGTACACATACACTGTAAAAAATTATATGATCAATAAGTTATGACAACATATGTTTAACTCAAGTTAAGCAAAATGAGTTCAGCTTATTTAAGTCAGTTTAATGTAATTTAAGTTGAATTGACTTAAACATCCAAATTGATTTCAGCAAACAGTTCTTTTTTATGAACATCATTTAAGAACCTTTTTCCACTATAAAAAGAACCTTTTGTGTTCTATGGATGTTAAAGGTTCTTTATGGAACCACTAATGCCAATAAAGAACCGTGTAGTGTAGCAAAATAAATAGGCTTCACATCCAATATCTTTTGTGGATGTCAAAGGCCTTTGGTTGGACAAAGAGTCTGTCCAGATATTCCACATCTAATACATTGTACAATACTTGGACAAATAGGAGTTTGAAGGACTTTGGTCCTCGGTTTTCCCACAAGTATTAAAAATAGAAGAATGACGAATCGTAGATGAAAGTTCTCCAGATGTTCAGGCCAGAGCCACAGCACTATAACTTATAAGTCCTTGACAGATCAGTGGCCAAGGTGGTTTGTTTAAGGAGAAATCAGTATTAGAGGACAGACTAAAATCAATCTGTAAACCTGTTGTTTAGCTTTGATGCCACCAGCCCGTTTTTCTTTGAGATGGATATTCATAAGCCACTTTGTGGTCATGAGGAAAAACTAAGGGATTTTTCATACCACTTGAAAAGAATCTAAACAAGTGTTGTTAACTTGAATGAGATCAATACATACATGATGACATAATAATTTGTAGCTACATTAATTATAATTATAATGTGGCCATTTTAAATGTACATCAAGTTGAATTTTTTACTTTATTAAAAAGTTTGGGATCACTTTAGTTTAGGGTCCAGTTCTCACTATTAACTAGTTGCTTATTAGCATGCATAATACTAGGATATTGGCTGTTTATTAGTTCTTATAAAGCACATATTAATGCCTTATTCTGCATGATCATATTCTACATCCCGTAACCCTACACAATTCCTAAACTTAACAACTACCTTATTATCTATCAATAAACAGTAATTATGAGTGTATTGAGGCAAAAGTCGTAGTTAATAGTTGGTTAATATTGAGAATTGGACCCTAATCTAAAGTGTGACCAAAAGTTTTACACCTGAAGAAATGAGTGGTATTTTTGACAAATGTTTTAAAATGATGTACACTCACATCCAGTCGTGTCGTGTCATATATATTCTGGTTAGGGGTTACATAACTAACGAAGCACATTTTATTTATTAATATGATTATTTTGGTACATACATTTGCAGTCACGTTGATTTTCCTCCAGCTCAAATCCTGGACGGCACTCACACGCCACACCACCTTTGGGAGTCTCTCTGCAGATATGGGCACAGCCATGTTCCTTATTCATACAGTTCATCCCATCTAGCAAAAGAAAGACAGAGAGAAAGAGAGAAACCTGAGTTACAGTCATGTAATCTCCCATTACAAACACTCCTCTGGCAGGCTCCTGGAGATGAGCGTGTGATTTTTATGAGTGGTGTAAATTAGTTTAATGTTTCTGCCACAGGACATTTTTTCACACAGAGAACAACACTGACACCGGCTGACCCGTGGAAGCGCACACAAAGACTCTCTCCACGGACAACATGCTCAGCAAACATCTACAATCCTATTTTCTTCTGAGATTGCAAAATCTCTCCTCCTGTTTCACCCACAGGAATAATTCACCCACGAATGAAAATTCTGTCATCGTTTACTCACCCTCATATCGTTCTAAACCCGTATGACTTTCTTTCTTCCAGGGAAGACAAAAAGTGAAATTATGAAGTACATATTAATTTTTTCCAATGCAATTATTCGTATTATTCTAACTATTATTTATTATAAAATTATACGGCTTTGACTGTTCCAGTATGGCGGGCGGCTTAAATGCGTCCTAAAAGTATCGTAAAAAAAGAGGTCCATTCAACCTGTGCACTATATTCCAAATCTTCTGACAGCAAGTGTCGACTATGTGTGAAAATAGACCATTTAAGTCATTACTCACATAAATAGAGCAATGTATCATGAATAAACAGTTCTAATTTCAATGAGTCGCCTGATCCAGTTCACAAATCAGAATGATTTGGTTCTTCAGTTCTTCAGCTCAAGGCTCAACAATTTAATCATAAGTTTTTCTGTCTTTTTAAAGATTGAAAACTCTGATTAAATGTAATTGCAAGGAAATATGAGCAGTATATATATACACACACACACACATATTTTATGTACTATATTACTAGTATATATATATATATATATATATATATATATATATATATATATATATATATATATGTATATATATCTATATCTATATATCTGTATACAAACTATATATATATATATATATATAAAATCATGCGGGTTTTTGGAACGACATGACATTGCATAAAATGACAGAATGTTCAATTCAGGAAATGACAAATTTCAGTTTGCTCTTTCCTTTTTCTCTGATCTCATAAGTAGAGTATAACGGTTATCTAACACAGCATCTCTCACCGTCCTGAGTGAATCCTCCAAGTTTCCTAAACAAAATGATAACATAAAAGCCCGGAGAAAAAAAAGAGCCAGACAAGGAATGACAGAAAGGAACTGTTGGGCTTCTCTAATGGACAACCTCCTCATCTTCGGGCCAAACAATGAGCAAAGAATGTGTATGTACACAAAAGCAAGTCTCCGTGGAAACATGGCGGGTTCTTGCATCTCTGCCCCCTCTGTAGCCTCTTCAGAAGCGCTAAGTGCTCTCAGGACAGAGCCTAAAGTAGGCTGCTTTTCTGTCGGCGTCCCAGAGGACACCTTGATGTGCCTAATTAACGTGGACTCTGGAGAGGTCATCAAACCTTTAAACGACAAAGAGATCTGCCACAATTCTCACCCAACGGTGTGAGAGTGTGAAGCACTATGGAACATTTTAAACACCATTACTCTATGGTCAGTGATCGGCAGACTAATATAGTGAGAGACTTGATTGGGCTGCACAGGGTTTGATAGGGTTTTAACTGGAAGTGCTGGAGATGAAATAAGACCTTCTGCCCGGATAAAGTTTTAAATATGCCATCCAGCTGTCACAAGAACACAGGCAGGAAAGGAAACAAAATATTGACCTCTTTCACCTCAGACGGTCATTCCTCCATTTGTGTACATCCACAGCAGCACTTAGGAAATATGCGAGAGAAAATGGCAATTATGGGAAATTTTAAGTGAGTGCTTGTGAGAGAAAAAGACAGCAGGCTCATGCACATACGTGTGTTTAATATCAGTATACACTCTGTGTGTGCATGCGCTCTGTTACTCATAAACCCACCACTTAAAATAAGTGCTCTAAAACCCCAAATGCAATGCCAAAAGAGAAGCCACCTTTTAAAGTCTAAGGTATAATAATTTATGCACCAATTACAGTACAGCTTAACCCTGCGTTTCTTCTGGCCCGACAAAACGGTCTCATATGTCCATAGATGGAGAGAATAGGATGGAATCTGTCTTTGTAGCTCTGAACGTCAACGTAATGTGGATAAATTTGAAATAAAGACCTCTTAAGATGGCCCCCATATCCAACAACTCTTTATAAGGGTGGAAAAGTTTTGTTTTAGCCCAGTGGCTCAGAATGTGATTTAGCTTGCTTCTGATGTGTAAAATTGTTCAGCATGTTAACTGTATTCAAGGGGTCAATGTTAATTCAAAATTCCTCGATCTTTAGAAATTAAGAGAAATTCAGAACATGAGCAAAACAACTGTAAAAACCTGCTCAAATTTGTACAACTGTGACTAATATTATTAATTATAAAAATGATTACAATATGACACCTGTAATAGTCTTGCTAACAGGAAGTGATGTATCTGTTCTCCAAGGTTACATTAAAATCTTGGCACGTTTGGCAAAGTTTGACAAGTCTGTCATTTTATGCAACAAATGAATTTGAGTAAAAACCAGTTAACTATATATGAGTGCATACACAAACACGGCCTCAGGCCCCCTTTTTTCCCATCTCTTGTAAATGCCATTTTAATTGAAATCTGTCAGACTTTCAATCTCTCTCCAAATGCACAATGCTATAGGTACTAAGCCATGAATTTCAATGAGGCTCTTTTTTCACCAGCAACCATTGATGTCCTTCAACTGAAAACAGCCTTTTCCAAAAAACCCTCCCCAATCTCTTCTTCAAACACAAGCTTTCTTAACAGCTCATCACAAGTTCTCTCTCTCTCTCTCTCTCTCACACACACACACACACACACACAAGCTTATTAATTACGGTTAACATTAAAGTGGGCCTTTTTCTGGAACCTTCCCCGGCTAACCCAGTGACCCTTATTGATGTCACTGTGACTGGAGAAAGAGACAGTATCCCGGTGTCTATGTGCGTTTCTATTCTCTCTCTACTTCTGTCTCTCCCTCAACATAAAGGTTTACAAATAATAGCTGGTGATCATACACTGAGGCAAACATACACACTTTAGCCTTTACGCCTCTGTTCTGACATAACGCAGCTGTTTTCTTCAGTGAGGAAAGAGTCAGATAGCAAAAGTGGGAGAAAGAGAATCTGAGGGAAAAAAAAGAAAGAAAAGAAAGAAAAACAGAGCTGGACATGTATCAGGACACCTCTAATCTTGCACACTTCTACCAACCAGGGATGGACTGGAACCAAAAATACAGTCTATCATCTGCTCCAGTTCATAGCCAGCTGTAATACTTTTTTAGATCATTTTTAAATATGTTATATGTTAGATATGTTTTAGCTATACAAACATACTACCATATCGATTATATTTTGAATGACTGGTTTTTGAACGAACGACTGAATGAATGAACGGTATGTTAAGGAGTCAGGTGATCAAAAAGTAAACTCAAAGATTTTATAAATGATTCTTCAATTAAAGGTCAAACTCCGGTCAATTTTAACATTGAGCTCATTTTTTTGTATATTTGGAGTGCTGTCAATACAGAGAACAACGACAAAAATCGGGGTTGCCTACACCGTGTTATCCTCTTTTTAAAATTTGCACCCTGTTGACTTCAATGGGGCAAGTTTTAAACCTGCTTTTAGCCTCTTAACATCCTTGATGTGTCATTACAAGTGCACAGGTCATGTGAGTGATTCCTTCGGAGTGAACGCGGGTGAATCTGACTGCAGTAGATGTGAAAGAAATATATAAAAAATGATGTTAATTCAGCCAGCGCACATACCTGTATTTACATCCTGTTTTCGGTCGAAGTCCACAGTAGTCGATTGTCGAGTTCACGCGCATAGGTTTAGTACCTATGATCACGCGCGTGAACTCGACAATCGACTACTGTGGACTTCGACCGAAAACAGGATGTAAATACAGGTATGAGCGCTGGCTGAATAAACATCATTTTTATTAATATCTTTCACATCTACTGCAGTCAGATTCACCCGCGTTCACTCCAAAGGAATCACTCACATGACCTGTGCACTTGTAATGACACATCAAGGATGTTAAGAGGCTAAAAGCAGGTTTAAAACTTGCCCCATTGAAGTCAACAGGGTACAAATTTTAAAAAGAGGATAACACGGTGTAGGCAACACCGATTTTTGTCATTGTTCTCTGTATTGACAGCACTCCAAATGTACAAAAAAATGAGCTCAATGTTAAAATTGACCGGAGTTCTCCTTTAATATACAATATTATATGATACACAAACTAAACTGATCCAGTTCACAAACTCAATGCTCCAGTTGCAGCAGATTCTCAGTGAAAAGTGACTTAAATTTGAGTCTGTACACAAAGCTGTATGACTTTAGAAGACTTAGAAATGTACTACATGAGTCATATGGATAATTTTTGATCATTTTATGGTGCTTTTTTCACTTTTTAGAAGGTATAATGACAGAATAAAAAAAAAAATATGATCCACCCTTTTGGGGTGAGAAGTCCCTTTAAATGAGTCGGCTTCAAAACGTTTGCTTTGTATATTTAAACAAGTTTTGACAGCTGGCCCACAAGTCAAGGGAAAAGTTCCGGTTCTCCTTATAGCCAGTCCATCCCTCTTCCCAACATGACTCCACCTGCCACAGTCTTAAACCGTAAGGGAAAAGACATAAAGAAAACTATAAAAACAGAGCAAAAGAGGAAACGCAGCAGCTCATGAAGGTTACTTCAGCTGAAAAGCTAATATTTAATCACAGTATTTATAACCAGCGGAAGACGGTGGGCAAGACTTTCAGTGCCCACTTGCTGTCAGCACCTCAGCAGTATATGTGCATGTGTTTGTAAGCGAGTGTGTGTGTTTCGTACAGTTCAGTCAAAGTTCTTCCACCCTAAAACTGTCCCAGAGAAAGTTTCGGACTGAAATAGTTCTCCAACATGCCACTCAAAACTCTTTATTTAAAGAGTACTAAGTCGTCACTCATCACCATTTTTATGTAAAAAAACACACATCATCTCTAGGACTACAAGCAAAAATACGCACATGCTAATGCCCTTTGACCTCTGCCGTGACCCTGCAGGATTCCACCGTCTGAGCAGGATGTTTGCTGGGGACTCGGGACAGGAGCGGGTGGCCGTGTGTGCGAGTGAAAGGTCTGAGACACTTTACTACATGTGTGTGTGTGTGTGTGTGTGTGCGCGTGTACAGTGGATTCGTTTTGCTCACTTCCTTTCCTCACACAATCCAAATAAACACATTTGCCACCTAATGGTCAATCAGCAGTGTTTATCTTTACTGTTTTTTCTCTCTAAATGCTGTTATCCTTCACAGGACAGAAAGTGAGAGAATAAAAGAAGGTGAAGAGAGAATTTGAAAGTTTTCAGGTCGGTAAGATTTTTCAATGTTTTAGAAAGACATCTCATTATGCTCACCAAACGGCTCACCACCATTTATCTGATCAAAAATGAAGTAAAACAGTAATATTGTGAAATACAACTGCTTTCTATTTTAATGTACTTTGAAATGTAATTTATTCCTGTAATGCAAGCAGCCATTCCTCAAGTCTTCAGTGTAACCTTCAGAAATGCTCCTTCAGAAATCATTCTAATATGCTGAATTGGTGCTCAAATGTTGAACTGTCAATGTTGAAAAAGGCTGTATTGCTTAATATTTTTGAGGAAACTATGAGAGATTTTTTTCAGGATTCTTTGATGAATAAAAAGTTCAAAAGAACAGCACTTTTTTTTTAAATGTCCCCTTTAAAGGGATAGTTCACTTTGAAATAAAATTTTGGTATGTTTTAGCTTACCTCAAGGGCATCCAAGATGTAGGTGTCTTTGTTTCCGCAGTAGTTTCAATTTTGATATTTTTAGGTCAAACCGTTCTTGTCTGTCGGTCATATAATGCAGGTCTATGGTCACCACCTCAAAGAGCAAGCACAGAGTCCAAATTAAACAATTCCCCATCGTAAGCACACATTGATGGCCTGAGACACGAAACGAGCGGTTTGTGTGAGAAAACGAACAGTATTTATATCGTTTTTACCTCTTATACACAGCCATGTCCAAGTGATCTGAGGGCGCGGGCGCTTCCTAGTGTGTGACGTGTACGCAGACTGGTGCATAGATATATACACTAGATGTCGCCTTGGCGACAGCAGTTCATTGAACGAATGCCGTAGCCAAGGCGACATCTAGTGTATATATCTATGCACCAGTCTGCGTACACGTCAGATCAGATCACTTGGACGTCGCTGTGTACAAAAGGTAAAAACTATATAAATACTGTTCGTTTTCTCACACAAACCGCTCGTTTCGTGTCTCAGGCCATCAATGTGTGCTTACGATGGGGAATTGTTTAATTTGGACGACGGGGAATTGTTTTAATTTGGACTTGTGCATGCTCTTTAAGGTGGTGACCATAGACCTGCATTATATGACTGACAGACAAGAACGGTTTGACCTAAAAATATCAAAATTGAATCTACTGCGGAAAAAAAGACACCTACATCTTGGATGCCCTTGAGGTAAGCTAAAATATACCAAAATTTTATTTCAAAGTGAACTATCCCTTTAAGAGAGGTCTTAATCTAATCTTACCAGAATCTAATGCTCGTGTTTACCAGAATTAAGATGTCTCTATTAGTGTGTAAAAAGGACTGTATTGTGTGTGTGTGTGTGTGTGTGTGTGTGTGTGTGTGTGTTCATGTGAGTTTGGGTCGTATTCCTCTCATGTGCTCATAAATCATCAGCCTGCATTTCTCCACCAGCGTCTGAACTGTAGGGGTGGCGCCGGGGTGAGCCAATGCATTAATGATTTTCTCCCGACAGGAAGAGAGAGAGAGAGAGAGAACGAGACAGAGAGACAGGTAGGTAGACCTGAAGACCGTCATGTCACACAGAATAGGCGGGAATCACTTACATACATGCACACATCGTATGTTATTTTATAGGACTTTTTTGTCCTTTTGTGAGCTTGACAGATGTGGTCACTGTGTACAGTTCAATTTAAAAATTTCTCCTCTTGTTTTATGGGAAAAATAACAGCATGCAGATTTGGAACGACAAAGGGAGTAAATAACGACAGGATTTTCAGTTTTGGGTGAATTATTCCTTTAAATATTTAGGAAAGGTTCTGATTCATTCACAATACACTGCCAAACCCATTGGTTACTTCTACCTTTCCGAGTCCAGAGAAGCCGATGGGCTGCTGGCCGGGCAGAAAAAAAGTAAAGTCCTAATTTACAACCCACCAACAATCGCCAGGATATCAGCGGTTGAAAAAGAATTTACAAGGTTATTATTTTCACAACATGAGGTGACATTTTGTGCCATATTTAAAATCCCATCAGGCGCCAAGGCTTCATTTTCAAACTGGACAGCTCGGGCCAGAAGAACACGGGGACGGAACGTTCCAGAGAAAAAGATAAAAAATAAACTAAATAAAATGCAAGCAAATGTACTGATACTGTAATAATCCAGATTTAATTTCCATCCAGAGTGGGAACAGAGATGACAGAAAGTGAAGGGTTTACATCCACTAGGTTAGGCTGCTCTGACTCTATCAGTGGCACTGGGCCATTTGGAGCAGAAACTCAGTTTATAACTGTGTAAACTAAACAGGGTTCCAAAGAAACAATAGTCAATCTTTCCCAGGAATGTTTGAGACACAACTATAAAAAAAGAATAGTGAAGAAAAAATAACGATAATGGAAACACATCTCTGACGACTCATAGCCATCAGACTTTATTGTTTCCTTCTGTGTGTGTACTTACTATTTCAACTCTCACTGAGACAGACAGATCGATGGATGGACAGACAGAGGGATAGACAGATTGATGGATGGAGAGATAGGCATACGGATAGACAGACTAAGGGGTGGGTAGACAGACAGGTAGATAAATAGATTTACTGATGGATAGATAGACAGACAGATAGATTCACTGGCAGATAGACAGATTGATGGATGGATAGACACAAGGATGGATAGACATAAGGATGGATAGACAGATGGATAGACAGATTGAGGCATGGATGGATACAGGCAGGCAGACGGATATACAGATTGACTGATGGATAGACAGAAGGATAGAGAGATAGACAGACAGACAGACTGACTGACTGATAGATAGACGGACTGATGGATGGATAGACACAAGGATGAATAGACAAGGATAGATAGGTACATGGATGGATAGACAGAAGGATAGAGATATAGACAGACAGACTGACTGACTGATAGACAAACAGAGAGACAGACAGATGGATAGACATACTGAGGTATGGACAGACAGATAGACAGATTGCTTTTAGATTTTTTGCAGATGCTTATTGCATATGATTATTCATGCATATGTATAAACAGGCTGATTAAACTGCCGTAAAACTTTCATTAACTATATGAACTGTTATGGACATTACAGTAACAGTGACCCACACAGGTCAATAGAACTGACAGAAGCCTTAGTCAAAGGAACATGGCCTCTTATAGAGCTCTAGTTTTCCACAGCAGACAGACGGCGCCAATGTCTCTCACACACATACACACACACACAACACTGCGCTAGACTCAGGCCAGTAGGACGTACTGGTGAGTGAAGAATTGTAAACACACAACACCACACATCTCTCTCTCTCTCTCTCTCTCTCTCTCTCTCTCTCTCTCTCTCTCTCACACACACACTCACACACGTATACATAAGCCTTAGGCATGAGCCAATGGGCCATACTGGTGACAGACTAACTGTAAACAAGAAACATACACACATTCACACACACAGATACCCAAACACACACTATTGATGAGTGAGGGTGATGAAGGAAGGTGAGAGGTTCATTTAGGGTGAGATTAAACGTGTGAAAGCTTGCCTGTTTGTAATCAGTGTGTCTGTGAGACTAAGGCAGATGAGGAAAACTGTACGCGGGCTTAAAGGTACAGCGTGTCATTTCTGCACCATTAATGGCACCAACTGAAATCGCACGTAAATTTCTTACTTAATTAAAATTATTATGTTATAAATGTATTTTTATTAATTATACAATTTAATTGTATCATTTTTATATAATTAAAAAAATTATTTAAAAGAATACATTAATAATACATAATAAAAATAGAAAAATAATAGTAAATATTACATAATATTAAAAAATAAAAATGATAAGCAAAAGATACAATTTATTATTATTATTATTATTATTATTATTATTATTATTATTATCTTTCCATATCCATTCAGCATTTTTACGTGAAAATATGTGGGTGGAAACCCAGCTACTGTCTGCATATTTTCTTGATCTGGTAAACTATCTGATTTTACTTGACGCCAAACTGTTTACAGCCTTTTGTAATTGTGTACGAGTATAATTTTTTTATACTATTGTAGGATTATTTTGTCTTATGTAAAGTATGTAAATATCTGTATGTCAGATATAGCTTAATTTAAATAGTACAAAATAAACAATATAAATAAATAAACTATAAATAGTAAAATAAAACACTAAATAAAAAGTACTAAACGCTAGCTGACGACTTTGAGCAGAACAGTAGTCCTCATAAAACTCAAATTTGAAAAAGATACCCAGTCTTTCCAGTGGCAAGTATCCGATTCATCTTTCTGTTTACAGTGGGTATATAGAGCAGTGTGTGTGTGTGTGTGTGTGTGTGTGTGTGTGTGTGTGTGTGTGTGTGTGTGTGTGTGTGTGTGTAGCGTGCGGAGCCATCCAGGACTGCCACAGCACATCAGTTAGCTATCCACAAAAACAACCATTTAGATTGTTTACAGACAAGTACACAAATGCACCACACACTCACTCACATAAAAACATACACTACTAGAGTATTTACTGAAGTTTTGCTTTTGAAGTAAAAATACTACATGCAGGAGCAGAGATTCACCAAAAGCAAATATGGAGCATTTCTGTACCCCTCCTCTCAAAATCTATATTTTTCTGTCCAGCTCCTGACTGGCTCTATCATTTTCCTCTCTCTCTGATCTTCTCCCAGTGAAATGTAAATAGGGAAAGTGAGCAGATCAGTCAAGACTAGAAAATTCTTGAAAATAATTTTGGGACTGGCATTTATTCTCTTTAGCATGCAGTGTGAAGTATTTCACTCAGTTCCCTGATCATTCCGATTCAAATTTCAGCAAGTGAAGAACAATTTTATACTTATGCGTTAAGTATTACGTACTTTATGTTCTCTGACAGACAGCATGTTGAAGCCGCTCAGGCCGTCATTTTCTCCCTCTTCTCGGAAAGCGATGACATACTCAAAACATCCGTTAGTGTGGGTTTCCCAGGAAATGCGTGATTCGCTGGACCTCTTCTCGTATATACTACCGAGTATTGTGCACGTTATTTTTTTGACAGACATCGATGCCGTGATATTCAAATGATGTGGATTTTAAAAACAGATGGATCGTAAGGTAATAATTATTTATTCAGTGAAGTGATTGATGTCCATGAGTGTGTTATGTCCATGTTTTTAGTTCTAATATTCCAACCGACAGCCAGCCTAAGTTTTTGACAGACACGATAATATGCGTGAGGGGTGAATGTTTGATTTTTGGGTAATTATAAAATGTGCTGGAGACGTTTGAAATGCGTTTTGTGTAGTTCATTATACTTATTTTATGGAATTAAGTTTATTTTGTGGCTTAAATAAATTACATGTTACATGTAACAAATTACACGAGACTGACATGTGTGGCTTGTCAAAAATGTTATAACAGCTGTCGCAAATCAAGTTCATTTTTTGCCATGCAAGGAGTGGTTTTGATGAACAAAGTTGTTTTTATTGTCTCTTATAACAAAAAACTTTTATTTAAACCCATGAAAATGCAAATCCTGTTGTAAATAATAGTGAAAAATCACTTTTTAAAACAGTTATCCATTATAACAGTCCTATGCACATAGTACATACTCATTTATATATACACTGCGTACACACACACACATTCATATGAACACATCCTAAAGATCAGAGAGCCTATGAAAAAAATAGCCTAAAAAAGTAGGAGAGGATGAAAAGGAGGGGGGCCGTACACTCCTCTCCACATTCCACACATGATTGTGAGGGACATCAAAGATGCGATTACGAAGCAACCCACTCTCATTCATGACTTTGTGTGCAAATTGCTCAGATTTGCGTAGTGTGTGGGAATGTGTCCGCCTCGACATGGAGAAGCATCATTAGTTAATTCTGACAGGCGGAATGAGAAAGCACAAGAGGGTCGCATGATCTACACACACACACACACGTCATGACTGACTTTACCATGCATTTGAACTGCATGCATGCACCGTCCACACACAAAGACATGCCCACTGGCCGCCTGCGCGTTCAAGCCTTCAACTTCCACCTCTGACCCTCAGCTCTGTCCAGGGTCAAGACTGTCAGAAGTCAGTCAGAAGTGAGATGCTGTTCTGAACCCACAGTGAGAATGACAGTGTACACATGGACACATAATCAGAAGAAGAAAATGGCCTAACAGGACACGACAAGCTTCCAGCAGAGAGTTATTCTTCTGTCATCAATAACAGCAAAAGTGACAAAATGACAGACGTAAATCACAACTTTTAGTATGGGACTGGATCACTTTTCATAAAGTACACAACTCAAGCTGCATATGATATAAGGATATACCTAGGAAAAGCTATATTATGCATTTATACATTTTGCAGCTTAAAGTGTATAAAATATAAAAAAAAAAAAATTAATATCTTAATTTAGTGACCAAACATAAGTTACTGTAACTTTTAACTTTAATGTGTTTTTTCTCTTTTTATTTTAAATAAAAAAGTCCTAAAAGTTAAAATAAAGTTATATTTTTTATCTATTTATGTATTAACTTGCAGCTCCTTTATATATAATATAACATAATATAATAAATTAATTAGCTTTAAAGTAATTTTTTTATTTATTCCCTAACATTTTATACTTTATTCAGTACTTGAACAGTTTTTTGGCACACATTTATTCACAAGCCGGGCGTGATTTTAGACCAATGAGATTTGATTGCAACAATAAAACTTCAAACGCATTGTCTGGTTTGTTTCGGTCACATCTGGCCAGGACAGTGCGCAGCATTAGCAGGACGAGACTCACCGTCCGAGCGGTGGATGCAGGTGTGCTGGTTGTCACTCAGGAAGAACCCGTTTTTGCACTGGCACTCATAACTTCCCATAGTGTTGACGCAGATTTGCTGACAGCCGCCGTTGTTGTCCATACATTCGTCCACATCTAGAGAGACACAAACACACACGGTCATTACAAGGGCACACAAACACAGGCATTCTGGGCAAGCACAAGGATCTGGGCAAAACCATCATTCTCCGTCTCTCTCTGCGTAACCAAAGCCGGCTCAGCTCAGGTATTTGCAACAGTGTTTGTTTATCCGGAGATGATTTTCCTTGATTTCCTCTCTGCCGGCTACTGAAGAATGTTTATTAAATGAGTAGTTTTCAAACACATCTACCAGACAAATAAACCAGTAAACAGATGCACATAATACATTGAAATAAGAACATGAAAACAAACCATCAGTAGTATTGGATAAATTATTAAAAGCATGAAGGATCAACTTTTTAAAGCTGTTTGGATGCGAGTATCATAAATCAATGTCCAGTCTGAATGTGTGTTTGCCCATTGCTGTGTCTTTGATAGCTCTATAAATGGCATTGTGGGTGTGTTGGTTTGAGTAACAGCGTCACACTGGAGACCAGTAACACACATGAGTGAGTTTTATGCAGCCCTAACACAGCAACCTGCCTCTGTGGAGTCGGCAGCCCATAACTCTCTCTCTCTCAGGGGTGCTATTATGTACTACCACTGCCACTCTTCTGTCACACGTCACTTTTCCAGCTATGTGTCCTGTCATTCTCATTGGCCAGTCTATCGTTTAAATTAAAAAAGGTTTCTGCTGAATGTTTGCTGACATTTTCCCTTCTCAGGCTAAAGTTAACAGGGCCATAACCACCATAGACACTGGAAGACCATTAAAGGAGATCACGTCTGGAATTCATACAGCTATTATTTGAATAGAGAAACAAACAAAACAAAATGAAGAAAGAAAACAAAACATGTCTGGAATTTACATTATAGTTTGAATAGACAACATAAGTGAATTCTGGTAGTGTTACTCAAACCTTAAACGAAACCAAACAAAACTAAATGACACTAAACAAAAATGTTGGAATTCATATACATATCATTTTAATAGACCACTTAAGTGAATTCTGGAAGTATTACTCAAACCTTAAACGAAACTAAACGAAGCTAAACGAAACGAAGCTAAACTAAACGAAACGAAGCTAAACAAAACAAAGCTAAACTAAACTAAACTTTTGTAATTAATTCACCTATCATTTAAATAGACAGCATAAGTAAATTATGGTAGTATTACTCAAAGATTGAAATAAAATAAAGTACAATTTAAAAATAATAAAATTAAATAACTAGCAGCAAGACAGATTTTTTTTATTTTTTTTTAAAATGCTTTATTAAATCATGCTTTAATATGGGAAATGTCAAAGCTAAATTGAACAAAAAGTGTCCTCATAAAAATGATTGTACTACAATACTAGGCAGACATTGTAAGCAATATAGTAGGGTAATTTAAAAAAGATCATGTAATGTTTATGAATGGGATGATGGCCATTAAATTTTTATAATTAAAAACTTATGAACCCTTTTTGTTCATTCTTCAATATACCATTGGCTCTACGCATCTGTAGTACAAGGACCTGCAGTACCAGGACTTTTTTCCTGTTTGGAGTGCTACATATTTTTTCTAGTTTCATGTCATTAAAAACTTGCCATGTTATTAATAAAGTTTAAGATCACATCGATTTTTTTCCCTCTGGCATTTGATTCTCTGAATCGCTTCACTACAGCCTGACTGCAGCCTATATTCAACAAAAGTACACTGTTAGAAATGTCTGTAAATTACACAGTATTTAACTGTAAAATGAACTGTATTTTACTGTAGGACAATTATACAGCATGTTACTGTATTTTAAAGTTACATTTTGGAAAATATCCCCTTGGTGCCACTAAAATACAGTATTTTTAATTTACTGTAAATCTAAATACAGTAAAAAAAAAATGAGCGCGAAACCTGACCAATCACAGAAAAGCTTTTATTTCCCGCTTGGAGAAAGAAGAAAACGAAGACGCACAGATACGAGAAGAACCAGTCAGATTCAAAGGTGTGTACAAATATTCCTCATTTTACTTTACATATATTATATTTTTGGTGTAACTAAAAAAATAAATAAAAAAACCGCTGCCACTTAACGGCGCGCAGTCACCTCACATTATGCTGTGAAGAGAGCTAGAGAGTTGTGTTGACACTGTGCAAACATTCATATTTCTTTCCTTTCTTTCCCTTTTCTGAACGTTTCACCGTCAAAATATGGACATTAACGGGTCTCTGCCTTGGGTTTGACCACGTCAGGAGCTGGTGAGTGTTCATGTGAACTGTTGGCCGAACAACAAAGCTTTTGTGGATTTAGTTTAAAGTCAGTCGGTTTTTTTCCCGCTATTATCGCGTGCCGATTACCCCATATAAATGCATTATGCACGTCATATAGTGCTAGAGTAAAACCCGCAATGTTCTTGTGAAAACACTGTGGCGTCTCTGTGGAGACATTATACGCCTTTATTAATCATGCCAAAGGGCATAAACACAAGGCGAACTTCAGGTTTTCGTGTGCAGTTCCTGAATGCCCATGCACTTTCCAAAGACTCTCCGCCATTCAGTCTCACATTTACCGCAAACACAGAAAGGCCGCAAAAAACCCGGACAGATAAGAACAGCACGATCTGAATTCTAGATGCAGTGTTGAAGGCTGTACATTCGTGTCGACCAAATTCGCCAGTCTTTGCGAACATCTAAAATGGCATATTCGTGATGGCAAAAAATTTGAATGTCCAATTACTGGCTATAAAAAATATTTTCGAGTGAAGTCGACATTTTCAGCACACCTCGGTAGAAAACATAAAAACCATTTAGAGAAATCTGTCTGTGAGTATTTTCCATTTATATATTCAAAAATGTATGTAACTGACAGTTAGTAAAACTCTTGTGTTTGTGTGTGTGTAGGTCACAACAACTCCAACAGATGCAGAGACCAGGCTTTCACTTCCTTCTACTCCAAGGCTGATCATGCTTGGTAAGATCCTTTAATACATGATTTAGCAATGTTTAAGAGATGGTTTAGAGCTGCACGATTAATAGTTAAAAGATTGTGATCGCGATTCAGACACCCACACAATCTCATAAATAAATGTCAATGATTCGTCTTTAAACATTTTAAATGGACTGCATCTCAATTTATCCAAAATCATGCAGCTCTTGGATGGTTTTTAAAAACAAACATGTTGCTTTTTTCATAGATCTCCATGTTTAACATTTTGCTTTTGGGTGAACCCTTTAACATCTCCTCAAATAAGTTTTGAAAAACAAGGGTGACTAAATGATGATTGTCATTTTTGGGTAAACTATCCTTTTAAACTAATAAGAAAAGCTCCATCTACATATTTTCACTGACACCAAAATCAAATGTTAAATGTTTTTGCAAAGTTTAACACTATAAATGAATTTATTACTATTATTATAATTTTTTTTTAAGGGATTCAGTTCTACACAGCAAAAAATGGATGCTGTCAATTGAAGGCAAAGTCCTCTTTCCCAAGACTGACCTGCCAGATTTTTCCTCTGCGTTTGCTGTTCTCTTCGGTTGCTATTATGTGCCTAACATCGAGTACCAAGTGGAAGCAGCCACTACTTTGGAGTTCATTCAGAGGTAAGTACATCTTGCAATATGCCATAATATTAGGTAAACATTAAAGGGATAATCCACCCAAGTTATGTCATCACTTACTTATTCAGCGGAACACAAAATAAGATATTTTGAAGAATGTTGGTGACCCAACGCTCTCGTTTCTGTTGACTTCCATTGTTTTTTTGTGTCCATATAATGGAAGTCAACAGGGACAGAAAATGTTGGGTCACCAACATTCTTCTTTTGTGTTCCACTAAAGTAAGAAGAACATACAGGTTAGAGAAGACGTGAAGGTGGTAAGTACGTTGGCCAAGAGTGCTCAACGCGCTGCAACTTAAAGGGATAGTTCACTTTGAAATTAATTTTTTATATGTTTTAGCTTACCTCAAGGGCATCCAAGATGTAGGTGTCTTTGTTTCCGCAGTAGTTTCAATTTTGATATTTTTAGGTCAAACCGTTCTTGTCTGTCAGTCATATAATGCAGGTCTGTGGTCACTGTCTCAAAACACAAGCACAGAGTCCAAATTAAAACAATTCCCCATCGTCCAAATGAAACAATTCCCCATTATAAGTACACATTGATGGCCTAAGACACGAAACGAGCGGTTTGTGTGAGAAAACGAACAGTATTTATATAGTTTTTAGCTCTTGAAAACAGCACACGTCCAAATGATCTGACGGTGCGGGCGAGTATAGATGTATACTTAGATGTCGCCTTGGCTACAGTTTCGTTCCAATGAACTGCAGTAGCGAAGGCGACATCTAGTGTATACATCTATACCCGCATAGTTATATACACTAGATGTCGCTTTGCTACGGTTTCGTTCCAATGAACTGCAGTAGCCAAGGCGACATCTATGTATACATCTATACCCGCCCGCGCCGTCAGATCATTTGGACGTGTGCTGTTTTCAAGAGCTAAAAACGATATAAATACTGTTCGTTTTCTCACACAAACCGCTCGTTTCGTGTCTTAGGCCATCAATGTGTACTTATGATGGGGAATTGTTTCATTTGGACGATGGGGAATTGTTTTAATTTGGACTTTGTGCTTGTGTTTTGAGACAGTGACCACAGACCTGCATTATACACTGCTCAAAAAAAATAAAGGGAACACTTAAACAACACAATGTAACTCCAAGTCAATCACACTTCTGGGAAACCAAACTGTCCACTTAGGAAGCAACACTGATTGACAATCAATTTCACATGCTGTTGTGCAAATGGAATAGACAACAGGTTGAAATTATAGGCAATTAGCAAGACACCCCCAATAAAGGAGTGGTTCTGCAGGTGGTGACCACAGACCACTTCTCAGTTCCTATGCTTCCTGGCTGATGTTTTGGTCACTTTTGAATGCTGGCGGTGCTTTCACTCTAGTGGTAGCATGAGACGGAGTCTACAACCCACACAAGTGGCTCAGGTAGTGCAGTTCATCCAGGATGTTACATCAATGCGAGCTGTGGCTAGAAGGTTTGCTGTGTCTGTCAGCGTAGTGTCCAGAGCATGGAGGCGCTACCAGGAGACAGGCCAGTACATCAGGAGACGTGGAGGAGGCCGTAGGAGGCAACAACCCAGCAGCAGGACCGCTACCTCTGCCTTTGTGCAAGGAGGAGCAGGAGGAGCACTGCCAGAGCCCTGCAAAATGACCTCCAGCAGGCCAAAAATGTGTATGTGTCTGCTCAAACGGTCAGAAACAGACTCCATGAGGGTGGTATGAGGGCCCAACGTCCACAGGTGGGGGTTGTGCTTACAGCCCAACACCGTGCAGGACGTTTGGCATTTGCCAGAGAACACCAAGATTGGCAAAATCGCCACTGGGGCCACTGTACTCTTCACAGATGTTGCAGGCAGCAGAACGTTCTCCATGGCGTCTCCAGACTCTGTCACGTCTGTCACATGTGCTCAGTGTGAACCTGCTTTCATCTGTGAAGAGCACAGGGCGCCAGTGGCGAATTTGCCAATCTTGGTGTTCTCTGGCAAATGCCAAGCGTCCTGCACGGTGTTGGGCTGTAAGCACAACCCCCACCTGTGGACGTTGGGCCCTCATACCACCCTCATGGAGTCTGTTTCTGACCGTTTGAGCAGACACATGCACATTTTTGGCCTGCTGGAGGTCATTTTGCAGGGCTCTGGCAGTGCTCCTCCTGCTCCTCCTTGCACAAAGGCAGAGGTAGCGGTCCTGCTGCTGGGGTGTTGCCCTCCTACGGCCTCCTCCACGTCTCCTGATGTACTGGCCTGTCTCCTGGTAGCGCCTCCATGCTCTGGACACTACGCTGACAGACACAGCAAACCTTCTAGCCACAGCTCGCATTGATGTGCCATCCTGGATGAACTGCACTACCTGAGCCACTTGTGTGGGTTGTAGACTCCGTCTCATGCTACCACTAGAGTGAAAGCACCGCCAGCATTTAAAAGTGGCCAAAACATCAGCCAGGAAGCATAGGAACTGAGAAGTGGTCTGTGGTCACCACCTGCCGAACCACTCCTTTATTGGGGGTGTCTTGCTAATTGCCTATAATTTCCACCTGTTGTCTATTCCATTTGCACAACAGCATTTGAAATTGATTGTCAATCAGTGTTGCTTCCTAAGTGGTCAGTTTGATTTCACAGAAGTGTGATTGACTTGGAGTTACATTGTGTTGTTTAAGTGTTCCCTTTATTTTTTTGAGCAGTGTATGACTGACAGACAAGAACGGTTTGACCTAAAAATATCAAAATTGAAACTACTGCGGAAACAAAGACACCTACATCTTGGATACCCTTGAGGTAAGCTAAAACATATCAACAATTAATTTCAAAGTGAACTATCCCTTTAAAGAAGAACTCCGGTCAATTTTAACATTGAGCTCAATTTTTTGTACATTTGGAGTGCTGTCAGTACAGAGAACAATGACAAAAATCGGTGTTGCCTACACCGTGTTATCCTCTTTTTAAAATTTGCACCCTGTTGACTTCAATAGGGCATGTTATAAACCTGCTTTTAGCCTCTTAACATCCTTGATGTGTCATTACAAGTGCACAGGTCATGTGAGTGATTCCTTCAGAGTGAACGTGGGTCAATCTGACTGCAGTAGATGTGAAAGATATTAATAAAAATGATAATAATTCAGCCAGCGCTCATACCTATATTTACATCCTGTTTTCGGTCGAAGTCCATAGTAATCGATTGTCGAGTTCACGCGCATTGGTTTAGTACCTATGATCATGCGCATGAACTCGACAATCGATTACAGTGGACTTCGACCGAAAACAGGATGTAAATACAGGTATGATCGCTGGCTGAAATAACATAATTTTTATTCATATCTTTCACATCTACTGCAGTCAGATTCACTCGTGTTCACTCTGAAGGAATCACTCACATGACCTGTGCACTTGTAATGACACATCAAGGATGTTAAGAGGCTAAAAGCAGGTTTATAACATGCCCTATTGAAGTCAACAGGGTGCAAATTTAAAAAAAAAAAGATAACACTGTGTAGCAACACCGATTTTTGTCGTTGTTCTCTGTACTGACAGCACTCCAAATGTACAAAAAATGAGCTCAATGTTCAAATTGACCGGAGTTCTCTTTTAAAGGGTCAGTTCACCCAAAAATGAAAATTCTGTTAGTAATTACTCACTCTCATGTTGTTCCAACCCCTTAAGACTTTCATTCATCGTCGTAACAATTTAAGATATTTTTGATGAAATCTGAGAAATTCGGCTCACTCTGTCATAGGGTTCTATGTAATTTCATTCTGACAGCCAAGAAAAGATAGTGAAGACATTGTTAAAATAGTCCAAGTGACTACAGTGGCTCAACCTTAAGTTTATCAAGCAACGAGAATACTTTTTTTGCGAAAAAAAACTTTATTCAACTATTAAATTTCTTCTGTGTGGGCCTCTGACATGAGTTCACGTGAGCGCCACAACACATGCGAGAAGTTGCTCTCGTGAACTCACTCAGAGGCCCACACTGAAGAAAATTAATAATTGAATAATTGAATAAATCATTTTTATTTTTTTTTGCACACAAAAAAGATTTCTTGTCGCTTGATAAACTTAAGGTTGAGCCACTATAGTCACTTGGACTATTTTAATGATTTTTTACTTACTTTTCTGGGCGGAACAACATAGAAGTCTATGGAGGAGTGAGCCAGCTCTCAGATTTAATAAAAAATATCTTAATTTGTGTTCCGAAGTTGAACGAAAGTCTTATAGGGTTGAAACAACATGAGGATGAGTAATTACTGACAGAGTTTACATTTTTGGGTGAACTATCCCTTTAAGAAAACACATGCAAATAGAAAAAACAACCGTATGGAAGAAAAATAATGTCAAATGTTTTTGAAATAAAAAAGCCTGTTGAATTGCACTACTTGAAAAAAATATGCATTGCATTAACCATGCTTGCATTTTAATGCATTGTTTCTTTAAGGCTTGCATTTTTATGGGCTGAAATTCAACATGGTTATGTATTTAAGCTGTGAATATTTCAATTCAAAACGTTTCAAACACATTTTCATTAATACAAATTCAAAAATCCATATTCACCTTTCATATTTCACTTCCAAAATATTCAAACTGTTTAAATATACAACCTATAATATTCAACTGGCAATTTCCAGTCCATTTTATTTTGCTTTACAAATTCGCTTCCACAAATTCAGTGGTTCAAATTTGACAGTAGATTCAACATTGACATCCAGGAACTGCAGGAAAAGCAGTAGATTGCAGAGCAAACTGATTTATAGAAATGTAAGTGTATTTGTGATTACTATGAGGGCTGTTTTTATGTTTAATTCAGTGTCTTCACAGTCCCTGTGTAGCCGCATCTTTCTCTACGTGAACGAGATTATAATGTTACTCTCCCGATGCTGATGTACAGAACAAATGTTACATTTGAAGTAGACATATTTTTCTCTTGGTTGTTAAGTTGCCTTAACTTTATATCGCGGATATGTGCTGCAGTACTATTCCCTTTAATAATTTAGGATAGCTGGACATATAAAACGCTTAACGTAGTTTAATGGACTAATACAGTGATATAAAAGACCAAACTCACACATTATTCAGAAGGCTGTACTAAATGGCTATAGGCAAGCAGATGGACACAGAATATGAACTTAACGCGCAAAGTTTCACGCTGAGTAGTCGTACTGCAATTTATGGAATATAGAATAGTACTGCAGCACATCTCCGTGATATAAAGTTAAGGCAACTAAACAACCAAGAGAAAAATATGTCTACTTCAAATGTAACATTTGTTCTGTACATCAGCATCAGGAGAATAGCATTATAATCTTGTTCACGTAGAGAAAGATGCGGCTACACAGGGACTGTGAAGACACTGAATTAAACATAAAAACAGCCCTCATAATAATCACAAATACACTTACATTTCTATAAATCAGTTTTTATGAATGAATGGCTTGCTCTAACTGTTGCTCTGGTCTTCGTCAACAACACATGCTTGCACCCCCTGCTGGTGAGGTCGACAGCAGATGGAGAGTATGCTCTGCAATCTACTGCTTTTCCTGCAGTTCCTGGATGTCAATGTTGAATCTACTGTCAAATTTGAACCACTGAATTTGTGGAAGCGAATTTGTAAAGCGAAATAAAATGGACCGAAAATTGCCTATTTAATATTATAGGTTGTATATTTAAACAGTTTGAATATTTTGGAAGTGAAATATGAAAGGTGAATATGGATTATTGAATTGTAATTAATGAAAATGTGTTTGAAATGTTTTGAATTTAAATATTCACAGCTTAAATATACAACCATGTTGAATTTCAGCCCATAAAAATGCAAGCCCTAAAAATACAATGCATTAAAATGCAAGCATGGTTAATGCAATGCATATTTTTTTCAACCAGTGCAATTCAACAGGCTTTTTTATTTCACAGTTGCAATTTTTTATTTAATAGTTACCATTATTTTACTTCCATACAACCGCAAATTAAGAAAACATCTTCATCAGTTTTACAACACGTGTGCTCCAAATACTCACAACACAACCAAATACATAGCACTGCAAAAGTTCACAACACAAACAAATACAGAAATGCGCTGCAAATGGCACAGAACACAATGGAAATGTTTTCAGGGGACCCCAATAACTGACGAACCCGGCTGTGTACAGCCAATGTACAATCAACGGCTGTCCGAATTCACTCACTCGTTTTCATTCACTGCTTCAAGTGAACTGTATTAGTGGACTAATGTAGAAATGAGTGAATGAGTGTTTAGGGGGCGATTTCGGATTTAGCCAATGTAATTTCCTCATTATTTTCACCTGGGCTGTTCTTATGACAAAACAGCATGGTGTCTATCAGCTGAATAGCTGTTCTTAGGACATAAATGTCTTATTATTGCTGTTAACATAACTGTTGCAAATAAATACATTTTACACAAAAAAGTTTTCATAATATGCTTTATTTATATTATATTATTTATATTATCTGTGTGTGAGTGTCTCAACTTTAATAATTGCTGTTTCATCTTTGGACCCTACATTACCTTACATTTCTTACCTATGAAACTTATTTAAACATAACATTACTTTTTTTTTTTTTACAATGTTACTGATGTATAGATTAATATCTTACCCTCATGTTCTTTTTAAATTTTGTATATTGTATACAAAGTTGTATGTCATAAACATGTCATCTCTGTATGTTTTGCAAGAAAAAAAAAAGTAGATATTGAGCACTAAGCATGCCCCATCCAGGTTCATCAGTTATTGGGGTCCCCTGGAAATATTTCCATTGTGTTCTGTGCCATTTGCTGCGCATTTCTGTATTTGGTTGTGTTGTGAGTATTTGGTTGTGTTGTTAGACATTTTTACACATCAAATGATCTAACAATTTTTTTCTGTTATGTAAAGGTTCATTGTGAGGATTAACCCTGACGACAGCAAGTGCTCCTCAAAGTTCCAGGTCAGCAAAATAAGTGGGAAAATGGTGCAAAGGAAGAACTCTGGCCTGAACCCTCATGTATCCTCCTTCATTAAGGAGTTTCTGGATTTCAGCTGGCAAAACTATTAAGCTACTAAGAGCAAATACATTCTACACAGGAGTTTTCTGAATTAGTACATTTTTAAGATGTTCTTTAATGTTCTTATGACTGAATCTGTTCATGAATTGTTTTACAATGCTCTTAATATAAAACTTTTATGTATAAATGAAATGTTTTCAAGTTTTTGGAAAGCTGAATGTAAAATCTGCAAGAATATTAAAATGTTATTTCAAGTATTACAATTGAACAATTAAATCAATAAAAGAAGTTAAACAGTCTTTTGTTTCTTATAGTTATTTACTAGTTTTTAACCTGTTGAAATACAATAATTTGTAGTTTTACAATAAATAGTAAAAGGGGACAACAAATTACAGTAAATTTCACAGTGTAAAGTAATATTTTTATTGTATTAAAATATATATAACTGGAGAAAAAATGTATCATTGTTTTACAGTAAAAAATATATTATACTGTAAATAAATTTACAGCAAGTTAAATGGTACTGTAAATATGAATACAGTATTTTTACTGTAAGTTTAATTTACAGTAAGTTACTGGCAAACTGCTGCCAGTAAGTTACTGTAGTTTCTACAGGAAATTTTTTACAGTGTAGCTGAATCTGTGTCGCCTGACTTCCCTGCATCCTGCATGTGTGAGAGCGCATGATCGAGTGTAAGAGTATGCGTTGTCAGCCTGTTTAGTACAATCTGGTTCTGTTGTTTACAAGCCACTATTGAATGTTGTACACTGGAAGGCTGAATGAGCATCAAAGCTTTGGTAAATGAGCCGTTGGTTTCCTCAACTGCATTCACAAACATGCTCAAAGTGACTGTTGTGTATGGAGAGAGACTGCAGTGTCTGTTTCCACACCGTGTCACATTTACATGTTGTGTGACACCTAATGTGGACGTGTGTTTGTGTTTACAGCCCTGTGTTGAGAGGCGGCAAGTTTTACGAGCTCTTTATTTGTGTACGTAAAGACCTCTACAGCTGTTAGCGGCACAAAAGCACACTCATCTGCCCACTGACTTCAACAACATCCCATGTAGCGTACAAGCTAAATCAGCTGTGCTAATGGAGACTAACTGACTTACGAACTCTGGCTTTGGTGTCCTGAGTGGATCTCATTGTTTTGTACACTTTATTTGGGCTAACATTATAGCTAATGTCTGGACATTCTATCCATTTTCTATTTCTTCCTCGTGACGTCCTAATTAGTAACGACGATGATACCAAAATGCATCAGCCGAAAGACATGCATGAATGTAGGACATGCATTCATCCACAACATGCAAACACAACCACTTTTCATGGTTTAATTTGGTCACAGTGGTTTATTATGTGGCTGCTGGCTTTACCTGGCGACATAACTCTTATTTTAGCATCGGCAGGGGCATCTCGTAACACAGCCAGGACAGCAAGGCCTTTACTGTCCTACTGTACCCTTCGAGAGAGGGGGTCTTTATGCCCTCGTCCACAGAGGAATCCCTGTCCTCCCCAGGAACCGAAAGCTTTTTGTACCACATAGTCGGGTTTAAAAATATGAGATTTCTAGTGAAAACGTTTCTATTTCACATTGATTTATTTTATTTAATTATGAATGACATTACCAGCATAATATAATTTGAGTTAAATCAAACTGATTTTGCTTTAGTAACCGAATGAACGGAGTTCAAGATACTTAAGCAAACTTTTAGGAAAGAACAATCCCAATTGAGATCTCATTAATGTCTCAATTGTTTGTCCAAGACAGAAGGGATTAAATGGAGAGTATTGAATAAATACTTTAAGTTTCCTGATTCCCAGATATGATTTGCTGCTAAAGACACAGAATTTAATATGTCCTTACTGAATAAAAGTATTAATTTCTTTAAAAAAAAAATGAAACATGTTGACAACGGTGTCATTTTGCAATCTTCATTTATACTAAAGAATTAATGCAACATTGTGGTTGATATCTCACCTCGACCCTTCTAATAAAATTACATGTTGCTATTTTGTAGGTTGCCGGAATAGATGCAGGGAAATATCGCATATAAGGCCACCCAGATCACAAGCTTTTATCTCTTTATTGCCGCATGTTACAATCCAGTCGTTGTGGCTTGCTTCTTATTTACGGACAAGAGTAATATTTGATAGGAGGGTTTGGAGAAGACATGCTGGCTGCCTCTGTCTCGAGTGACTCTATAGCTGCGAGCGTGTTGTGTGCCGTGTTTAATGTGGAAATGGAAACAGATATCATCAGTGTGACAGCACTCTCTTGCTTTAAAAGGAGGGGAAAAAATAACATTTCAGCTGTCATCTCTCAATTAAGGCACTCTCTGCCAAAATTTAAACAAGAGCCCTGGCATCCCGGCCTGCGAGTTTAAACTAGAATGCTTTTGTTTTGTTTGATTGCTCTTGTGTAAACTTTAATTTGGAAAAGATCTAAGATGACATGACACAACAGGAGAGAGAGAGAGAGAGAGAGAGTGTGTGAGAGAGAGAGAGAGAGGATGAGGGAGGAGGAAATTAAGTGTGAAATAGAGGACAGAATAAAAGTGAAAACAAAAAAAATCACAGAGTAAGAGGTGAGAATAAGACTGAACAGAAAAGAACAGAAGTGAAGAGAAAGTGAAGTGAAGAAAACTAAATGGAACAGAAGTAAACTGAACATGTCTATTGAATGGAGAGGGGGAAAACAAAAAAAGAAAGAAGTGAACAGAACACAAAAGAACTGAACAGGAGTGAAGTGAAATTAACTCAACAGACGTAAACGGAGGTGAAGTAAACAGAACAGAACAGTAGCGAAATGAACAGAGCAAGACGAAATAGAAGTGAAGTGACATTAACTTAACAGAAGTTAACAGAACAGAAGCGAACCGAAGAAGACAGAACAGAACAAAATAGAAGTGAAATGAACTTATCAGAATTATGAACAACAAAACAGAAGTGAAGTGAAGAAATGTGAACAGAAGGAAAGTTAAGACAAAACAAGACAAAATAGAAGTGAAGTGAAATTAACTCAACAAAAGTTAACAGAACAGAAGAGGACAGAAGAGAACAAAATTGAAGTGAAATTAAGTTAAAAAGAATTGAGAACAACAGAACACAAGTGAAGTGAAGTGAAGTGAAGTGAAGTGAAGTGAAGTGAACAGAACAGAAGTAAAGCGAAGTGAAGTGACAAACAGAAAAGGACAAAATGGAAGTGAAGAGAAATTAACTCAACAGAAGTGAACAGAACACAAGCAAACAGAAGAGGACAGAACAGAACAAAATAGAAGTGAAATGAAGAAATGAACTGAACAGAAACAAAGTTAAGCGACAAACCAAACAAGACAAAATAGAAGTAAAGTGAAATTAACTCAACAAAAGTTAACAGAACAGAAGAGGACAGAACAGAACTAAATTGAAGTGAAATGAACTCAAAAGAATTGAGAACAACAGAACACGAGTGAAGTGAAGTGAAGTGAAGTGAAGTGAAGTGAAGTGAAGTGAAGTGAAGTGAAGTGAACTGAACTGAACTGAACTGAACAGAAGTAAAGTAAAGCGAAGTGAAGTGACAAACAGAAAAGGACAAAATGGAAGTAAAGTGAAATTAACTCAACAAAAGTTAACAGAACAGAAGAGGACAGAACAGAACTAAATTGAAGTGAAATGAACTCAAAAGAATTGAGAACAACAGAACACGAGTGAAGTGAAGTGAAGTGAAGTGAAGTGAAGTGAAGTGAAGTGAAGTGAAGTGAAGTGAAGTGAAGTGAAGTGAAGTGAAGTGAAGTGAAGTGAAGTGAACTGAACTGAACTGAACTGAACTGAACTGAACAGAAGTAAAGTAAAGCGAAGTGAAGTGACAAACAGAAAAGGACAAAATGGAAGTGAAGAGAAATTAACTCAACAGAAGAGAACAGAACACAAGTGAAGCGAAGCCAAGAGAACAGAACAGTAGTGACATGAAGAAGTAAAGCGAAGCAACACAAACAGAACAAAGTAAAATAAAATAGAAATGAAGTGAAGTGAAATGAATTCAATAGAAGAGAAGAGAACACAACTCAACAGAATAGTATACTGAGAATTCTCTTGTTTAAAGTGACCTCAGTTACAACATCACCCGAGTTGTAATTCTAACTACATGAGTTCTCTTCTCCCATTCTGATGTTGGAACGAGAGGGGAAAAGCAGCCAAAAGATAAATAAACAGCAGCGGCAATGCAGGCATTCATAAAAAAAAGGGCCAAATGATCAACACATTGAGTCCAGCTGCCTGCACATAGAGCGAAAACAAATAAGAATGGAAATGAAAAAGACAGAGGAACTGCAGTAAAACGCTCTTTAATCAGCTCCCCATTAGCCAATCTTAAATCAATTAAAGCTTTAACTTGTTAACATGTGGAGATCTAAAACGACTTCCTACACAAGATCAGCCAGGCAGACAAGCCACAGCACTGATTTCCGTCCCATTTCAAAGAGCTTGCGGTTTGGTTAGCGCTCAGTAGGTTTGTTTGAACACACTCTGTGAATGTGTGTGTGTGTGTGTTTATGCAGAGCGTAATCAGTGGCACAAGCCACATTAAGGCAAGCATCACTATTGCTATTGCTCATCCGATGTGCTATTACTTTTGGTTGGGTGTATGTGGAATGGTTTTAAACAAAACTACTTTTAAACCGAGTACTATTATTGGTGGCTGAAAAGAATCTAACTATAGCCCAAGTACAGTGAATACAAGTCATACACTTTCTGGCCATTTGTCTCTGAAGTTGCTTTAAAATGTTATGCCAAATGGCTTAGCCCCTCACATAATGTCATTTTAAATAGCTAAGCCCATTTCAAAACTTCTTGTAACTTCTTACAGCTTCATGATTTATGATATTATACTTTTAAACTAACACCCTAGCAAGCACTTAAAACACTTTAATGACTACATAGCAACCATCCACAACATCCTCGTGGCGCAAAGTTTTGTATGAGCGGACGCCAATCGCATTTTCATCAGAAAATGTACAAATTTAGTTAAAAGAAGCCATTAATTATCTAGAAGTGAGTTGGAAAAGGTTAAGCAATACATACTTGGAGAAAATTAAATAGAAAGAGAATGTCAAATGGACAAAAAAGAGATTAGAGGAAAAGGTCGTCATAAACATGATTCATTTAACCTTTCGAGAAGGTCAGTAGTTTGTAGGTTTCACTTCCATCTGAACTTGCCATAATGCGCACACATGCCAGTGAGAAACATGAGGGGTGCTATGACAACACTTCATATGACGGTAAAGCGCCAATGAGAACGAATGAGGTTTTGAAAGAGCAAACAAACACACACAGATGATGTGTGAATGAGAAACATCAGCATTAAGCAGACATAAGAGAGTGCATGAGGAGGAAACATTACAAAGCGCCATATGACGACATCTCTGTGTGTGAAAGTGTTACATTGAGTGTTTCGGGTTCAGCACAAGTTAAGATCAAAAGGCAATTTTAGCCCTTTTTTTCAAAAACTGAGGGACAAGTTGGAATCATTTTATGTGGTAATAGACTTTAAGCCACAAATCTTTCATTTAACCTCTCAAACGAAGATTAAAGCGACTGATACTGCATGCAAGTCAAAGAAGTCTCTAAATGATTCACTTTTTCTGTGTCAATCTATTTCTAGGTAGAGGTGGAGGACAGGGGCTGAGACAAAGACAGACAGAAACAGATTAAATCCAGGAGAGAGGACAAGACAGAAAAAAGGGGAATAGAAAAGTAGCGAGTCAGACAGAAAACTGGAAGCGGAGGGAAAGGCATAACAAGAGCAGCAGAAGGAGGGGGGGGGGGGGGGGGGGCTCGGACAGGAGAGCCCCCGCAATGCCGCTGATGGCCCTCTACGGCCTTGTCTTAGTTCCCAGAGCCATCATTTAGGCTTGTATTTGAGACATTCCACAATAAAGATGTCAAATAGAAGGCAAGTCTATCGCCTCTAGGGAAACAGCCTGGAGTTACTCCAAAGAGACCCACAGCCAAGATAACCAAGAAAATGCGGAGAGAGAGAGAGAGAGGGAGAAGTGTGTGCAAAGACAGAATGGAAGAAAGAGAGAGATTTTAAGGATAAAAAGAAAAGTTAGAGAAAGTAAAGAATGGTTTGATTATGAAGGAAAGAGTCATAGAGATAGAGTAACATACAGCATTATCACAGTTTAAGACAATGTATTATGGTAATACCTTGTTTTGTTTTTTGGACACAGTACCGTGGCTGGACCATAGTATTCTAAGAAATAACTGGGAGTACAATGTAAATACTATGGTACATGAATTTGGTAGTCATTAAATGTGTGTGGTGTAATCCCCACGTCACTAGAATCACCTTGCTTGTTTAAGGCCAATCTGTTCAAGTTTATACCTATGAATTCAGAAAGCATAGAAGACATTAGTGTGTTTTCGGTCAGATTAACATAAATGCATTGAACTGCCTGACTTTGTTCGCACAATTGCAACAAAATCAAGAGCAAATGTTCGCAATAGTGACTCAACCAATTGTGTGATTTGGAGGCGGGACTATTTTTTGGCCTTAGAATAGAAATCGAAGGGACTGTTTGCAAACACTCATTGCTTTTCACATGTTCTGTTAGGTGCTTCTAGTGGCACAGAAATGATGGCAGTTTGTAAGTATTTTAGTAAATTGGTTTCGATTTCTTATGAATTCGTACAATACGTTTTTTTTTTGTTTTTTTTTTGCAATCTGCTTATGTTCCACAAGTCACACGTAGCCAGACCTTCAGACTGACAGCAGAAGGTCTGGACTCCATCACAGCTTTCATTGGCCAATATTCATACAATATTGTCAACTGGGGTGTGATTAGAGGTGGACCTTCATGGTCATGTTTTACTTACAAATCATACAAAGTTTTTAGCCAGCTGAAAACACCAGCGCTCTTCTTAAAACGTCTTGATGCGGGCGCTTGATTGTATTTTTTTAGTTGAGATGCTATATGTGCTATATACGAAATATTCATGGAAGTGTTACTATCTGATTTCCAAGACATTTTGTTTCTAAATATAAAAATTCAGCATTTGCGCTTGTTTTCAATGATTTTGTTCCGTTGTTGTGCTTGTTGTTGTCGTCTGTTGCTGTTGTCCCAGCAGGATGTGGCGGTTGGTCACTGTGGTATTTGTCCCGTCCCTCCTTCACTGTGATTGGACGACTAGGTAAAAAGTGACATTGATGAGCGCTGTGTTTTACTCAAAGTTTAATATTCTTCAACTCTCGACCGTAAAAAAACACTAGACCTCGTCAAGCACCTCGTCAAGTTGCTGGCGTTGTAAAAAACACAGCACTCCCATTGAAACCAATTGGAAAAATACACTAGTAGCCTCGGAGGAAAAAAGCATTCATGGACACAGACTTTACCTACAAATCATATGTTTAATTGTACATACGAAATCGCCAACTAGTACAATGCTTACGAATTCTCACGCGTTGGAAATTACCTACTTCACCTTTAAGTAGTACGTAATATAAAAAACCATGGTGTTACTATCTGATGTCATCACTGTACACCACAGTTCTGTTTTGAAATGGAAAAATATTAGGAAAAAACATCTGATGAAATTGTGCAAGCTGTTGTAGCAAGGCACAGAAGGCGCTAAAGGTCTCTGAAGGTCTGAGCCCTGATGTCCTGCTCTGGGATCCATCATCATTACAACGTCTAATGAAAAATGATGACCTCAGCATCCTGAAACTCCGCTCGGCACACACATATTTGCTTTGGATTATGAGAGCAGAGAGGAGATGAGATGAGAGCGGTTCAAGTTCTTCATCCAGCTGCTAAGACGAACACGATCGCTGTCTCCTCTCTCTTTATCTCTCGCAGAACTGTGACAGTGACACTACAGAGCCACCACACTTCAGGTTGATAAGTCGCTTTCGACCAAAGACACATCTGCACTCACTTAGAGCAGTAACGCAGACTGACTCGCTACAAAAAACACACTTTTTAACGAATTCCTGAATCCCCACAGCAATCCAGCAAAAACCATGAGACCAGGACCTAACTCTCCGGGTCATGGAATTTCATCTTTGAACTATTTCAATAAATATGAGATGCCAAGTTATTAATTTTCTCTCAGCCTTTTCTTCCCCTACTTCCATTTTTAACCGCTAACATAAACATCGGACCTGACTGCCGATTTCTGGGAATTGGAGGCGATTGCGCCACTGGTGACATTTGGGTGACATTTTTAAGAGATGAAAATAATCGCAAGGTTCCTGTTGGCGTGCTCCTGTCAGAACGGGGATGGAATACTGGCGCTAGACGCACTCGGCTGGCCTTTTCCGAGGCGCTGCACGGAAAGATCGCTGAGGCTGATTTGTTTACGTATGCGGAAGGGGTCATTACAGAGGTCATTAGCCGGGCAAAGAGATGACAAGGGAGTAGCTCATCTGTAAATCCGTCAAGAGAGGCAACCGAGTGTGTATTTTTCTCTCTAGCGTCTTACCAAGACAGTTGTGCCCGTCGTCTGCCAGCATGAATCCATCGTAGCATGTGCACCTGTAGTTCCCGGGGATATTGATGCAGTCGTGAACACATCCGCCATTGTAGTCGTTTTCACACTCGTCCATATCTGAAAAAGACAGCACACACCCACAATTGAGTCAGTACAGATCAGACAAATGTCCATAACACAAACAGTATGGATGAGCTGCATGCTGAAGTTTAATACTTAGGTTAGGGGTTGTTCAAATCACTACCTCTTAAGACTACTAAAAAGTCAAATCCTGTTAGTGATACTAAGCAGAGGTCAAATAGGAAGTTTTAGGAACAGTTGGCTTATGAAACAAGCCTCCATTAGGGCCATGAGTCTGTACAGCAGACAGACCTAAGTGGGGACACTAAAATAAACACAATATTTCTTTCTCTTTCACTCACACACTTGAATACATTGAAATCAGATAGACAGAACGTGTCTGTTCTCTGCCAGACAATGATAGCGGGTATCTGCTTTGTGTTCTGTATACCTCGGAGTGTGTGATTTAATAAACCTGGCTTGTGCACTTGGAGACATACGGCACAAACTAAAAATATCCACATTATTTCCCACAAATAGCACTCACGTTGTGCAACTGTGGCTTTGAGGACAGTGAGAACTGCGTTTAAGAATGTTGCAAAAACATCTAGGCCTAACTCAAAACTGAAAATCTATTTAGACAGTCAAATTTCGAGTTCACACAGTAACACACATTCAAGCGCACATGCTCATGCCACAAACACAAATCATACACACACAGATATACACTAAAATTATGGAGGCATAAATACTTCACTAGTATTTTATTTGTTTTTTTTTGTCTATCAAAGAGTGTCGGTTTTGGCTTATTTTGAGGAAAAGGGCCATCACAGTAGACAAAGCCTGAGCCAACTCATCATGAAAACATCCATAAACACTCTGGAGCAAACAAAAGGTTCATGTTTCATTACCGTTTTATCTAGTGAACATGCTCCTGAAGAGCGCTGCATGACCCACAAGAAGGAAGGAAAAAATGAGAGAAAAAAGAGACGTCCCCTGAAGGTAAATGAGATGGAGGAATGACAGATCTCACTATAATAAAGGCAACTTTAAAACAACACATTGAGTCTCATTCAATAAGTGTGTGTGAACGTTTTAATAATAAAAAATCATGATAGACTTTCATAAAGAACTTTCCTCTAAATTTAGGATGCAATTTATGCAAAAATCACATACTCTGGGTGGCCTTATTAAATCATTTTATACATAGATATTCAATCTATATTTCATAATTTAGGCTATAGAGTAAGACAATGTGCATAATAAGTTGAGCTGCAAGATTCCTCTGTATAAAAAAAAGCAGATACGTGTATGTACAGCTTGCTAATGAGAGTAATATCCTGTAATACCTGTAATATCTGGGTCTGTATTAAAGGTGTTTATTGTGTTTAAAGTGGTTTTGAGGATGGCACACTTATTGCTTGAGGATGTTTCTGCGTGTGCTCTCAGGCGAGCGTGTCTTTAGAGAGTGTCATATGTTTGCTGTGAGTGACGAAATGCTGTACAAGATGGAGATGGTTTGGGCGTATTCTATGCAAATGACCTAACCTCAAGCATGTAGTCGCTTATTTAAAATACATTCACAAGCACAAATTCATGTGTGTATCGCATGTGTTATGAACTGGGTGGACATTTATTGTGAGAAGTTCAAATTCATCCACACAACTGAACTGAATGAGACACAATATGTCCGTCAGTGGCATTACACTAATGCATTATAAAGGAAATCCATCCGAGAACTGATAGAAAACGAGTGAGAGTCGAGGTGACAGTGTTTTTAGGTGTCCGTGCGTGTTGTGGCCGTTAGCAAGGGTAACAAGCTGTATATAAGCTGCCAGTGAAGGTGTGAGGGGGACGGGGATGTTAAAGAGCGGGACGGCTAGTTCGCTTCCAGCTGACAGACTTCCTGTCCCGGAGCTGTTGTTGATACGGGCCGGCAGCGAGCTGACAGGTCGGGGCTGCTAACAGGTCGCCATTTCCGCCGTTGACACGAGCTGATCTCTAATTGAAGGAGAAGTGTTTACGCTCAACATCCCATCAGGCAGATTAAGCACCTCCGCTAACACCTCAGCAGGGGTGGAGCCCGCGGGAGGCAACACCTCAACACCCCTATGGCCCAACATAACACAAGCCCAAATCCTAACTGCTGAAAAACGTGCCATGCAGGGAGCAAAGGAAGGAGGGGTACTGCAAAAAGCCCTTTTCATAGCTTAGGAAAGGGACAAACAATGACACCTTGCTAATGTGTGTTTTTGTAAAGTTTCCCACTCCTGTTATTTAGTACTGGTGAGCTATAGCAGATAACAGTAAAGAAGTGTAATGCCCATATAAACTGAAATCTGTGCCTTCTTACATTTTTGGAGGCAAGTAGATTTTGAATGCAACTTTTAGACAAAACGTTAGTCCTTCTTACATAATTAATTTGCACGTTATTATAAATAACACTCTGTTTCGGAAATCACACATTCACAGTCAGGTTGAACTTTCGACATAAAGATTTTAGGTTTAGCTCTACATATGTACTGAATAAGGGGCAATGTTTGTCTCAGCTATACCGTAAAGAATAATTTGGTAATCTTTCCCCCGAAGGTCCTGTGAAACAAAACAAAAATTATTTTGTAAAAGTAAAAAAAAGTGCAAATATTGCATGCAGTCTCAATAAGTATGATGCCATAAGAAGTGTATCTACATTACCGGTAGGATTTTTAAGTCCCTTAAGGCCCATTTACACAAAGAACAATAATTATAAAGATAACAATATTAGACTCCACATCCGCGGACGATATCATTCTGTTTATCATGCAGTTTTGTCATCTGCCACTTTAAATACTCGAGCTGTCATTGTTTTTCTCATTCATCAGCTGGAAAAAAATCATTCTGAAAGTGATTTCAGTGATATCGTTCTTCTGTGCCATTGTTGTCGTGTAGACTGCTATTCTTTTATATTTAGAAATATATCTTATTTTAGAACTATTCCATTATCATTATAGTTATCGTCCTTAGTATGAACATTATGCTCATCAAGGCTGCATTTATTTGATCAAAAATACAATGTAAAAAAAAAAAAAAAAAACATATTTCAAAATGTAATTTATTCCTGAGATGGCAAAGCTGAATTTTCAACAACCATTAGTCCAATTGTCAGTGTCACATGATACTTCAGAATTCATTCTAATATGCTGATTTGTTAATCAATGTTGAAAATAATTGTGTAATGTTTTTTTTTTTTTTTTTTTTTTGGATGAATAGAAAGTTCAAGAGAACAGCATATGTTTGAAATATAAATCTTTGTAACGTTACAAATATGTTTACTGACTCTTGATTAATTGAATTGAACATTTTTACTGACCCCAAACTTTTGAATGATAACAATTATAAAATAATTTAAAATGCTGTTTTAAGAAAGTTTTAGATTAATTATATGTCACTCCACATGACACTGCAGGAATTTTCATTTTGTAACTGTCCTGTAATGATTTTATGAATTTCAGTGTGTGTGTGTGGCACATAAAGCAGTAAAGAGACTGAAGTGTCCTGTGAGGGGAGGGTCAGGGATGAATGGTGGGCACACTCAGCCAATCAGAGCATTGACAGCTCTGTGATGAGTCCGCAGACACCAGGCAGACAATGGCCTAGTAATGGGCCGACACCTCCATCTCTCATTCCATTTATCTGTCTCTTCCTCACCACCCCCCATGCCCTTTTCTATCATTTTCTCATCGAAACATACAAACACACACTCAGAAACACAACTATACACACACAATCCATCTCAGTCTTCACACAAGCAGAGACTAGGGCACTTCTTCAGTAAAGCAGCGACAATTACCTGACCTCTTTCACAGGTAGAGATAAAAAGGGGATGGAGGGAATGAGAGAAAGAATGAATAAAAAGGCAGACAAGACCATTTTCTCCAAGTTAAACCGACTGACCCATAGTCCCGATGCTGAGTCATCTTTACAAGCTTTGTTTAATCTCTTTCTCTACCCTGCAAATAAACCCAGCAGTGAAATCCCCACACTAGCCTCTGGGGATTTAAGATCTGTGGGGATTCCCTTCTGAGCTTCCCAACTGAGAAAGCTCATCAATTAAAACAATTTGCATAATCAATAAAACCCAAAAGGGTCAGGAAGGAAGTGCTATGTCATGACTATGTCATCTCATGCCATAATTTGTGCATAATTTGTGCATAACTTTAAAGCATATAAACTGTGTCAGTACTGTGTCATTTCAAAATGAGTTTCCCTTTCATTAGTCAAACAAACCAATAGTCCGGCATTGGTTGAGCCAACGTTGCTGTGTCATGCTGGTCGGGATGCTCAAACAAACAGAGCAATGTTTTGATACTGGCACAAAGCCACTGTGTTTACGTTTTTAGGGGAATCAACCTACAAAAGGCATTTTAATTGCATAGTGCCGTCTACTGTAGGAAAAACCATTAGATGCATTTTACAGTGTGAGTTTAAATGAAGTCTACCAAAAAAAACCATCAAATACATAACGCAAAGCAGGTTTACAAATCACAGACAACATATCCCTTGACTTTACAATGACAGAAACATGCTAAACAATTTTCAGAATCACCCATGATGGTAGAAACGTTACAAGCAGATGCACCTCAAAAACCTGTTTTGTTGTGTCTGTATATCTACTCACCAGTTAAAGTGAGGTTTATCTGCAATACCTTATAAAAAACCATGTTAAAGATTCAAATAATAGCAAATATATTCAATAATTCTATGAGCACAAAGCTAAAAAGGCAATAATGAATGGCAGTGGGCTTGGGGACCAGCTGACTGAATTTGCTGAGCAGTCACCACAAAAATGTAAACTAATATTTATTTAGAAAACCCAAAAGAGGCAGATGTTTCTCCTGAAACTCCTTAGGAGAAATAGTCGACATATAGGAAGGGTGTAGAGCTATAAATTCAATTTAATGTGAATAGCATTAGCTCAGATTATATGATCTTACAGAAATTAGATGAGAAACATTTGAGATCTTTTGCAGACTTTTGGTATGTTGGCAAATCTGAGCACATGATACTGTTGAGATCTCTTCTGAAGCTTCAGATGAGACACATTTGAGATTACTGGGGTCTTTTTCTTAGGAGAAACACCTGAGAAATCAGGAGACTCCATCTGACCTCCATTTCATCTCATTGGTGTATAGGAGAAACAACTGAGACGTTAAGGAGATCTTATTTATGATTATTCTTTTCTAATGAATGGTCTGCAATTATGAGAAGCTGCTGAGACAGAGGCCCTGTTTACACCTGCATGCGTTTGATCGATCAACTCGATCAACGATGTAAACGGAGTCTAAAACGTTTTGAGCATGTCCAATTTCAACTACTTCCAGAGGTAGTCGAAACCGCATTCGACTGGATTGCTTTGGTAGTGTAAACGCTCATGTGGTCGAATGTGTTCGAACAGCCGCAAAAGATCTGAAAAAGCCCATAAATGTGCCCGCCAGTAGACCCTCCCCTCGAAGAAATCAGAACAGAAGTGGTTGAAAGTGGGCAAATTAAAACACCAGGTGTAAATAGGAAAATGTCTCCCACATCTACTTGTGATCCGATCGACCAAACGCATCTTAATAACAGGTGTAAACAGGGCCAAAGGTCTACCAAAGACCAATCTCCGAGCAAAATAAATGTACTTTTGATTGGCATCTTGGTTAATAAGAACACAGGGATTGGGGCACCTGGATTGCTAGGATCTTTTCAGAGGAGAAACATCTAAAAAGCAGCTAAAAATCTCCATTTAGCCTATTTGTTGTCTACAAGAAACAATTGAGATATTAAAGAGATGGGTTCTGAATGTCCTCATGCTCAACAGACTTCATGTAACACTGATGTGCAGACAGACACAATGACTGCATTCGAGTGTTAGCAAGCATTTTCTTAATTTTCTTCAAAGCCAGACACGCAGGGCTTTAATTAAAGGGTGGGTATTGGGGGTGTTAATGGGATTTTTTTGCTTCAGACAAAACAGCCCCCCCACTCCCCACAATACACCACATTACACTGTGGACGGAATGTCCGCTCAGACAGAATAAGAGCAAGAAGAAAAGAAGAAAGAAAAAAGAGAAGAGACGCACGCATAGTTAACATGCTAAGACCAAAGCAGACCGGTCGGATTCAACATAACTGACAGCCTCATTGCCCCGCGACCGTAGACTGCGGTTTGAAGGTGGGAGGAAAAGGCTTCTGTAAAGTCCAGAACATTCCCCGTGTTTCCTTAGAGAAATAAAAAGATGTTGTTCTAGCCCACGCTGTCTGGCCTCAGACAGGAGTATCAAGCGCTAACTGAAGAGCAGTCTGGTGCAATGCCGTTTCACATCCACCTAACTCATTAATGCAACTGAGAATGGGTTTCGGGTTTCATAATAGGTAGAGAGCTCATTTCACCCTTTTCCTGAAACACAAGCTCCACACATGTGGGTGAAACGGGGAGAGAGTGCGGCAAAACGAACGATCTAGAATCCACAGATGAAGAACGCAGCGTACAATAACAGGAAACAGCAGAGAGAGAGAATAACCCGACTGTTTGTCAGCTCTAAAAGTGTCCATCATGCTCGGTGCACCTCAGTGATCCTCTGACACACACAAACTCAATTACGCCCATAGCTCGCAGTCTTTAATCGCACCAGCTAGAAGTCAGAGAAGTGTGTGTGTGTGTGCGTGAGAGAGTGCGTTTGCACAAATGGACAAATTCAAGATTCTTGAATACAATTTCATCCCGGGTTAACTTAACCTGGACCTAAAAATCATCATTTGATTTATCAATAACTGCACCCTGCACCTGCTCAGCCATGAAACGAAAGTGTGACATTGTGAGTATAAAATAAGAAATAGAGCATAAACTTTGAGGATTTAATTATACAACATTAGAGGATAACCAAAGAAAATGTAAAATTGTAAAATAATGTATAAAATATTTTCCCGCAGATTTTTCAATTCTACTTTTCACTTAAAGTGTTATGCTGATAACATATTTTGTAAAGAAAAAATATTGATTTAGAAAAATGCATATCGTATATAACATTTTTAATATAATGCAAATATATCATTTTAATGAAAGAAATGTTTGAGAAAAAATGCATATTGCATAATTTTTGTAATATAATGCCAATCTATAATTCTGAAAGAAAAAATATTACATTTGAAAAAATACATATTGTAGATAATTTTTTGTAATATAATGCAAATATATAATCCTTATTGAAAAAATATTAAATTTGAAAAAATGCATATTGTTTATCCATGTTTTGTAATATAATGCCAATATATCATTTCAATATTTTTTTTAATTCAATTAGACGATCACTGTTTTTTCTCTAGTCACTATGTAATCACATTAGCTATCAATTAACCTATAACGATCAACTACTAAATTGTTCTGTTCCAACATATGCATTTATGGCCAAAAAGCATGTCCATTACCTGCTCAATAGATGTATGTGAGTGCACAGAGATGTGGCGTGATGTTAATGTGTGTCTATGAGTGTTTCAGTGAATGTGTGAGTGTGATCCGCTCTGATCGTGTGTGTGTGTGTGTGTGTTGGCTCCAGCTGTGCTGTGCTCTCGAGCAGAACAGGAGAGGGAGGTGTAAAGACTGGAGCAGGTTTTGGCCTCCCAGCACCTCTCACCCTCACACTGCACTTCCTCCTCACTAATTAAGACCCACAGCAGGATCTAGAGAACAGCTGGATGACCTGACTGAGTGTGTGTGTGTGTGTGTGAGAGACGGGCGGACAGGGACGGAACGAGCGAAACAGAAGGAGAGAGATCTGTCTGGCCCACCTTCGCAGTGCTTGCCATCTCCCTTGTAACCAGTCTTGCAGATGCACTTGAAGGACTTCGGAGTGTTCTGGCAGAGAGCGTCAATGTGACAGTCATCTGTGGCTTCGGAGCACTCGTCGGCATCTGTGGAGTAATCACATGGGATAAGATTTAGCTGAATGCTTGTTACACATCAATCTGAAAGGATAATAGTGTCAGCAAATAAAAGAGAAGTCACCAGATGAAGATGCTTTGTAAAGTGCCTATTTTGGTTTAAGGCAGCCGAAAATCGAATATTTCAATAGTAGGTCAGTTTCTAAAAGCATGACAGCCTCTCTATTTAAATCAGTACAATACAAAAAACAGAGAAGGGTCATTACATTAATCTTTCAGTTTCATTCATATTGGTTACAAAACCGAATAACATTCAAACAGAAGAGCAAGAATGAGTTCCAGAAACAACTAATCCTTCTCAGCGCAGCACATACCCATCTAACAAAAGACAATCTCGTCAAACTGAATTAGATAAACGTTTTATGTGTTTCTTTTGACAGGAGATTCAGGGTGTGGTAAATGTTACTCTTTGTCTGTTCTGAGAACAGGTTACTTTCTCTTATGGGGATCTTATTGCTGGTTTAGACAGGTGAAACTGAACAGAACAGAATAAAAATGACAAAATCTTATTGAGACAGGACAAGGGCAGTCCGGAAGGAAGAAGTTTAGCCTTTTTAGCCAAGAAAAACGGTCCAATAAAGTGATATATTGATACAGCTAAAAAGCAGAAATTATGCTCATTCATGCTCCAGATACAGAGGTGGATGAATGAGGGAGAATGTTGGAAAGCTAATTTAGGAGATGTTGTCTTTTTGAAGAGGTTAAGGAGGTGGTTTGGTTGGTTATTGATGTGTAGACTCAATCCTGTCACCCCAACAGTGACACACCACTGCCCCCCTTCTCAAACTCTTCTTTGTCTTTTCATGAAATCGTGTGAATTCTTTCAACTTTACGCAAACGTAAAAAGTCGCAGAATCCAACTGATCACCTTTTGCGCAACGGTGCGCTCTTTACATCCAAGCCATAAATACACATGAAGTGTGTGTGTGAGAGAGAGAAAAACAGAGAATCCTTTCTAAAGTTGTGTTTGTGCATTCCATAACTTAATCTGTTAAAGTGCTGTCTATTTAAAAAGACTGAAAACCGGGAAAACCAAAAGTCCGTTATGCGCAATAGTCAGACTCATTTGGAGATGAGTCATTCATCTCGGTTTATTTGCAAAATCATGGTGTCTGACCTAAAATACACACATGAAAATATAAAATACCACAAATCCTTCAGTCGTGTCGTGGTTAAAAAGAACCAACAGACAGTTTTTATTGTTTGTATCATTATTGACTTTTTCCAGGCATTCATTATGGAGAGACACAATATGCGTATTGATGGTGGTGGAGGAGTGAGGGGTCGATAAGCCCCCCGGACAGACCCCATCAGGGCGGCTCATGTTCCTATAGACCCTATGGGAGTTCGAGGAGCTCTCCTTAAGAAATATCAAGAGCATAAAACTGCGCGTTAAACGCGTTCAAATGCCGTATTCCGTAAGTTTTTCCAGCTCTTATGTCAATAACGAGAGCGCAATATTTTAAATATTATGACAAAAAAAAATTGTAGATGAATGCAAGAATAATTAATAATACAGATTTGTTTGCAATTACACTGAAATAATTTGCATACAAACATGCAACCACTGAATTATAGCAAATATCAGGTGTTAAAAGTTTCACCAAAAAATGATGTGAAAGATACAGAAAAAAATAATGAATAGAATGGAACATTTACCTGCGACTGCAACATTTCCCATGACATCCAAAGTATTTATGAGGAGGAAAAACAAACAGACGTCCCAGGAGAAGCAGGCAGGACCCATGGTTAGAGGCTGTGAGTGAATGGACTTCTCCAGTTGTGCGTTTCTTTGATAAGAAGGATTTCTGCTGATGGCAAAGAGAGCACGAGAGCTCCAGCCGCCTGCTGATTGGCTTGCGCACATTTGAGGAGGAGATGGGAGGTGGAAGAAAGGGGGACAGAGAAAGAGAGAGAGAGAGAGAGAGAGAGAGAGAGAGAGAGAGAGAGAGAGAGAGAGAGAGAGAGAGAGAGAGAGACCTTTCTCTCTCTCTCTCTCTGTGCGCGCGCCAAAATCTAGATAGATAGATAGATAGATAGATAGATAGATAGATAGATAGATAGATAGATAGATAGATAGATAGATAGATAGATAGATAGATAGGGTCATTATATGTCATATGAAAAAGTACAAAAGCAATAACAGTCTGAATTATGGCAATAAATATAACAAATGTAACTGATAGCATATCTATAGCCTTTCCTAGGCAATTGTTAAATGGACATTTAAACATTGCCTACTGAAAGGGTTTCTCAGTTTGGATTAATCCAATCATCTCAGAATGTTAAAAGTTTATAGTAACTTTATAGTTAAACAAAAAGAAAAATCGCTTTTGAGTTTTAGTTGTGTGAGAGAAGCAGCTTATTTAAAGCTAGGTAATCAATAAAATACCAATCACAGGAGAGGTCATACTGCCCCCTGCCGACGGAATGGCAGTACACACATTGTCAAAAGCACTGTGGTTGTGCCATTATACAGTGACACATTCATTTGAATGACTTTTCTAGTTGCGTGTAATTACTGGATATGATTTTTGAATCTAATTTGATAAATATTGCATTTTACATTCACAAAAAGCTAAATGACAAATATATATATATATATATATATATATATATATATAAGAACCCAGGCTACTACTTTATGACTGTTAAATATTATATTAGGATTATATTATATTAGCCTAATAATATTATTTTATTTCCAGGCCTGAAAATCACGAATTCCCTGATATTTCCATGTTTTATATGAGCATAAAAACCCTGTATACCAAGGTAAGCTACTTATAAAAAAAAAATAGAAGTAGGCTACCATAAAACTTTTTTTTTTTTTTTTAAAGGGGGAAAAAGTGAGAAGCCTTTTAAAGTGAGAAATAATAGTTTTTGTGACCTCATGCAGGGCACCAAAACGAAATCTTTGACGCATTATCATCAAGACTTGAGACATGTCTAGCGTTTACAACACAGACATAGACAAACAAACAAACAAACAAACAACAAAGAGACAGACAGACAAACAAACAACAAAGAGACAGACAGACAAACAAACAAACAGACAGAGTCCTCCTAGCTGTGAAGTAATTGTCTCTCTGAGGGTCTGAAAGACGCGCTCCATGTATAGTTCTTAACTTTTACATTTGCCCTTTTCACAAGTAAAAATCCTGTGTCTGAAACGCGCTGCACAAGTTGAGTGAACGCGCGCGACGCAAAGGAACGCGCCGTGTGACGTAACATAATTCTAGCCAATCGCAGTGCAGGTACGCCAAGCGGTTGCGTGTCATGGCGTCCTCCTTGAAGGGGGTTGGGTTCGCTGATTCATAATAACTGCGATATTTTACATTCCCACGATCAGCGGAGCGGCTCTAACGCGTTTAGGATATTATTGCACTAACAATGGGGACTGTGCACGCACGGGTAAGTGTTTTCTTAATAACGCAGGGTGAAATATTCTTGTTTTGCCTGTGACCTCTTGCGCTCAGAATTATTGTGCTGGTTTATTGCTTGTTGTTGTATTGTTAAATAAAGCTGGTCGTCTTTATGTACATGACATTGGATATTAGCTATGCATATGTGCAGAATATTTGCAATGTTTCTTTGTTTTTTTTTTGTAGAGTATGGATTCTTACCCCATGTATGGGCGAGATCTGGGCGTCAACACAGATGATATGGAAATGATGGAGGCGGTGCAAGAAACTAAGCAAGAGGTTTTAGAAAATAAAAATGTAAGTTGTGTTAAACTGACACTGACTTCTTTTAAATCGTTTTAAACTTATGAAATGATACTACCATGTTTGTTGGTTTTGGATATGGTTATTATACCATGTATATGTCATGGTACATGAATATAGTGAACATGAATATATCTTTTCATTTCTGACTTTACCACCCTACAAAAAAGTACCATAAAACTCTGATGCTATTAGATGGCAATGTCATAGTATTTACATCGTATTCCAAAGTACTTCCAAGAATACAATTGTGCATGTCCAAAAACATGGTATTACCGTTGTATCATGTCTAAAATCTGCAGTCACACACTATGACATCTCTGTTCTCTTCTAGGTTGTTGTACAGCATGTCAACATTGAAGGGTTGGGCAGAACTAAAGAGGATTACTTGGGCTATGAAATCTCTGATGTCTTCACTGCCAGAAACCTGGTTGAAGTAAGTGAGCTGTCAAGAAGGTCAAAGTGTTTATTAGGACTGGTTATTATGAGTAGCGATAGACCAAAATGGTCCGAGGCGGATCTGCAGATTAACGTGTTTTAGTGGACAGTGCACTTTTTTTCAATTTCAAATATATATTTTTGCTTTAGATAAAAACGTCTGTAAATGCATAGATTATTAGTTACATAGATACAATTATTCCTAGCTATGTCTTATGTGCTGACATTAATTGTATACAGTGTATCAGCATTAAATAGGCCATATATATCAGCCATGAAGAAACCCTATTGGTCGATCACAAATTTAGTAGACAAGGTAACAAGCCCAGTCTTTTGTTCAGGTGATGAGGAAATCCCATGAGGCCAGACAGAGGTTGCTCCGTCTTGGCATATTCAAAGACGTGGAGGTGGTGATTGACGTCTCAGAAGGTACAGCATCCATAACATCTTCATGCCCAATTTAGTTATGGACAGTTTAAAACGAACTAGACCTTAATGCCTACGGTCAGTAGAAGCGTCCAGTTTTTCTATCCTGAGCTGTTGCGTTCTACTTCCGACATTTACAAATTGTACTTCAAGCAAACCACTGTGCTGGAGAATATTAACCTACACCAGCTCATTTACATACTCATAAAGACAGAAAAAAAACTGTGGGTCCAAAAGTCAGCCTTTTTATTATCAGTATTAAATGTGTGTATATATACAGTATACACAGTACATAGGAGAATTGCAATGCTAATTTTCATCTATGAATTTGATTTCATAGAGGAATCTACCATGCATTACATTCAGCTACAGTGTTGTTCATAATATGCTGTCTTTCTGATCTTCTCTTTAGGAGCCAATGCTCTGCCGAATGGACTTGATGTTACATTTGAGGTTACTGAGCTTAAACGACTTACAGGCAGTTATAATACCATGGTTGGAAACAATGAAGGCAGTATGGTAAGAACCATTATACACACAGAAATTACTTTGCATCCTAACCAGGTGTGACGTCTGTCCACACTGAAATAAAAAATACTGCATGACCAACAGCCAATTATAACATATGTGATAAGGATGGGATTTTAGACCAATGAGATTTTACTGTGGCCGTGGCTACACATTGCAACACTGCAGGAATAGTACCAAAGTGATGTGTGAAATGTCCTGTCAATCATCTTTTTGACCATTGTTGTTATTGTTGTGTTTTCGGTAACTGAAGAAAAGCTAAAATAAAGTAAAATATAAATAGTGGAAAATAAACTTGAAAACTGAAATAAATTAATTAATACGTTTAAGTGCTAAAATTACTAAAAATAAAACTGAAATTATTTATTTTCATTTATTTTTCAAGCCAGATGGAAATATTAAAAACAAAACAAAAATCACAAATTAAAATGAAACTGAAAATAAATGTAAAAAATCTAATTCAAAATATGACAAAATTTGGTATATACATATATAAAAAGGCACTTTTACTCTCAAATAAGATTTTCTTTCATGCTATGAATAGAATAAAATTTAATATGAATATTTATAATAACATTTACAGTCAGTGTGAGTATTGTTATATTATCACTAGTGCTGTCAAATCGATTTATCACGATTAATTGCATCTAACATAAAAGTTTGTAAATATATAGATACATACACACACACATACACATATATATTGCAATTAATCAATTTGACAGCACTAATTATCACTCTTTCTTAGATTTTCTGTGTAGTTTCATTGTGCTACTGCATTTGTGTGTTTGTACCTCTAAAGGTCTTGGGTATTAAACTTCCAAATATGATTGGCCGAGGGGAGAAGCTCACCTTTCAGTTTTCCTATGGAACTAAGGAGACGTCCTACGGCCTGTCCTTCTTTAAACCACAGTCGGGATATTATGAACGCAAGTATGTTTTCTGCAAACAGCGTAAAACTTTAAAGATGAAGTGTGTAACTTTTCTTCGATGTTAAGATGCACGTGCACGTTTTTTTCTATTAAATAGATATCTTTGCTTTGTGTAGCTTCACTCTAAACCTGTACAAAGTCACCGGCCAGTTCCCGTGGAGCTCTCTAAAAGAGACGGACAGGGGAGTTTCTACAGAGCTCAGTGTAAGATGTTAAACGTGACTTGTGATTTTAAGGCATTGGTTGTGCTTAATAATGAAAGATACAATGCGATGTGTGTCTTGCAGTTCCCTCTGTGGATGACGGATCACACTCTGAAGTGGGAGGGTGTGTGGCGCGAGCTGGGATGTCTGGCCCGCAGCGCCTCCTTTGCCGTGAGAGAGGAGAGCGGACACACTCTTAAATCCGCCCTTTCTGTAAGCTCTGCTTTGTTGCGTTAAAGTTTTGGCTCCGTCCTTTCAGACTGATTTCATGGATTTCTTGTCTCTTTACAAGCACACCATGGTAGTAGACACCAGGAACTCTGCCATCCTCCCCCGAAGAGGTGCCTTACTGCGGCTCAACCAGGTGTGTGAACTTGAACATCAGCCCAGAACTTTTCAGTAGCTGTTTTGTGTTTCTTCGCTCACCGTTAGTTTGCCCCACAATGTCCATCACTGATTAAAACTGTCTGGACAATGCTCTGTTGGTTTAGGAGCTGGCAGGATACACCGGCGGAGATGCCAGCTTTCTCAAAGAGGACGTTGAGCTGCAGCTTAACAAACCATTTATCTGGGGATCGGTGCGTGTGGTCTTCATTCACGTATATTGTTATAGATATTTCTGGTTTTGACATTGTTTATCATGCTTTAACTGCCTTAGAACGTTGCTATTAAAGGACATTTGTGATATTTGGACATTAGTATTATTAAGTAGCTCTAATGATTTTCTCTTATAGGTGTTATCCGCATCTTTATGGGGTGGGATGCTCTTTCCTCTTGGGCGTCAGCCTACCTCTATTGCTGACAGGTGTGTGTGTGTTTGTTTGCTTGCTTTTAGGTGGTTGCTCCATTGTCCCTTGAAATGTTTTATAGTTATAATTGATTATAAATGTATGATTATGTGGTAATAAAAACCATCTTGTATTGTTTAAAGAAACATTTTAGAATGATAAAACCACACTGTGCTCAATTAAAAAGGCATTCAGAAAAGACATGTTTAGACTCATTTAGAGACTGAATTAAAGAGGCCATATTATGCTTTTTTTCAAAGTCTTGATTTTGTTTTTAGGATCTACTATAATAGGTTTTTATGTTTGAATGTTCAAAAACACATTATTCTTCACATATAAGGTTACAACACCTCTCTTATTAATATAAACTTCAGTCAGTCGCACTATTTTTTTTCCCCTACAAACCAGTTCACCGGAAACTCTGCCAGTCAATCACTTCCAGAGTGTTTCGGTCCGGAAATGTCACGCCCCTTACTATAACCATGACTTTCAGCTTCTCACACTTGGGCCGCATCAAAAATCACATACTAAATTTGAATTATAGTTCATTAAAGATGAGTAGGTAATTACTTCCCAACTGCTAAAAAAGTATGATTTACATAGTATGAAGGATGAATGTAATTCGGACATACTACATTTGCCATGCTGTCATGTCACTGTCAGTTTCCCTGCTTCACTGACATTCACAAATCCTCTCCTCGTATGTGCACGTCAGAATCTCGATGGAAGTAGTCGGTCATCTGGGAACTTTGTAAAGCATAACAGGTCCTCTTTAAGAGGTCAACCAGCCTGAACATGTCTAAGGCAGAGAGCCATCTCTCATTGGCTGATTGGTGCTTGCAGCCAGAGGTCTTATGTTTATAGCGTTTTATAAATTACATTGTGCATGTGTGTTTTTCTGTCAGGTTCTACCTGGGCGGCCCAACCAGTGTCAGAGGTTTCGGCATGTACAGTATAGGACCTCAGAGTGAAGGTACAGGTGTATGTGTGTGTGTATATATACATAGGGTATGAACACAGCATACACATTTTTGTGTATAATTTTTTTTCTTAATGTTTCTGATTTGATATCTTACCTGATCAGGTGATTACCTGGGTGGGGAAGCGTATTGGGCTGGTGGGCTTCACCTTTACACACCCCTCCCGTTCCGCTCAAACAAGGGCGGTCTGGCTGACCTCTTCAGAACACACTTCTTCCTTAATGCTGGAAACCTTTGCAACCTCAACTACGGTCAGTAGTCATTTTCTGAAAGCTTGTAGTTTTTTATTTTTTGTCTCAGAAAAAGTCGATTAGTTTTAACTAAGAAAGTGCAGTTGTCTGTTGCAGGGATATTATTGTTAACTAAAATAAAAAAAATATTAAAAGTAATTCAGAATATTAATAAAAACTATTACTATTAATAGTTGCTAAAATAACACTAGTCTATAGTCATTGATTGAGTATATGCATTGGAGCCTTTTGTCCACATGGTGACGCTATTGTTGCAATGAAACTCCAGGATTACACTTTCAAGTTAGAGAATACAGTGGGCAGAGTATTATGAAAACTTCATGTGGTGTAAATCAAGCTGTTTATCGCTTCACAGTAGTATTAGCCTGTAATTCTGCACTGTGTTTGGGTAGGAGAGGGACCACGCGCACATCTGCAGAAGTTAGCGGAGTGTATCCGTTGGTCTTACGGCGCTGGTATAATTCTACGCCTGGGAAACATTGCTAGGCTTGAACTCAATTACTGCTTCCCCATGGGTGTTCAAAGCGGAGACAGGTACATATACACATCCACTGAACCATATTCATGCATAAAGGTTGGGTAGGCAATGCTTTATACTGGTTGAAACTCTCTTCACATACTGATAGCAAACACTAATAGAAGTGGTCAGATTCAATATAGTTTTTAATTTCCCCAACATTTAATAACAGCATTGTAACCACTGATTTAAAACCTAAATTGTGTTTTGCTCCCTGACAGGATATGTGACGGTGTTCAGTTTGGAGCAGGCATCCGTTTCCTGTGATCTCCTCAACTGCTGTCCTACTGTTGCAGCAGGGATTTGTGGGATAGCACATACGATTTTTGTAATGTTTTTGGATGTTAAACACAAATTGAGGGATCCCTACTGCATGCACGCTCTGAGGATGCACTTTGTTTTTGTACCTTTTAGACAAAGAAAGTGTTTTTCCTGCATACCTCTCTCACTGTTTGAATAAGTGTCCAGTGTTAAGTGAACGAAAATGTATGACATCTCATCCAGTCTGCAAGGAGACTGCAGGTGCTAAAAGAGTTAGGCTTTTACAGTTGTTTTCAATGAGGAGAGCTTTAGTGATTATTCATGATCAAGCTGTTAAACCTGAGATTCAAATCCACACCACCGTCCACTCGTATGTGTTTTTTTGTTAGCCAGTGTTTCAGTCAGTTCAGTCATGCCAAACTAGATAATTGACTTGATTCAAACTGACCTCACGGAATGAGTAGAGAGTTGAAGTCCCCTTCGTGAAATCCACCAGCAGTGCTTTATTATTAGGACACTTTTTATTATCGTTTGAACTTTAAAATTATGTTATATTGTGCACAAGGAATAAACCTCCTGGTTCCCTAATGCATTTGCTCTTATTTTGTCATCATTTAAGAAAAGCACAAAATATTGTATTACATTAAACGGCTGAAACTGAGTTGTCAAACACAACAGACATCTATAACAAGGCATTTCCTACAGGCCAAGGCTGTACGTGTGAACCGCTAATCGAAAGAAAATTACAGGGTCTGCTGGAGACATTACTGGGTGAACGATAAACATTTGAGGTTGAAAAATCTGAAAGATGAAAGATCTCAAAGGCTCATATTAAACTACTTGTTACAAAACTGTGGTTTTAGTCCCTTGAGTGCCAAAACACACATCAGAACAATTTTTTCTGTCCATCAAAGGTGACCGGCAGGTCATGAACAGCTTGATATCTGTCATGGAAAAATAAACTGAAATGTGTCCAAACTAGAGCCAAATAACTGACCTTGAGGCAGTGGTGTAAAGTATTTGAGTAAATGTATGTACTTAAGTAACTTTTTGGCTACTTTGTAATTTGACTGAGTATCAAAGATACAAGCAATTTGTACTCTCTACTTGACTACATTTTTGAAGGAGTATGTACTTATTACTCCAATTTGCAATTACTCGTTAGATTTTGCATGGCACATATCCTTTTTCAGCAGCAGTTTATTTCTGATACAAAAGAAGCGATTGCACCATCAACATGGCATAGAAGTTTTGCCCCTTGTTCACCCAAACTTGTCAACAAGGCAACATTAGCAGGTAGTTGAGGATCACAGGTGTTTCATATATGAGATGAGGCTGAAACCAACACATCCAGAGCAAGTAGTATAATTTTACTAAAAAATATTTTATTTATCCGTTATATTTTTATATCCTTTATGAAGGATATCGGTTTACTATGCCTGTTTTGAGAACTTGAGCTTAACTGAGACTTGAGTGTTTGTAGACGTTTAAGAGCCTGTTGTGTTGACCTTGATTTATTGCAATATTGAGGTGTTCAATTATATTTTGATTTTGAAAATAAACGTGTGATTGCTCTCCTCACAAATCACCTGTTTCTTGTCTTTCACTGACATGTCTCCTGGGAGTTGAGGACTTGCGCATCGTTGAGCCTACATTTTATAAGTAAAAAAAATACTTAAGTACTGTTCACATCAGATACTCTAATGCCCGGTTTCACAGACAAGGCTTAAATGCATGTTTGAAATCTTTTAACGGAAAGCAACTTGCACTGACTGTTAAAATATGTCAGTGCCATTCAATGTTTTGTCTCAAGATGCACATTCCAAGGCACATTTATAAAAGCTAATTAAATGTCCTAATTGAACTAAGGCCTGGCTTAATCTAAGCCGTGTCTGTAAATCCAGCTAAGACTCATTGGAATTGGAGACTTGTAACCTGTAATGGAGTCATTTTCACTGTACTTTTACTAAAGTATGGTTTTCAGGTACTCTTTACACCTCTGCCTTGAGGTAAAGACCAAACTAGAAAAAAGGGTGCTTTTAAAAAGAAGCAATATTCTTGTAAATTTGGGTTTTGCCTCTAATAACAACTACGCTCAGACGTTTACGCGCATCTGTCTAAATAAATAGCCGCCGTGACGTACGGACCGGGAGCGCGCACGCACTGAACTCGCTTGCGCGTCGGGTCAGTCTGGTTTCGCTGCTACAGCCGCACACTGACCACATACAGTCAGCGAACCGCAGGTGTGAGTTTACAGTAGCGCATGTTCCCAGCCCACCACCCCGGACTGTAATCGTGATCTTTCTTTTAGTGTTTATAGCATTTTTTTACCATGTTGTGGACGGCGAACACGATCATGAGGAAATTCTCCTCGAGCTCTGTGAGTAACCGCATCTTCTGCATTGTTGGGTTTGCCATAGATTGGAATGAATGAATAAACTCATACGTGAAAATGTGCTGTATTGAAGGTAGACACATGCATACACCTTTAAACAAGTTTATATATGTTGGTGACCTCTTAAATAGCATTATTAAACAGGGGTTACCAATGCACAGTTATTGTAAGCATGCTGTCAGCTGATATAACCCGGTGTCTTAGTGCAATGTTGTAGGTTTCATACTTGTAAATTAATTCGCGATATATGCATACTATTTGCATGTTAATTAGATATAGGCTAGTATTTTATACAGTTAAACCGTTTTGGGATCCCGTTTTTGCCACGTTGCTTGGTCGGATTACTTCTAGTGGACAGATCCGTGGCGAGTTGCATCAGCAGGGGGTCGAGAATATGAGGGCAGATCATATTACTAATGTCACTATTACTAGAACACAAACTATTCAGCAACTTCAAATCACACGTGCACTGATAGATAATCATATCGCAAGCATTAATATAAAAGAGTAATCATAACATAAACAAGCGAACAACTTCAATACCTGTTTATTGTGTAGGCAATGCCTGAGCTGTTTATGTCTCCAATAGATCTTCATTTTTAGACCCATTGTGCATTACAATTTCAAATTACTTTATTGACATGATTGTTTTGCATACAAGATTGCCAAAGCAGAAGTATGTACACACAAAGCAAAAACTGTGATTTAAAAGAAAAAAATACAATTAATAATAATATAGAATGGAATAGTCTTTCAGTGAGATATTTGGATCAATTATGCACTCATATTTAGTAAAAAAAATGTTAATAATAATGTATATTATTTATAGTTTATAACCGTTTGTCCTCCTTTTTATCATCTTGAACATTGTCATTTCATTTGTCATTGACCCACTGTTTTGTTGTACAGACAGTGAATGAACTACTGATATGGAGATCAGAGCAGCGGTTAGTTTTCGAGAACAAAGGGCCCATATAGGGCCGATTATGTTTCAAGTTTTAATGTTGGTGACAGTTTACGTTAAACCATAAAGTTTTGTCTGGTGTGCTTGTTTTGACGTTTTAATATTTAAATACTCTTTCACACAGGCTTACTACCAAAATAAGCTGAAGTTAGCCCTGATTGGCCAGAGCTTGTTTGGACAGGAAGTGTACACAAACCTCCGCAAGCAGGGCCATAAAGTGGTGGGCGTATTCACAGTTCCTGATAAGGACGGCAAGGCGGACCCCCTGGGTAAGTGTCAGATGGGTGGGGGTGGGATAGATTGGAGCTCTGAACGTTTTTTTGTAACTGTAGTGTGTCATGGGAGCTGGGAAGCCACATTTGCATTTTGCAGCTACATGTGTGAAAATGTTCATTTTAAGTGCCACAGAAGATGAATCCTTCTAATCAAAATTTTCAGGTTTGTGGATTACATTAAGGCCATCATTGTAGTAATGAACTCTAACAGGAAGTGAGGTTGAACACCAGTGTCCTACTTCAGTCACTATTGAATTCCTGATCAGCACATTGGTTCACAACTGAGTGTTTATGTTTGTGTGAGGCGCAGGGTCAGAGAAGAAGTACATCCCGCATAATGATCGCATTGTTTTGGTGAATAGTGGTGTGAAGCCATGTGAGGTGAAAAGTCCACCCGTGATCGGAGCATTTGGGATCTATGTGAGAACAGAGTTTGTATGAATAACATAGAAAAGTTCACCACTCATTACATCAATGTGTCATTGTACGTTGAGTTATTACAAAAAAACTCCATTTATATATATATATTATGATGATTATTATTATTATTACTAATCTCCAATGGTACACATGATTATGTAATATGCTGATTACCATTTTAATAACCATATTCAGATGGTGAAAAGTACCCACGTCACTAGACTTTTGAAGTTATAACTGTTTATGACTTTCAGATAAGGACAAGGTCCGTTACTCAAGTATGCATGATATTGAATATATCTATTCAACTAAAATAAAGTGCTACCTATATTTTGCTCTGGCTCTTTGTTCATTGAAGTTGGCTAAAGTCTGAATATGCCAGGTGCGACCTGGTTTTATTTCAGATAGCTTATGTAACCTTTCAGGACCAATCTCTCTCTGACCTTCAGCGGTGGTGGCGGAGAAGGACGGGACGCCGGTGTTTAAGTTCCCACGGTGGCGGGTGAAGGGTAAACCCATCCCAGAGGTGGTGGAGGCGTACAAAGCTGTGGGCGCTGAGCTGAACGTCATGCCCTTCTGCTCCCAGTTCATTCCTATGAATCTGATCGACTTCCCCAAACATGGATCCATCATTTACCACCCCTCCATCCTGCCCAGACACAGAGGAGCCTCAGCCATCAACTGGTGAGATGTTACGAAAGTTTCACTCTGAGATCTTTATATGGACACTAGTGGTTGAGCGTGTTTAAATTAAATGGATTTAACTCTTAAATGAATACCTTGGGTCTTTCTTGACCCAGAACATCATTCACTACCCTCCCCCTCAATAATTTTTTTCAAGTTAGACATCAACCTTCTTAGTAGTATTCCTCAATCTATTTATTATCAACAATATAACTAGCCTGACGTCGTCATACTCAGATTCTAGTCAGAATATGAGTCTGATACTGCTCCATTGGGCTGTGATTATGGGGCGTGTTTCAACCGAACCAGGAAGGAAAATGCCTCTGCACTCAATTGGATAGACCTACAACCAATCAGAGCAATGGAGTAAGTGATGTATGTTCTTCATTCATCTTTCCGATCGACAAATGCCTTGAAATCTCAATTCTCCAGTGGCAGTCATCTGTTAACGAATTCAACCCAAGCGCTCGTTGGTGACGTGGATGATTATGTTACTGTTGATCATCTGTCCATCATCGTATAAAGCCCGCCCTGACAATTTGATTGGTCCGAACAGCTTTTGTTCGGGCATAATAGCTCCACAACGGTTCAAGTCCAGACCGAACTTCCCGACCTAAAAATGTTGTGGGCGGGGCTAAGTTCGGCTGGCATCCAGGCTACAATATACAATATAACAAGAAAAAAACAAAAATGCTAAAAAAAAAAAAAAAGTCTGTTTTCGAATACATTTTTTGTCAAAAGTGTTTAGGGTCACTAGCGACCCGAGGTGTGTAATCGTGTAAGTATAGTTTTTCTGTGCAACAAAAGTTAAATCTCTGATGACTCAATAAGTGCAATTCACCTTCATTCCTCATGTCGGATACACAATGATGATGTGACGTTTCACTCATAATTACCGCAGACGTAAAACAAAAGAAAACACACAAGTATCATCAGCAAAACTTGAAATGGCTCAGCGATTTACTGCAGAGCAAGTACTGAACGCAATCAAATATTAGATCTAGAGAAGAAGCTGTCAGCAATCAAAATATTGATTCTGAAGACGTTGAAACCTATAGTTTTGAGAATATGCTTGAGATGCCGAATATGAGCCAGATGCTGAATGTACTGGGGAAATTATCTCTGATGATGACAGTGATGACAGATGAGACAGAAAATCTGCTCAAATTGAAATACGAAATATGCTTTATTTTAATCTTTAGTAATTTATATTAAAATGTCAGAAGATCAATCTGTGTTAGATATAGATCCGGGTCACTAAAGACCCAGATATGTAATAATGATTGTCAAAACATTGATGCATTTAAGGGTTGCATTCCTGTATGCAGGACACTAATCGAGGGCGATAAGAAAGCAGGATTTAGTATATTCTGGGCTGATGATGGTTTGGACACTGGCCCCGTCCTACTACAGAAGGAATGTCCAGTAGAGCCCAACGACACAGTGGACACACTTTATAACCGCTTCCTGTTTCCAGAAGGCATCAAGGCCATGGTAACTATCAAGAAAACATTATAACCTGTTTTATGCAAACTAAACATTCGATTTTGAATCTGAGTTTACTTTAAAATGTGTGTTCAGGTAGAAGCCGTACAGCTCATTGCAGATGGCAAAGCTCCCAAGATCCCTCAGCCTGAAGAAGGAGCCAGCTATGAAGGAATCCAAAAGAAATCCAATGCCAAGGTGACACATAAAAACAATTATGTAAATCAGGCTAAATGTAATTAAGCTGTGGTTTTTAGGACACCAGTTTATCCGTCATTATCTGCCTCTCTTTCTCCAGGTGAATATGGCTCAGCCGGCAGAGGCCATCCATAACTGGATCCGTGGTCATGATAAAGTTCCGGGTGCCTGGGTTGTCATTGATGGAAAGGTGCGTTTTCTAAACACACAGTTCGTTTGAATGATTCTTGAACAGAGCACTATAGGCAGTGCACTTTCAATAATGAATCTCGCTCATAGGAAAACTCAAGACTAATTCTGAGTGGATGATGTTTTTACTGGATAGTAATGAGTGTGTGTGTGTGTGTGTGTTTTGCTCTGTAGCCGGTAACGCTGTACAGCTCGTCGATGCTGAGCGGGTCGTTGCCTGCCGGTCAGCCAATAGAGGTGGAGGGGGCGTCTCAGCCTGGACTCATTGCCAAATCTGGGCTTGTTCTTTTCGGGTCTGATGGAAAAGCGGTTCGTTTCTAGTGTTTTATTTACTTAGTTTCTAAGCTTTTAATGCATTAAGTCTGCATCATGAAGATTATTCATTGCTTTAATATAATATCACTGTGCAGCTCCAGGTGAAGAACCTGCAGTTTGAGGATGGAAAGATGATTCCTGCATCCAAATACTTCTCATCAGAGGAGGCCGCCAGTTTGGATCTCACAGACGACGAGAAGAAAATGGCAGAGGAGATCAGGGTATGTGTATGCGTCAAAATGCATTTTAGATATATATTTAATTTGAGTAATGATGCCATTTGTCTTTTGTTTCATACTTGTCTAGGCGATATGGAAAGGTATTCTGAGTAATGTTCCAGGTATTGATGAAACAACCGATTTCTTTAAGTCTGGAGCTGCTTCTATGGATGTAGTCAGGTGGGTCTGACCTTCATTTATTTATTTTTATTAATCTTATTTATTTATGTACTATTATAGTATTTATTAATATTTTCAATTAGCTTTCATTTTTATATTTAAATGCAAGTATTAAAAAAAATACGTTTAAGTTTTTCTATCTGTAATTTATATCGTATTTCAACTTTATTTCAATGACAATTTATTTAATTTACCATTTTTATAAATAGTTTTAGTTTCCAATAACAACACTGAAACTAAGTGGCAAAAACATCAAAACTGTTGTGACAACTCATTTCACATGCAAAGAGTTTAGCCAGTCATAGCAGAGGTCATTTACATAGTAAAGTCGTACATGTAGCAAAAACAGTTTGTTTAATTGTAAGGAGGCAGTAACTATTTTTGAAGAAGGAGACCTCGATGAGCATAATAAGTTGAGTATGTGTTACTGTGATTGTTTGATTTAGATTGGTGGAGGAGGTGAAGCAGAAATACGGAGGAGTGCAGCTTCAGAATGAGGACGTCTACATGGCCACCACCTTCCAGAGTTTCATCCAGATGTTCGTCCGACGCCTGCGCGGAGAAGACCAGGAGGAGGAGCTGGTCATCGATTATGCAACAAAAGATGTCAATAACATGACTGTGAAAATGCCCTACCAGTGTTTCATCAATGGCAAGTTTGAGAATGCAGAAGATGGAAAGACATACAACACGGTGAACCCCACAGATGGCTCGGTAAGCTCAGTCGTCTCAAACACACACACACACGTAAACACACCCCTATTATTCTAATGGTTGCGTTGTGTTTTTTCAGGTGATCTGCAAGGTGTCGTACGCGTCAGTGGCAGATGTGGACAGAGCGGTTAGTGCAGCCAAAGAGGCCTTTTATGACGGACCCTGGGGTAAAATGAACCCCCGTGACCGCGGCAGGCTACTCTACCGGTAAGATGGAGAGAGTTTGTGTTGAGTTTTGTTGACATATGAACGAAAAGCCAAACGCATTTGCTAAGTAAATAGTAATATTGTTGTATTACAACTCTTCATTTGATCAAGAATTGATTTCACAGAGGGCAGTTTTCATACTTTATGACTTCTTTTTGGCTTCTTTTGTGTGCAGTGTGGCTGACCTGATGGAGGAACACCAGGAGGAGTTGGCCACTATTGAAGCTATTGACTCTGGTGCCGTTTATACCCTGGCCTTGAAAACACACGTAGGCATGTCCATTCAGACCTTCAGATACTTTGCTGGCTGGTGTGACAAGATCCAGGTCTGTGTGTTCGCTGTGCAGGCGCCTCTTCAGTATATACATTTAATAATTTCCTCTTATTGACGCATCATATCCTGTTCCTCACAGGGCTCAACGATACCCATCAATCAGGCCAGACCCAATCGCAACCTCACCTTTACAAAGAAAGAGCCTCTGGGGTGAGTCAGTGAGTGTTAATGTGTGTGTGTTTATGTGAATTTGATGATCATAAATATGTGACATGGTGTTTGTTTGTGTCTCAGTGTGTGTGCCATAGTGATTCCCTGGAACTACCCACTTATGATGTTGGCGTGGAAGAGTGCAGCCTGTCTGGCGGCGGGAAACACACTTGTCTTAAAACCTGCTCAGGTAAAACATTCAAACACACATACAAAAATATTAATAGTTCAGATTTTATATATCGTCGCTGCCCGATGAAACTCACGTATGTCCAAAACGGTTACTTTTCAGGAAGTGAAAAAAACACCGTAATCTCAAAAGCAGTTGAACGTAGCGTTGTCATACTTGGTACGGCATCTTTAAATGTAACCATACTCTTGCCAGTGTAATGATATAATCCACATTTGACCAAAATCGAGTTTAAATGGACATACGTGCATATTTTACAGTAACGGTGGTCGATACGCGTTCTTCCGATCATTAATTAGAATGGTCAAGTCGCGTTTCATATTGACAGATGAATAGGCTACGCTCAGTTTATTAAATACGCTCAGTTTATTAAATGTCTCTTGCAAACTATGAAGGGACAATGAATCAATACACTGACATGGCAATACTAGACAGATACTTTGTTTGCACAGTCCTACCGTAATTTTGTCACTCCTAGACGTACGTCTGGCGTCAGGGGGAAACGTTTACCTCGATAAAGTTAGGCCTACTGTAAAGGAAAGTCATTGTCTCACCAGGCTATGTTTCCAGAGACGCTTAAGATGAAACTTCACGAGACCATAGACTGTAAAAAAATACAAACTAGATATATATTCCTTTGATTTTTCCAGGTAACCCCACTAACTGCACTGAAGTTTGCTGAGTTAACAGTCAAAGCTGGCATTCCGAAAGGCGTTATCAACATTGTTCCAGGATCAGGTGAATACATTAAAGGAATATTCCAGGTTCAATACAAGTTAACCTCTGTGAACAGCATCTTCTGTGGCCTGTTGCTAAACACCACAGAAAATAATTGCATCTTACGAGTTAATTTCTCCCTTCCCAAAAAATCTAATTTACAATGGAAACCTACAGGACTAGACATTCTAGAAGGTTTTAAAAGCAAAAAGCGTGTTTGTTTTATTCCACAATTATATTCCAAACAAAAATGTGTTATGTGAGCTGTGAAGATTCTAAAGATCATTTTTGTTTTTCAGAAGTATTTACTGTGTTAAGTAATGACTGACATTTCTGTCATGTCTTAGGTGGTCTGGTCGGGCAGAGGATGTCCGATCATCCTGATATCCGCAAGCTAGGTTTCACAGGCTCTACTCCCATTGGCAAACAGATCATGAAAAGGTGAGTCCCATTTGTGTCATTTCACTAAAATCAACACCGTAATCTATTAGTCTGTTACTATTGCTCAAATGAGTCATGTACAATGACAGTGAATGGTTAAAACTCTGAAAGAGCCTCCGGCTGATGATGTCGATCCTGTTGCAGCTGTGCGGTCAGTAATTTGAAGAAGGTGTCGCTGGAGCTGGGTGGTAAATCTCCCCTCATCATCTTCAGTGACTGCGATATGGACAAAGCAGTGAGAATGGTGAGAAAAGACAGCTAGAGCCTGAAAATACAGAATATAAGTCAACATCTGCTGAAGGGTTATTAAATGTAACAAATCATGTAAAATGTTTTTGCAACTTTGATAATTGCCTTAATCTTAACTTAGAAGATAATGATCAAACTACATTTTATAAAAATCACCTGTCAAGTTTATTAAATATATTCAGCATATGAGAGTCGAACCACAGGGATCAATCATTTAACAGTTCATCTATTGCCAAAACTGGTGAAGTGATTGATGCCCATGAGTGTGTTATGTCCATGTTTTTAGTTCTTATATTCCAACCAAGTTTACTTATTCCAACGGCTTGTCAAAAATGATACATTCAGCTGACGCAAATTCGTTGACTCTTGAAAAATAAAGTACATTTTTTTTACCAGGAAAGGAGTGGTTTTGATGCACAAAGTTGTTTTTATTGTATCTTATCACAAAAGTCTTTTATTTAAACCCATGAAATGCAAATCCTGTTGTAAATAATAGTGAAAAATCACTTTTTACAGCTGTTGTTTCATCATTACCCCGTAGCAGGTTTTGACTCGTATACAAATGCCAGATCCTCCTCTTGAACTTACTGCATGTTCGTGTGTACATTGCAGGGCATGAGTTCTGTTTACTTCAACAAAGGAGAGAACTGCATCGCTGCGGGCCGGCTGTTTGTTGAAGAGTCCATCCATGACGAGTACATCAGGAGAGTGGTACGTCACGTGTTCCCTCATGCATGGATTGCATCTTAAAGCATGCGAGCTGCTTCTAGATGAGGACATACTAATGTGTTTTTGTGTGTTCAGGTCGAGGAAATCAAGAAGATGAAGATTGGAGATCCTTTGGACCGCTCCACAGATCACGGACCTCAGAACCACAAGGCCCACCTGGACAAGCTGGTGGAGTACTGTGAGATCGGCGTGAAGGAGGGAGCGACCCTCATCTGCGGTGGGAGACAGGTGGACAGACCAGGTGAGACCTCCTATCTAACCAGACACCCATGCTTTAAAAGGGTTTGTCAACAGAAATGTGTTCTGTGAATATTTTTTAAGGGCATTAATCTGGCAGTTTTGGTCATTTATAATCATATAAGCATTATTCCCAGTGTTATGTTAGTATCATTTATATACTATTATAGTGTTTATTCATATTTTGAATTAGATTTGAAGATGAATTAATTTTGTTATTTGCTTTTATTATTTTAGTTAGTAATTTTCTTCAGTACTTTAAAGGTGCTCTAAGCGATGTCACGTGTTTTTTAGGCTGAAACATTTTGTGTCACATACAGCAAACATCTCCTCACTATCCGCTAGCTGCCTGTCCCCTGAACACACTGTAAAAAACCGCAGTCTCTGTAGATAGCCCAGGCTCCACAAATGGCAAGAAAAACAAACTGGCCCAGCCTGGACCACGAAACATAACAAACAGTGTTCCAGCCAATAACCGACAAGAATGATTTGGGGGTGGGGGTTGGGGGGTTAGTGCGCGTGCACATGTGGGGAGTGGAGGAGAGAGAAGCATGAAGAGGGAAGTTAGCTAGAGGAGAGATGTCCTAGACAATGACAACGACTAACGTTAGAATTATATTTTCTTGAATTTTGAAATGGCCGACACACGACCAAAGAGACGACCTTCCGATGAACAAGTAGCAAAGAAGAGTGGAAAAGGAGAAGGAACGCGCAAAGTCCCGAATTTACATCGGAAAAGCCTGTTTCAGGAAGCACGGAAGGGAGGGGTGGGGACGGGATGAGGAGGAGGAAGTGTCGAGCCAGAGCCATATAGAGAGATATCTCTATATGGCTCTGGGTCGAGCTAGCCTCCGTTTTGTTTGACAATACTTCGAACGTCAACAAGATGTGACGTCACCCAACATCGCTTAGAGCACCTTTAAATTAAACTCATAAAAAACATAATAACAACACTGATTATTTCAGTTCTAATATAGCTATTTATGCTTGCAGGTTTTTTTATGGAGCCCACAGTCTTCACAGACGTAGAGGACCACATGTTCATCGCCAAAGAGGAATCATTCGGCCCTGTCATGGTGGTATCCAAATTCAAAGATGGGTAAGCTGCCTTTTTCTCTCATTAGTAGGGCTTTTTGTGGCTATCTGACCTGCAACATGAACTAAATCCAAGGCAGGAGCTCGTTACGACAACATTTGAGCAAACCATCAGCATTCTTTAGGCACAGATATTATCACTAAAGAAGAGCGTATCCCTGCTAATACCATTGTTTTACTCCGTCAGTGATGTAGATGGAGTTCTAAGCAGAGCAAATGACACCGAGTTCGGTCTGGCCTCTGGAGTCTTCACGCGTGACATCAACAAGGCCATGTACGTGAGCGAGAGACTGGAGGCGGGAACCGTGTTCGTCAACACCTACAACAAGACCGACGTGGCGGCTCCCTTTGGAGGCTTCAAACAGTCCGGGTTTGGGAAAGACCTTGGTAAGAGTGAACAAAACACACTGTATTATTACTCAGGTCTCTATCAGTTGATGAACATGAGGACCCATATGCATGTGTATCCAGGTGAGGAAGCCCTGCACGAGTACCTGCGGACTAAAGCTGTGACGGTGGAGTATTAAAGGAAACCTGGGACGGGAAAGACTGCACGGCCCGTGACTGCAGCCCGAAGTGGCCGCATCTGTTTCGCTTTTGGCTTGAAGCAGGTTTGATAGGAAATCCAGAGCATATCCTGCCATGACTACACTGATGTGCCTACATTTTATATAACCCTTTTTTTCTGGGAATGTTTGGAGCGGGACAAATGCTGGCGAACAACATTTAAAAGAAAAAAAGACCTCCAAGTGGACCCAAGGACAGAATTATTTTTATCTAGTAGACACTGAAGTATCATGCTGACTGACGTCAAGTGAATGATGATCAGATTAAGTTATTTTCAGGAAGTAACCACAATAGTATTGATTTTAGACGTTTCATAATCATGTTGCCAGTGACAAGCCATTTGTCTGCCCACACTGAACGTGAAACTGCTGCACGATGCTGTCTTCCCGCAGAAATAGAAACCAAGTAACCACAAAACGCCCTGTCGCTCGCCACATCACACCTCATTTACACTACCGTTCAAATGCTTGGGATTTTATGTTTTTGAAAGAAGTCTCCTATGCTCACCAAGGCTGCATTTATTTGATCAAAAACACAGTAAAAACAGTAATATTGTGAAATATTATTACAATTTAAAGTAAGTGTTTTCTATTTGAATACATGTTTGATTTTCAGCATCATTACTACAGTCTTCAGTGTTACATAATCTTTCTAATATATTGATTTAATGCTCAAGAAACATTTATTATCAATGCTGAAAAACAGTTGTGCTGCTTAATATTTTTATGGAAAGATTTTTTTTTTTTCAGAAATCTGTAATGAATAGAAATTGCAAAAGAACAGCATTTATTTGAAAAGTAAATGTTTTGTAACATAAGTCGTAACTCTCTTTTCAAGAATTTAATGCATCCTTGCTAAATAGAAGTATTTATTTCTATTCAAGTTTATTATTCTTCAAGTTTTTTTATTATTCAGGCAGTTGCAAACACACACACACACACACACATCCTTAGTTTTATATATAGTCTAATATTTAAAAGCCACGTCGCATCACTGCCACTTTGATATTTGTACCATATTTGTACAACTTTAAGGGTTTTAATGTGTAGCATTTTCACATCACTCATTTTTATTAGCATAACTGTATATATTTTATTAGAGGATATGACAACTTGTCTTATTTTATATATTAAATTATGCATTCCAGACAGCTACAAGACAATTGGAAATGTTGAAAGGGAATAACATAAACTTGCCGTTATCTTTGCGAGGAAGTTATTTATTTTGTACAAAAAAAATATATATATAAGACATGCTTGATGTAGTAACTTATACACTTGAATTCAGCACAATGTGAATTATTTCTGACTCAATATCTGTTGCACATGTGTTCGCTGAAGGTTTATGCATTTGACAAAAGATGAAATGTAATCATGTGTAGATGTTAATAGGAGTATTTCGATTCTGTATAAGCTGTCAGTCACACAGGATGTGTCATATTGTCAAACATACACAACAGTATTTTAACTCTAGATCAACTACAAACTAAATTAAAGGAGCGTTGGGAAACCCTGTTTACAATAAAGAGCGGAAATTGCAAAACTTTGTGGTTGTAAGATTATTTTTAATGAAACGGATATTTTTACTTTGTATAGGTAATGCATAATTTTTTTCAAGTATATTCAACTGAGACTCTAGTCCCTCCCTAGATAAAACATCTCCAAAATGAAATGATATGTTCCTCATATGAGTCCGCCAGCTCAACAGGACATAAAATCACTGGTCTGTGCTCATCCCAAACAAAAACAGACTTGATATGGTCATGCATTTTATCCATAGGCACAGAAATGTCCTGGCGTGAGTCTCCCAGAGTTCCAGTGGCCAGTGTGTGCTCTCTCACTTGTCCTCGTTCTCCAACACCTGTATGTTGGCCTTTTTCTTTCTGTCTCCTGGAAGTTTGAGTGTCTTTGCAGTGACAGTTTGCACCTCTTCCTCTGAGCTGTCTTCCTCAGATGATGATGATGAAGATGATGATGATGACGACGACGACTCTTCGCTGCTGTCTGATTCCTCAAGCTCAACCAGAGCCACATCCTGCAGGGCAAACACATCCGGTTATTATGGTTAAGTAATGAAATATCGTTACATTTAGACACTTAATGATGAACTACAGCTGGTAGTGAGACCAGACGCACCATCTCAATGACCTTCTCTGCGTTCTCCACACACTCGATGTCAAAGAAACCAGTGGGAGCCTCGTCCATCTGATGTCTTAGGGACTCATTGGCCTGGGCCATTTGGGGAAGGAAACTCTGCAATTTATCCAAGACTAACGCACAGAAACACAATAAATATACGTAATAGAATATAGCAGTTATGCATTATAAATAACAATCCAAATGTATAACCTGCAAATACAATTGAAGACATGAACATACTCACCACTACTTCTCGAGACCCTTTCTGTCTGGAGTGAAGCACTTTTAGAGCTCAACAGAAGTTTCTCATGGATTCCTGGAGACAACAAAGTTAGCAACTATATGATGTCTATCTATCTATCTATCTATCTATCTATCTATCTATCTATCTATCTATCTATCTATCTATCTATATATATATATATATATATATATATATATATATACATACATATACATACTCACACATACATACTTGTTTAAATGAATTAAACTGTTTTGAAAGTCTCATTCTTTAAGATTCAAAATAGTGGAGGAATACATGGAAACAACATGGAGGAATCACCCATAATTTATAGCAGACATTTAATAACTGTTTATCTAATCACAAAAATGCTAACGTTAATCGAATCACATCTGAACCGAGTTTCTGAATTAATCTGATAGGCAGATTCTCGCTGTAAACAGGTTAAAAACCTGAAATCAAAATTCTTTTTTCAAAGAATGCCTCACCTTTTCCGTTGCCACAGGTCAACAAGTCTCTAGAAGAGGTTTTTTTGATAATGTTTTGTGTTTGAGCCATGGTTTGCTCCTCACGTGTACAAACGCAGTCCAATCCACATGCGTATTTGGTATTTACACAACATAATAACTTCCGCGTTGAAGGGTCGAGCAACTGTTGGCGCCATCTAGAGTTTCGGACGTACGTTAAAAGACAGGACTCTGGAATAATTGTAAACATTTTAGTGTTGAACCTCAAATAATATTACGTATTTGAGTTTCAACACTTTAAGTGTTTACGTATATTTTATTTTGAAATCAATAAAATAGCATATTCAAAGATTACAACTCCAATAATATTACGTAACGTTATTCGTAAATATTGAGTTTCAACACTTGTTTACATATTTTATTTTGAAATCAATAAAATTGCACAAAGATTGCAACTTAATTAAGTTGAGTTAATAAAATAAAATAATTGTATACATTTTAGTGTTGAACCTCAAATAATATTAACTATTTGAGTTTCAACACTTTAGTGTTTACATATATTTAATAAAAAAAAAATAAAAAAAAGCATATTTAAAGATTACAACACCAACAGAATTTTTTTAATAGCCTACTTATTTTGTTCATTATTTTCTCATCACTTCTAGGATAGTTTTAATATATGTATATATATATATATATATATATAGTAATATTGTAATAATAAATATTGTGTTGTGAAATTGCTAGGATGTTTTCTATATATATATATATCTATATCTATATCTCTCTATATATATACACACACACACACACACACACACACACACACACACAGGTTCAATCTATACAATCTGGATTCCTTCACAGGAATTCAAGCTGTCATGCTTGTTTGACAACATTTCCCTTCTGTCTGCGAATGCGATACATGGCAAAAAGAAAAAGAAAAAAAGCGTCTAAGATAGTGTTAATGTAACGTTAATGTAACAAAAACAATTGTAGAAAGTAGACATGGGTTTTAAGCCCATAGTTGAAGAAATACCAATTTGTTGCACGGGCCCCTGTGCTTTTATTTTGAAATGCGCGCTCTCTCCTGCGTCTGTCGCAGTGCACGGGACGGCAGTGATGACGCGCCGCTGTCACAGTGAGGCTGAGCTCCAGTCCTGCGATCAGGGAAGAAGCTAAAACTGACCTCGGCGGAGCTGCAAATATTACGGTAAATAGATTCATTATGATCTTTTCAACCTCTAGAGAGATTAAAACATCTACCACACATTAAGTAAAGCTCGGGTTTAATTTGACAGGCTTCGGAGTTTAAATGATTAATTATGAATGTTTACCATTAGGCAGCTGGACAATATTTAAGATGTTTTGGGATGATTCCAATGCACAATTCACATACATAAAGGTTTAGACATACAATTGAGTATTTTTTGATAACCGTAAACCATATACACTTCTCGAATTCAGCATATATTCTTAGTTCCTCTAAGAGGAAATGCAGCTTGTCCGCTCCCTGCCACTGCATCACATATATAAATATCCAATAATATAAATCAATTATATATACGTAGTTACTTACTGAGAACGACATTACAGTTATGCATTTGTTTATTTCCTTAAACCTTTCGAAGTTCTGAGAACAAGCATTGTTTAAGTGACTTTGTTTACAAACATTTCATGTGCAATATGCGTTGTTTATTGCTTTGGTTATGTTATAACTATTGCATCTTCTTACATATGTTTTATTAAGTACTTTTTTTATGTCAAATTCCTTGACTCTAATAAGAATGTCATACAATAACCAGACTCCTGTACAGTTTTTTCCCCCCAATACACATGTAAAATTAATACTAAAGTGGTTTAAAAGTTGGTTCCAACTTCCAAGTATGGTGTACTTAGTAATTGTTGTTGAAGTAAATGAGGTTCAGCCTGTGTGCTAAACATTGTGACTGCCAATTCAGCATAGATCAAATAACAGCTGCTTCCAGACTAAAAGCACATAATAATAATAATGTGACCTTGAATGTGTGTGACAGTGCAAGTACACTTTTGTTGTTGATGGATTGATTTTCCCTCTGTACTTTTCTTCATCAGGTCACTGCGACACTATCAGGGCTTCTTCGTAGCTGTTATGGATGCCACCTGCTGGTTCTGCTGATCGACTGCTCTCAAAGTTCAGAGGGCCATGAGCCAAGTCAGCTCCCGTCTGCAGAATGAGCCTCCGAACCATAGGAGGTGGTGTGCTCAGTTCCCTGGGCCCTAGTCTGGCAGTACAGGCTGGAGGACCCTGGAGCTCCATCTCTTTTAGACCCATACCCTCCTTGCTTCAGACCATGGTACCTGCCGGTTACACCGCTTTACAGGAGGAACGGCTGGCCATGGTGGACCTCAGCACGCCCAAGCCAGAGTCCCTCAAAAACGGGTTCCACCGCGAGCCCCGCCGCCACTCGGACCGCAGCAGCAGAACATCCATCAGCCTGTCTGACGCCGGAGACGGGCGCTATGCGGAGACGGAGCCCATACTGCCAGAGGGCAGGCTTTCGGGAGAAGAGGCCGACGAGGAAGAGGAGAGCGAGGAGGAAGGGCAGCAGCTGGCAACCAGAAACATGCCCAAAGAGTCGCCCCTGGCCATGGCACTGCAGATTCTAGTTCCCTTCCTTCTAGCTGGGTTCGGGACGGTGTCAGCCGGAGTGGTACTGGATATAGTACAGGTGAGACTCTGAAACCTTAAAGGGAGCGTTTACTCACCTGTATGACTTTCTGTAGCAAAAGAATATATTTTGAGTATGTTTCAACTGTTTTTGTCCATGTAATGAAAGTCATTGTGGTTGAAAATCACTTTTTTGAACAACAACTACAAAGAAAAAACTATGAACCATTTTGGCTCAAAGGTCCCTCATTGTTCAAGGCAATATCTGAAGGCCTGATATGTACCTCTGGTTTAGTTAATTAGGTTTATGTTAATATAACTATAAATCATTTTTGGAAGTTTGCTAAGGCCCCCTCGTTGAGAACCACTGCTATAGTCTATCCTCTCTTTCTTTCCTCAGCATTGGGAAGCGTTTAAGAACATTACAGAGATTTTCATCCTGGTTCCGGCTCTTTTGGGTTTGAAAGGAAACCTGGAGATGACCCTCGCTTCCAGACTGTCCACAGCGGTTAGTATCCAAACTAACTAACAAACCAACAACAAGTCATTGCATCTTGCTGTAGTTCAGGTGTGCCTGTAATTTCTGATTTGACGCTGATGTGGTTTGTGATGAGATCTGGGCTCATTTTGGGCATGCTCTCACCTGTCAGGACCTGACAATTCATGCCTGTGCCCGTCTCCACAGACTAGGGCTGGTGGTAAAAACCACAGACCTGTGATAGAGCGACTAGCTAGCCTGTTATTGTGGTAATTACTCCACAGGTATTTCCAACCCCCATATGTCTGAGTTAGAAAAACACACATATATTAATTATATATTATATTATATATCATATTTATATATAATATAATTATATATATTGCATCTAACATAAAAGTTTGTAAATATAATATAATATATATATATATATATATAAAATATATTAGTGCTGTCAAATCGATTAATCGTGATGTGTGTGTATGTGTATATATATATATATATATATATATATATATACACACACACACACACACACACTTTTGTTAGATGTGATTAATCACGATTAATCGATTTGACAGCACAAATATATATATATATATCTATGTATATCAGGTTTATTATATAGTTAACTAAAACTAAAACCAACTTTTTTTGTTGCTTGAAATACAATAAATGTTAACTGTAAAATAAAATAAAATATATTTTCTTGTATGAAGTCAAGACAACATTTCTCATTTTCATTTAGTTTATCTTGATTTATTAAAATAACTAAAACAAAAACTGAAATACAAATTAATAAAATCTATATACAAAAAATAGCAAAAAACAACAACAACACAATTACTAAAACTTTTACTAAAATTTTAATGAAAATAAAATATACAAATATTAATAAAATCTATAATAGTATCTCAATGACACTAAAACAACATTAATTAATTAATTAATTAATTAATTAAAAAGTAAGTTAAAAATATGATTATAGAATATAATTTTTTTAATTCATTACAGCACCATTTTTGCTTCAACATGCTGAGTTTTGGGGGCATTTTTGTCACTTTCAATGACATTTTTGTCATGATCAGCATCATCTGTCGCTGGTAGTGATTACTTTGTTCGCACTACAGAAGTTAAAAGTGCCATTTCGAGTTGACTTGAACATTGTCTGTACTTTTCCTTAGACTCAGGTATATCTATCTATCTATCTATCTATATCTATATGTATGTACTGTGTGTATGTACTGTGTGTGTGTGTGTAGCTTACATAAGCTAATTCATCAACCGATTCTCGCCTGCTCTTCTCTCCAAAACAAGCAAATGCTCTTCTCTCCTGCTCTTTTCTCCTGCTCTTTTCTCCTAAATGCTGGAGTCTCAGCTGCTATCTGCTGACAGAGTGGTTTTATTTATTTTTTGGAAGCTACTGTTTTTTTTCTCCCCTCAGTCTGGGACTCTCGAGCTCAGAGGGGTTTCAGCTCATGCCGTATAACATCTAGTGTTCTCATGGCAAATCTGTCGTCCCCCCTCGAGGTGAAAGAACAAACAAACCCTGGTGGTGTGGACCGAGCGGAGGAGCGGGGCTAAAGTACAGGCCTTCTGTTCACCCTCATGCAGCTGGGAAAAAAAAAAAGAGTCTATTGCCCTCAGACGGCTCTCTCCTACACGCTGCTCTTTCACATTTACATTTGTTTCCTTTATTTTCTTTGGCACACACTTGCGCACACACTGGCTCATTGGGTGTGGAGTCGGCCATCTTGTTACATTGCAGGCAGAAATCCATTCCAAACCCAAAATATTATTATCTTTTCCTCAGATGGTGGTTTTCTTTTCAATGTAAAATATCCAATGCCAAAATCCACCACTCAGAAGGAGTTTGGTCTCATACTATCATTTTTTTCCTCAAACATTTTCTTGGTTCACATTCACAACATATTTTACACCAAAGTCAAAAGATTGAAAGAAGACATAATATTTTAGACGAATCCTCTTTTTAGGGCCATTAAGATTTGCTGCATTCCAATGGTGTTTTATTATGTTTTTGATTTATTTATAACAATTAAATAAGAAGTTGAGGTGTCATCTTCAAATCAGCCTTTTTTATTAATATGAATTAATCATGATATATGATTATATACACTAATATTATCATGATATATAAATATGTTACAATTTAGATAATATATCATTCTTTTTTTTTCACTAATGTAAAAATGGTCACAATGCAAAAAGTCTTAATGGTCCTAAATGAGGCTTTTTTTTCTCCTTCTGATTTTGGGGTGAACGTGTTTCAAATATGTACCATTTATTTGTAAACTTTAAAAAAAATGTACCTTTACTTTTTACTTTAGGGAGTGCAAGAAAAGTCGCAATTGTAGTGAGCACAGTTAGGGTGACTAAATGCAATGAGGATGAGAGGGGTGAAAGGAAAAATAACGTTCATGAATTTTGTCGTCCTTAGGTAAATGTGGGGAAAATGGACTCGCCCATAGAGAAGTGGAATCTCATTATTGGGAATTTGGCACTGAAACAGGTAAGAGCTTTCTGACGGGCTTACATATACAACACTGGCTTTAAAACAAGCAAATGCAAATTAATTTAGCATCAGTAACCAAGTTTTTACCTGAAAAAGGAACCGAGATCTTATCGGGATAATGGGTTTCTAGATTTACACAGACCCTAACAAAGACATAGTGAAGTACTATCTATATAAACGTCTATGTAAGTGTGTGTGTGTGTATATATAAAATATACATACATGCATACATACACACACTTATAGACGTTTACATAGATAGTACAATATACCTTTTTTTTTTATCTCAGCGTCTCTGTCTCATTCTCAGGTGCAGGCCACCGTAATCGGGTTCCTGGCAGCAGTAGCAGCTGTTGTACTGGGTTGGATTCCTGAGGGAAAGTTCCAGATCGGTCACGCTGTTTTGCTGTGTTCCAGTAGTGTCGCTACAGCCTTCATAGCATCTATGCTGCAGGGTACATACTTCAGATTAACCTCTAATACTCTTATATGTAGCTACTTAAAGCCGTTCTTTTCACAACAAATAATGTCCTCGTTGTTTTATCTTAATCCGACATTAATCTTCTTTGTTATTGGCCACATTTCACATTACGAATCTCCAGTTCCAAGTGGGTAAGGTGACCGATGTCTTTTTGTGCCCTCTCTCAGGTATAATAATGGTGGGTGTAATTGTGGGCTCTAAGAAGACCGGCATCAACCCTGATAATGTAGCCACGCCCATCGCCGCCAGCTTCGGTGACCTCATCACGCTGGCCATCCTGGCAGGGATCAGCCAGGGCCTTTACAACTGCCTAGGTGAGAAAGATGTGTGTGAAAATAAGGGCTCTGTTCCAAACCCTAGTGAGCTGCCTACCACGATAGCATTTTTGGGCATCATAGGCTCACTTGAATTAAAAACATGCATCTAAAAAGTAAGTTTGACAACCTGAAGGGTCACTTTCAGTTCCATTTTTGGTTAGGATGCTGCATTAGAAGGTAGCCAGCATACAGTGAGGTGGCTCACTAGGAATTGTAACAGAGCCAGAAAGACTAGGTCAGATTTAGTTGTTTCTCTCCAGCAAATCAGCCATGCTTTCAGTTTTCTGCCACAAGAGGGCGCACAAATCCCTCACTTCAGACTCCAGCCTTAACTCTAGATACATTTGTCATAACACAGTGCCTAAAGAATAATGTGAAATAATTGATCATATTTCAGACTTTATCTGTCGTATTAGAGTGTGACTAGTAATATATCTTTTAACGTAGCAGCACGTTTCACACTCTCACACTCTATAGCAGGTGTCAGGTGAGGGATGTATATTATGTTTTATGGGACCGTGGGGTTGATATGTTTTATGGGAAGGGTCACTCTGCTAACGAGTCTGGCTCAGGACAATGAGAGTGTTGTGACGTAGTGCATGACCTCTCTGTGTCTACGTATCCACATTCTCATGAAACACACACACACAGGGCTGACTATGTCTCTCTCTTCCAGACAGACATGCACAGTCTCTCTGTCAAGCGCCTTTCTTGAAATGATACTCAGTCGAGCGCTGCCCATGAGTTTGGGCACCATACTGAAACATTAGTTTTCAGTAACACAGAAATTAATTTCTTAATTCTTAATTATTGGTTTGGTATTAATATACGTACGTATGTATATAATAAAAATACATACATAATCAATTATTCTTTGTATATATATACATTTGTATATTTTAAAATTATGAAAATATTTATATATTATCAAATATTACTATTAGAATAGTAGAATAATTAGAAAAGTTGTATGAATTTAAACAAACAAATAAAGAAATTACCTTTCTTGTCAAATCTCATTTACACTGCAAAGTCTAATGAAAAGATCAAATATCAGACATTTTTTGATCCTGTCAAATATTGAGGACCACTTTAAATTTGGTTTTCAACATGCTTCCCTTGCAAGCATCGCCAAACCTGCACAGTGTCTCTCTCACGCACATAAACACTATCTCTGAAAGTGTGAAAGTCACACACGGGCCGTCCCGAGCAGTGTTCTGGATTGTTTATGCTGGGTTTAATGGGGCTTTGCTCTCTGATGACTCTGTGTGATAAGCCCCAGACTGAGTGCCGCACTCCACTTTTAGTCTTTCCTTTTCTGAGAGAGGTGAAGTGAGGTGAAGGCAAGGCAAACGGCACCACCATGCCATGCCAAAACCATATCAGCCGTGCCAGCCAGCCGAGAAGAGAGGCTTCTGCCATCATTAGCGCACACCGCTGCCCTGTCATGCCCATACCACACTAAATATAGTCACAGATGTTGCCTCTATGTTTGGGATTTAAAGATTTAGGCTGTTTAGTGTGTGCTGAAGAGTATTTAGCAAGGAGTGAAACCTTTTTTGGCTTCTCTTGTCTGCTTTAAAAGATTAAATTCGGCTTTTAAGAAGATCATATTTTTCTTCCTCAATCTGGTTAAATCCAATTAGAGCCAGTCAGTTGTACGGCTACGTTCACACAGCAGCAGAGTATGGTTGGCAGTCTCGGATCGGGGCACCGCGTATGATTTTGAATGAGTGGTGGCGCAAAATAAATCGCGAATCAGATCGTCAATTGTGAATTTTGAACCGCTTTGTAATAACTGTGCTGCGTAGAAATGGAACAAACTTTTTTAGAGACTATAAAAATGTGAGTCGCTCACGAAACTAAAATAACCCTGAATGTATTGGCATGATCTTTGGGAAACTTATTGGGATTTTTTTTTTTTTGCTACTTTGTCAGTAAAATCATTGTGAATAATTTTAAATTAATATTCGAAATATTTACTAACCGCACATAGAAGTCATAACTGAATTATGTGAGCTTGATTATTGTGTGACATTTGAACAGAACCACAGCCGACAACATAATGTCTGTCATCCACAAGATGTTGGTCATGGTTATTTTCTTTCTGTCAATCTGCCGTTACAGCTGTCAACCCCTTCGTAGGTTTTGAGAAATGGGTTTTAGTGTGGTCTGAGAGCAGGGCAACACTCCTGTTAAGTTTTTGGGGTGGATAAGTTCAAAAAGTTTGTAACTTTTAACTTAAATACACTACCATTACATTTAAAAAAAATGTTTTTGAAAGAAGCCTCTTATGCCAAAACTGCTTTTATTTGATAAAAATGAGAGCAAAAACAGTAATATTGTGACATATTTTTAAAATGTAAAGTAAATATCAATGTTGAAAACAGTTGTGCTGCTTAATATTTTTGTCAAAACCGTGATGCATCTTTTTCTTTCATTAGAAACATCAAAAGAACAGCATTTATTTGAAATAGAAATATTTTGTAACATATAACATTTTTTTTGTAACTTGTTCAATTTGGTGTGTCCTTTCTAAATAAATGTATTCATTTCTTTCAAAAAAAGAAAAAAACTGTAGTGTATAAAAAGAAGACTGTTGACAGCATACCAGAGAGGATGAAAGCAGCGGGAGTGTCTCAAAATGCCAGCTTAGAATATTTATTGAATTATAAAATTTGACACTTCAAAAAGTTCACAAAGAGATCATAAAACTAATCCATGATATGAGTTGAGTGGTTTAATTTTCTGATCTAAACCGCTCAATTCATATGGATTAGTTTTATGATCTCTTTATGAACTTTCTGAAGCATCAAAGTGGTAGTTGCAACTTGCGTAGCTGTCGATGGAGGGACAGAAGTAACCTTGAACTAACCCTGGTCAAAATGACCAAAGACTACCTGTATTCACCGTGGTGTTCCTCTCTGTCTGTTTTTTCAGACTCTCACCCATATGTGTCATCTCTGGTGTGTGCCTTCTTCATGTGTCTGACTCCACTGTGGATGGTCATCTCCTCCAAACACCCTGCCAGCCGTCAGCTGCTGTACTCAGGCTGGGAGCCCGTGATCACTGCCATGTTCATCAGCAGGTGTGATACACACACATACGCACACCTCACACACCTGGCCATGGATTCACACACACACACACACACACACACACACTGAAAAAGCATGTGGCCTTCCTTTGGTGCTCGAACATGATCAAAATTTTCCCAATTTCAGCATTGGAGGACTCATTCTGGACAAAACTGTGTCTGATCCCAACCTGGCTGGGATTGTGGTTTACACGCCTGTTATCAATGGTGAGATTTATTTATACAAAAATATTCCATAAAGCTTGTACTTTTTGTCTTCTGAAAATTACACATGCACCGATTGCAGTTTTCTTTGCCGATTCCGATTTTCTTTCAAGAGACTGTAATCGACAGCATATACAAACAAAAATATTTTCTTCAATGCAAAATTTTATTTTCATAAAGAAACAAGTAAAACGACAGTAATAAATTAAGAACAAATAAACAAATTTCAAACAACAGAACAAATAAATGCAATAAAATAAAGAGAGATATGAAATAAACACGGCTTTAAGTTTCTCAGGTGGTTATACAGTATATTCAGGTAAGAAATAGCCTAATACAGAAATTAATCAAATGTAAAATAACACTGGATAGTCTTCATTTGTAAAGCAGAGAGTGATTTTCTTTGTCTTTTGTTCGTTTATTAACATGACAGACAGCAGCAGGTTTATTAGGCTGCTGTCACTTTAAGAGCTAATGCACGGATCCAATATACTGTTACACACTTGTTATCTTTTTCAACTAATTGGATTCCAAAACTGTCTGTTTAACTGAATACTTGCATTTTGACATCATTTTGTGTGTATTTGACCGTTTAAGCGCAGTAAGCCACTCATTTTGGTTCTTGCGACTCACAAGCTGCTTGAGACTGAGAGGCGGCTTGTGCGCTTTTGGTGTGAGCACGAAACCTGCGTAATAAGTAAAATTATGTGCAATACAAGCACTATTTAACCCGGAGTGAAAGAGACGTGCGAGTGAGAGGAGGCGGGTGTGTGTCACTTCGCAGTCGGAGATAAGAGACCGAGGATGCGCAGCTGACGTTATTGCCTGTGCCGCTGGCAACAAAACGGTCCGGCTTGGAATGGGAAAGACGTGAGACTGACCGGCCGGTTACCGGTCTGTGCCGCCGATCATGCGTAAAATATGCCAGTCAATCTGTGCATCTCTACTGAAAATACATACAAATTTGCTGCTGGATTATTCTTGACACTCTTGGTCGATATTTTGTATAATAACAACATCAATATCTGAATTTTAAATGTCTTATTTGTGTCTTGGAAGGTTTAAGCTTTTAATTTCTTAATTTGTAGACCTACGCCCTCATGTCCATGGCACACATTGGTGCTCCTTACAGTCCCTTTATTTCAGTCCCTTCTCAGACTGTTATTACCTAAAAGAAACGTCTCTGTAATAATCGCCCTCATTTAAAGTCACGCAAGTATCCTCGAGGCAGATTAGGCACTTTTTTGTGATTGTTAATAAACGTTTCCATATTGAGAAAAAGCCAAATGATGGAATTTAGCTAAAATAGAGTTGGATGTGATTGAGTCGTGGGGTGAAGTCGTTAATTGTGGCAGTTGAATTTCTTGTGGTAACAGAAAAGGAAGCCAGGACCATGGCACCTCCACAAAGTTACGCCATACGTTTTTTAATTAAGGCACGCTAATGAGAGACATTTACGCTGTCTGCAGTCTGTCTCTGCTCTCCCGCCCAGACCACCAGACAGCTGTTTGAATCTCTGCATGTGTGAAGAATGTGTGTGTGTGTGTGTGAAAGAAGTCTGTTTCTGTCAGAATATCTAAAGTTATATCAAAATCTAACCATAAATCAGAATATCAAAATCAAGGTTTTTATTTTTGATTCTAAGAACAGAGTTAGCGAGAAACTCAAAAGAAGGGGAACAGAAAGGAAAAGAGAGCGATAGGATGAGTAACAGAGGCTTCTATAGTTTGTCTGTCCAAGCAGGAAACGAGTCAGGGAAGGTAATTTAAATGATTACAACACACACACCACAAACACACGCACACCACACACACACACACGTGCCACTTAGGTACAGAGAAATAGTTTCTGTTTGACATAAATAGAACCTCAGACCTCTCTTATCGCCCACAGTACTAGGGATGGGTCACAGTGGTCCATTGGTTGCCCGACACACCAATTAGTGTGGTTTATCTAGATGTTTTTTTTTTACTTTTTATGTTTTTAGTTGCCTTGATTTAATTAGTGTGCCGTGCTTTAGCAGTAAATCACGTATGATAAAACTCTCTCTGAAAAGTTGCATCTTTAAAGGCACAATATGTAACTTTTTTTGCTTTAAAAATAGCAAAAATCACTATATCTATGTTATATATTTTTTTTAGTTGTGTACTTACATTATCCCGACTGTTTCCAACAACTTTCAAACCAGGAGAAATTTGTAATTTAATTCGAAGACACGTCCCGTTTCTTTATTTCCGTTTTGTCGCCGCCAATGGCGTCATATCCGCGTTGTCCCTGGTTTCCGCTCGTACTGCCATAGCAACCAGAGCTATGAACCAGAGCCCTTTGATAGTTACCAAAGCGACAGACGTGGACAACTGTGTAGTTCGCAATGTCTATCTGCACGCTGTTGTTGTTTCGTTCAAACATTATGGACCATGGCAAGCAGACTTTGGATAAAAAAGGAGAACTAAAACGAGAATCAATATCAGCGCGGTGTTTTCGAGATGCCGAGAGCTCCCATAGACAGTATATAAACGAGAGCTCCACGTCCGAGACTTCGACCGCTCCTACATGTACTTTATTAAACAGGTGAGCACATTTACATAAAACTAATCAATGTTATATAGTTCAACAATGATAAAATGTTAGAATATGATCTGTATGTTATTCTAATGTTGATCTAGCTTACTGCTAGTCTCATACAGACAAACTAACACATACATTTCAACACATTCAAATGCAGTTTAGTGTGCTAGTGTAATGTTAGACCAAGTGAAACAGCGCTGCGTTACCTCACAAGTTTAATTTGTCTAATAAACTGACCTGTGAGTAGTAATTCTGCACTTGCGTGTAGTTCGGTAGAATGAAATGTCCATATTCCTTTTATATCCGCGGGACTCGCGTCGCGTGTGGAGCTGATAGCTGTCTCTTAGCAATCCCGAACTGCTTCATATCACAGTCATGATAAAAACATCGATGTATTTACTCATCCATAAACATTATTAGATCGGTCGGCTTGACGTTGACGACAAGATCCATAATTCTTAGCAAATGTTGCGTCATCAAACTACGCTTTTGTTATTGTAAAGAGGTTAGCGACCCCTAGCGGCGAAAACATTACATACTGTACGTTTAAATTCATCCAAATTAATACTACAACAGCTATAGACCTATACATTCAGACAGACTTTTTTGGCTGTTAAGTTGCATCTTATGCTGTACTTGGAGACTCTCACTGCAAGACTCTGCAAAAAAGAGAGTTGCACATTTAAGGCTACGTGTTAAGTTACAAGTAGTCCATTAAAAAAAAAAAAAAAACACCTTCTGTTTTTGAATGCAAGGATGAAAATTCCCTCCAACAATTGTGTCTGATCAGGATCAAATGAACCTGCAGCCAGCCTAATAATTATACAGTAAACAATAATTTTATATATAAAAAAAATATATATATATGTAGTTTTGAATATCCCAGCCTGTTATGTCATACACTGTACATACTGAAATCCAATTGGACCCATACTCAAGCCCTGCTGCACACCCAGCCAAAGTCTCATCAGCTCTATGACCCAGATTAAAGTGTCCATATATGTTAATCCCACTGCTTGGACAGAAAAGAGGTTGCATATCATCTCCATTTCCTTTTGGCAGACAAAGCTAAAAAAAAAAGCATCGGATTAATTGGACCTCGATGCTCTTGGAAAGGTTGAAAAAAATTCCCATACACTCTTTTCTCATGCCCCCAGCCCATATCCAAAATGTCATGTCGTTGCTTGTTTGTGAGAAAATGACGAAATTGTAGACCTGTCCAGCTAATCTGAGCCACAAACACTTTCCCACACTATCATCCATACAGATGGCATCTCTCCAGCACAGTGTGGCATAATGGTACCCTCTGCATTAAACACAAACAAGTACTTGTTGGGGCTAATTGTGCCTGTGTTAAAAGATGATCGTTCTCATTTAGGTCTGGTCTTTAACGATGGGAAATATTAATGTCATTATGGGCATGAATGCACTATCGTATGTGAGAAATAGATTTGCTGTGTTTTATTGTAATTCAGATCACTGATTTCCTGTTTGGCTGTGAACTGAAAGCATAATATTTTAAATGATTTCAATTAGTATTGACTGTCCTCTTGCAATTACTCTGTCTTTCTCTCACTCACTCACTCTCTTTCACTCACTTGTCTTCTCCCAGAACTGCTGGGCGTGACATATCATTACTGCAGCTCTGGACACCACTCTACTTTACTCGAGAGGGAGAGAGAGAGAGAGAGAGAGAGAGAGAGAGAGAGAGAGAGAGAGAGAGAGAGAGAGAGAGAGAGAGAGAGAGAGAGAGAGAGAGAGAGAGAGAGGGAGAGAGGGAGAGGAAAGGCTGTGCGTATTGTGAGAGAAAGAAAGAGAGAGATAAAGAGGCGGGGGACAAAAGCAGAGTTAGTACTGGTGACTCATGGCTGCCAGTCTGACAGTGAAAAAATTAAGCCTGTATTCATGGATTAAAAAATGTTTTCACTGCAGAAGCTTCACTGACGTGAGAGTTAAGAAGATTTTTGGTTCACACCAAGGATGATAACTTTAAAGGGATACTCCACCGTTTTTTCATATTAAACTATGTTATTCCCTTAACTAAGACGAGTTGATACATACCTCTCTCGTCTCAGTGCGTGCACTAAATCGCTCTGTCTTGCGGCGAAACTTTGTTAGCCCAGTTCATTCAATATGTGCCAAGCAGAGAAGCTACCAAACACCTCCACGGTTTCCCTATTTAAATACAGTTACACACAAAACAAAACATTGCGCTTTTCTAAGCGTGTAAAATGGATAACTATATTGTATGGCGGAATACCATAGCAAGTGATTGGAAGCACTTCGACTTCGGCGCAGTAATATCTTCACTCGTGAAAAATCCTCTCACCGGCCCCCGCTCCCTCTAGTGAAGATATTACTGTGCCGAAGTCGAAGTGCTTCCAAGCACTTGCTAATATAGTTATCTTTATGGAACGTTCTTGGTGTGAACCGACCTTTACTCACGGATTTACTTTAACTGCTGGAAACAGGCTTGCTGCTTTTTCCTCCTTGTTTTTGATTCAGTTTTCAGCCCTGTACCTTCAGTATATATTTGTCTGATGTGAGTATTATTATATTGTAGGTATCGGGGGAAACCTGGTGGCTATCCAGTCCAGTCGGATATCCACCTACCTGCACATTCACAGCACCCCTGGAGAGGTTCCTGAAGAGGCCAAGGGTTGCTACCTCCCCTGCCGAACCTTCTGTGGCTCAGGTGACCCCGAACACTTCCCCAGTGTGTCACAATACATAAGAAAACAAAGTAGATCAATTACATAAGAAATAATGAAGGAATAGGATCAAGGCATGACATGGCTCTAAACTGAACACCTCTGCTTTCGTGCTATTTGAAATCCTCCGAACATCCTTTAATGCCTATAAATTTAAAGAGAGGGACTTAAACACACATTTGAGGGCAGTTTTGGGTTTTCATAGCCTGTATTAAAGAGAGCAAGAACAAGTAACCAGTGTTTAGAGCAACATCACTTGAAAGTGCTTGCAAGTGTGTGTATACATGAGCTGTAATGGAGTGTGTGTAATGGTGGTTTGTGTATAACGATCCATCTCGTAGAAAAGCTGAGAACGCTTCCTATAAACACCAGAGGTAGCGTGTTGATGCCGGAGCTTTGATGCAGGGCTTTTTCTTAGAGAAACAAGAGGACTCTGGGGACAGAGTCCAGATGCCCGAGCACATGAGGGGCACGGTGCCCACTGCAAGCTTAGCAGTGCCATCTGGAAAGATGGGCATAAATCTTCCTCCTTCAAGGACTCTGAACGCACAGGGACGCCATACTGCGGGGGTTCAGAGGGATGCTAATGGGGTGTGAGAAGTGTAGTGTTTGTGAATGAGATGTTTACTGTATGCATATAGACTTCTAAACAATGTACGAACACCTACACACGTGCACTGATCGCACGTGGAGGGTTGTTTGTATTCTGTGGTGTTTTAAGCAGATGTCTTTGTACTGGATGAAGTGGACATTTTCATTAACATTAGTTAATGCATTAACTAACATGCCCTAACAATGAGCAATACATTTGTTACAGTATTTATTCATCTTTGTTAATGTTAGTTCATTGTTCACAGTGCATTAACTAATGTTAAGAAACATAACTTTTGATTTGAATAATGTATTAGTAAATGTTGAAATAAACATGAACTAAGATTAGTAAATGCTGTAGAAGTATTGTGCATACTTAGTTCATAACTAAAGTAGTTAATTCATGTTAACTAATGAAACCTTATTGTAAAGTATTACCATATAAGTATTTACCACTCACCTAAAGGATTATTAGGAACACCTGTTCAATTTCTCATTAATGCAATTATCTAATCAACCAATCACATGGCAGTTGCTTCAATGCATTTAGGGGTGTGGTCCTGGTCAAGACAATCTCCTGAACTCCAAACTGAATGTCAGAATGGGAAAGAAAGGTGATTTAAGCAATTTTGAGCGTGGCATGGTTGTTGGTGCCAGACGGGCCGGTCTGAGTATTTCACAATCTGCTCAGTTACTGGGATTTTCACGCACAACCATTTCTAGGGTTTACAAAGAATGGTGTGAAAAGGGAAAAACATCCAGTATGCGGCAGTCCTGTGGGCGATAATGCCTTGTTGATGCTAGAGGTCAGAGGAGAATGGGCCGACTGATTCAAGCTGATAGAAGAGCAACTTTGACTGAAATAACCACTCGTTACAACCGAGGTATGCAGCAAAGCATTTGTGAAGCCACAACACGCACAACCTTGACGCGGATGGGCTACAACAGCAGAAGACCCCACCGGGTACCACTCATCTCCACTACAAATAGGAAAAAGAGGCTACAATTTGCACGAGCTCACCAAAATTGGACAGTTGAAGACTGGAAAAATGTTGCCTGGTCTGATGAGTCTCGATTTCTGTTGAGACATTCAGATGGTAGAGTCAGAATTTGGCGTAAACAGAATGAGAACATGGATCCATCATGCCTTGTTACCACTGTGCAGGCTGGTGGTGGTGGTGTAATGGTGTGGGGGATGTTTTCTTGGCACACTTTAGGCCCCTTAGTGCCAATTGGGCATCGTTTAAATGCCACGGCCTACCTGAGCATTGTTTCTGACCATGTCCATCCCTTTATGACCACCATGTACCCATCCTCTGATGACTACTTCCAGCAGGATAATGCACCATGTCACAAAGCTCGAATCATTTCAAATTGGTTTCTTGAACATGACAATGAGTTCACTGTACTAAAATGGCCCCCACAGTCACCAGATCTCAACCCAATAGAGCATCTTTGGGATGTGGTGGAACGGGAGCTTCGTGCCCTGGATGTGCATCCCACAAATCTCCATCAACTGCAAGATGCTATCCTATCAATAGCCGCGTTTCCACCGCAGGAACTTTCCCCAGGAACTAGGAACTTTGGGCTGGTACTCGATGTGTTTACACCGCAGGAACCAGGGTCTAAATGAAGTTCCGGGTAAATATTTCCCCCTCCGATAGTCCCTGCTCATGAGGTAGTACTTTTTCAAAGTTCAGGAACTTTCAGGGGTGGGACTTGTGCGCTGCACAAGCTGATTGGTTGTGTTCACGCCGCATTTTGGTTGGATGACTCCACGCAGCATTTTCTTTATTTTTAACCTCCCTTTTAAAAAGTGGCTTCATGCAGTAAAGTTGTCTGTCTGCAAATATGGAATTTAATAAAAAAAACTGGGGGACTGGCGACGAGTTTCAGGCTTTATTATTTGGGTATTTGTGGAAGAGGAAACTTTCTGCGCGTTCGTCACAGCCATCTCACGGCCAATGTCCGCAATAGCTGATAACATACAATTTTATATCTAACGTTAGCATTAAGAGCTCTGAACACGCTTTATCAGTGCTCGTCTCTTTTCTGCCACAGCTGATTACTGTCCGTCGCAGACTGGGAGGAGCAGTTGCGCGCAGTTTACCTTCCCGGTACTTTAGACCGCGGTGTAAACGCAGAAAGCAACCGGTCTGGGGCAAAAAAGGTTCCTGGGAAAAAAGTTCCTGGGACAAATTGTTCCGGGTAATTTCGGTGGAAAAGCGGCTATAATGGGCCAACATTTCTAAAGAATGCTTTCAGCACCTTGTTGAATCAATGCCACGTAGAATTAAGGCAGTTCTGAAGGCGAAAGGGGGTCAAACACAGTATTAGTATGGTGTTCCTAATAATCCTTTAGGTGAGTGTATATATATATATATATATATATATATATATATATATATATATATGTATATATATATATATGTGTGTGTGTGTGTGTGTGTACACACACACACACACACAGAGAGAGAGTATCATCATTATTAGATTTTATGTATTGCTTTCAATAATTAAACTTTTTTTTTTCTCTCTCTCTCTCTCTTGTTTTTTCAGGGGCCAATCACAGGTCAGCACAGGTACTGCTGTTACTGGTTGTCCCTGGCCATTTGATCTTCCTGTACACAATTGATCTGATGGAGAGAGGTCACACCTCCCTGACGCCCGTCTTCATGGTTGTGTATTTGGCTGCTGCTCTTCTCCAGGTGAGTGTGATGTTGTTGTCACACTATGACAAAAATATCAATCCTAATGAGGCCTTCTAACCAGATGTCAAGACACTGACATCTTCATATGCTGTTTAGATAACCTGTCATCACTATATATTTTTATCAAATCTGACACCTATTTGAGGTTCAGGTGTAAGCACTCTTTCCTGTAGCAGACAAAAATGTCAGCCTATAATCATAAAACCAGACACCAATTTTACGATACCGGTCTGGGGAATCTATTTCATCTTCAGCTTAATCGTGATAAATGTGCCGCTTGCCGCCCACATGTAGCAATGTTACAACATGGCGTTTTTTCCCATCATAAACCTACAAACCTTTTAGAAAATCCCCTGAGCTTTTAGACGCCCCATTTCCCCTGAAAATGAAACGGCAATGACATAAGGGATCGTGAGCAGGTGTTGTTTGTGTGTGTATGTGGGTGTTGTATGTATCTGTGAGAGTTTGTTTATTCCAAAAGGGTGTTTTCATAAATTGTTTAGATCGCAATTAAGATAGATTACCCGCGGAGAACCTCAGTAAGTGCATTCAGCGGCTGGCATGCGGAGGCATGTTGCGAGTGGTGGAATGTGTGGTATTTTTAGGAAGTTTGTCTGTATGTGTGTACAGTGTTCGTGAAACGCCCTTGCTAACCTAAACACACACGTCTTTGAGATCCGCAGCCAGTAAGCTTGACTTCAGACCTATTTGAAGAATCCTTGAGGATGGAGAAAGAGAGAGACGGGCATTCAGAGACAGAAAAATGAGTGGGTCCATTAATTGCATTATTGTGCAGCTCAGTCATTTTGTGTCTTTTGAATTGTTTGTGCACATTAATCACTGAATTCTTACTTTTGCTTTGAAAATTTTCATTTTAAGTACTATACTATTTATATAACTGCAAAAAATTTAATTTAGAACTTAGTCAACTAAGTTAATTGGATTAATAATTCAATTATAGGATAATACATTTTAATACGCACACACACATATATAAATGTGTGTGTGTGTATTAAAATGTATTATCCTATAACTGAATTATTAATTACTATAGTGTATATACACACACACACACACACACACACACACACGCACACATACAATATATATATTTTCACTGCTTGAAAATCAGTGAGATAGATAGATAGATAGATAGATAGATAGATAGATATGTACGTGTGAATTACCTGTGTCTGTGCAGCGTCTCTCTACTAGCAGTGAAGCTCAAAAACAGTGACTTTACAACCTCCTTGCTGAATAATATAATGTAGTGATTCATTAGAAAAGTTAATCTATTAATATAAATTGTGGGGCATCTTTGACAACAAGTTTCTGTGTCCGATCTCTGTGTGCGAGTGACAGTGACGTGTGTGCGCTTCAATGAAAGCAATGCATTTATATAGAACGGTGATCAAACTGACTTGGAACCTTCCAGCCAATCAGAATAGAGTATTCAGACAGACCATCGTATCAATTATTTTTTTTTGTTTTTTTTTATACCAAAATGGGCATAAAAATCCCATGTAAAACTCTTAAATTGCCACATGATGCTTCTCAGAACAAAATCTCTTAAACAAAGGTTCAGCCTATAGCTTGCCTTGTTGAACATATGTCAGGTGCCCTGAGAGTGGCCCCCTGACCTCTGACCTTCATGGGTCTTCAAATACAAGGCATCTATAGAGCTCCAGAAAAAACAGTCTGCTTTAGAGGAAGAAATTCCAAGGTTAAATGTAGTACATAGCTGGTAAGTATTTTTGGTGACGATGTGCAGAAGGTGTTCAGCCTCTCCAGGGACGTTTTTTTTTTTTACAATGAAGCAACGAAGACCTAAAAAAAATTAGATGAGAAAATAATCCACAGTACAAACATATATTTGCAACATTTACATATATATATATCATGTCAATAATCTTTTTTTCATCATCATCATTACAAGGGGAATGAGAATTTGATGACTAAGAGGGTAACTAGTATTAAAATAAAGTACCAATCAAACGATACACAAAATATATTTTTGGTACTGTAGTTATTGTTTTCAAGCGTCTGTCTTGTTGACACTGTCTGGTTGTTTAATGACAAAATGACATGCTTTCAAAACCAGCAACAGCTGTAATGTGTTATATTACTAACAAAATAGTATTGGTTCATGCTACATTTACTTTTACCCTTTTCTCCACTGTGAGCCTAAGAAAAGGACGTTATGCTAACCTTTGCTTTTCAGTGGGTTTGTGAGTTAGCTAAATCTGACACAACCTTCTTTTGGGCATGTCCTTAAAGTAGGGTTTAGGGTTTGGGTTAGTCCGTAGTCATTATAATTAGCTTTATATACTGTACTTCAGTTGTTTTATTTGGAACATTTTAATTTAGATAGCTAAGTAAAAGTGTGTGTGTGTAAGAGAGAAACATGTGTGAATGCCATGCAACATCTCTGACTGCTTTCTCTGTCCTTTTGAGTGATGGAAAAGTGTGTCTGTGTGTTTGCGCAGGGTGGAACTACAAGGCTAATCTTGTCGGGTCTCAACAGCTTGTGTACACTAGCAAACCATCACTTTCCTCAGCCTCTAGGAAGGCCCCCTGCCTAACAGTTTAATCGTTAATTGATAAAATCCTTATAAGGAGAGTCGAAATCTCCTGTGAAAAGGTCGTTGTTCTGATATTCTCACACACGAAAACACACAAGGTTAATTATCGAAATAATGTCACAAAACTCATCTTGCCTGGCAGGCGCAATTAATAGCCTTTAAAATGGCCATTTATTTCCTGCTACCCAAATTGAAGTTTAAAATCTGCGGCAGAGAGCGAATAGTTTTTTAACCGTCTCGCGCTGACCTTAATATAACTGATATAAATGAACGCCGCCCAGCCGGTTAACCAGAGCGTCAGACCTGCAAATAGAGTTTCACACCGACCCGTCAGCCTGATTAATGGGCAGGCCTCATTTTTATTTTGTTTAAATGAAAGTCTTTCACTCTCGCATGCACAGGAACACGGCGAGCCTTCAGGAACTGCTGCGGTCCATCTTTTTAGCTTCCAATTGAATGCAAGATGAAGATTTCAAATGTTACCTCTCCATTAAGCAAACAAACTGGCATTCAAAGGGCCGCACTGATCCAAAAGAGCATTTTAATAGTGTGCGATGCTCAGCAAAGGCAAACACAGGCCTCGTTTGCTGGTGTTTAATGAGCTGCGCTAGATGAAAAGCCCTATGATGTGTGATCTGAAGCCGTTTCGGGCATTTGTCTTAAATGTGAACGCCGCTTTTCAAAAGAATGGGATCTTGTTTCATTTCCGAGACGAGAGACTTTCAAAGAAGCTCCATAAACACAAAAACATTACGTTACTTCTGGAACCATTCCCTTCCTCTCTTTCTGATTTAGCGCTTCCTGTTGTGTGCGTGTGTGTGGGAAAGTTCATCCAAAGGTACCGTGGAAGGGACTGTGGTTTTGTACTTGTACTTGCAGATATTCAACACAGCCTTGTGTGCGTTCTCTTTCCCTCCCAGGTGTTCTTGTTGCTTTGCATTGCGGACTGGATGGTGCACTCCATTTGGAAGAGCGGGAAAGATCCGGACAGTTTCTCCATCCCGTACCTGACAGCGCTGGGCGACTTGTTGGGAACGGCCTTCCTGGCTCTCAGCTTCCACTTCCTGTTTATCATCGGAGACCAAGACAGTGATGTGGGTGACTAAGGGCATTCTTTGACCTTTGATCCACAGAATAAACTATATCATACTTGCCGTCCACACTTATTGCCTTGAATGGCTGCTTGTCGGATCGAATGGCATGTGGCAACTTCGCATTTCTCTGTCGGGTTAAAACTATTTTGTTACTCTTCTTAAAGTGCCAGATGATTTATAAGATGCATTGAGAGATTCAGCACATGCAGTGATGCCTCCCTCATCTCAGAAACGGTGATTTCTTGTGCATCTGAAGTGGGACGGTTACGAAAAGCATCTTAAATGCTCTCTCCTGCCCTGTCAGTTTCCCTTATCAGCACTATAGCAGTGGAAGGACCAAATACAAACCCTAAAACAAAATATATAAGATCGTCCTCCTGGTGATTGTACTTTATTTATTTGCCCTTTTTGTCTTTGTCCTTCTTTATTTACTACTTTACTCATGTTTTTTGTTGTCTCTTTTGAGTGACTTTGAGACACGACCTTGTTGCCACGACTTCCTCCTGTATGTCCAATCAAATCGAACCTTATTACAAGTATAGCCGCACAGTTTTACTCAACCAGTGACAGGTCAATTCGAATAAACCTCTGTAATGCAGTTTGAAAGTTAAAGTATTGCTTAATAGCGTAGAATAATGAACTAATATATATATATATATATATATATATATATATATATATATATATATTCGTTGAGAAAAGGGAATAGCCTTTCAGCTGCCCGTTCAAGAAAATCTTGACTTTCTTTTTTGGTCTCCAACAATAATCTGTTTAAAGCTCATGTATGCAACTGAAAGCTCTAATGGGTGAATGTGCAACAGAAACATTCTTATACAAGTCTATATTTCTGTGTGTCTATGTGAACTTTTTTTGTACATTGTTACGAAGGTGCCATGAACATCGATTTTTTTTCTATTGGGAAAAAGAGAGTTTCTACCGGCACCAATGGAGCATCCTTAGTGTATCTTTCTGCCATGCTTTTTTGATACTCAAAATGTTTAATAAAGGTTTAATAAAAGTTTACGTCCAATATCTGTCAGTGTGATGTTTATTTTTGTCCTCCTTAGGTCCCCCGAGGGCCCTAATTTAATTCTGTCGACTGTAATTACCTGCATTTGATGTCTTTCGAACTGCAGGGATGCAGCGAAACCCCCCTTATCGGTTTAGAAACCTTGTGCGCTTTTATGAGAAAGCTTTACGTACATTCAAACAATAGGTATTCGCTTGCTGTGCGAGATTAAGAACAATAAAGCACAAACCATAAAGGGTTTTTATTTGATTACAAAAATCTCTGCCAGAAAATACATCAAAGTGCCCCTAAAATTTGCGCTTTACTCAACATGTCAGCAGTTTTGTCACACTGAGCTTTTTAAATGCAGTAGCCAAGCTTTTTGTAATGTGATATTCACAGCAAATGCAATTCGGTGGCCTGTGCATAATTTCATTCACGCATTAGCATGGCTTCTGTGGATTGATATTTACTGTATTACCTTTTATACAGCTCATTATAGGCTATTAAATGCGACAAGAGTATGAACTCTTTCCAGACGTCACTTATCACTCAGAGTTTTTGCATATTACTGTCGACAGTCTAAAACAAAAGACCCCTGTGTGCGTGTTCGGGAGTCTAGACGGGCCATGTTAATGATGGCTGTTGAACTCTCCTGTCTTCAGGGTTTAATGGGGTTATATGAGTGGGGTGGTGGATTGGAGGCCCTGAAATTGGAGCCTGCTCATAAGCGGCCCCCAAATCGAGCCACAGGGACCCTGCTGTTGCATATTAGCACTCTATATAAAACGGACCCAAACCTCCAGTGCAGCCCACAGCCTCTGTACTATAATCCCTAATGTTCACCACTAACAACAAACAGGTCATCAAGCCAATTTATCAAGCGATGACTTTCAAAATTGGCTTTGATTTTGTGGGTTTATGTTGTTTCCTGTTGGGAAAAAGGTGGTAGCTGGTTTTACATGGTCTCTAGTTAGTCCAAGCTGGTCTGATCTAGCTTGACTACCAAATGGGTGACCCAGTTTTGGCCTGGTAGACCTTCTTGGTCAAGCTGGTAGACCACCTTGGATTAGGAAAAAACAGCTACCCTTTTGTACCTTTGTGTGAGGACAGCCCAGATCCCCATTAAGTTTCATTATATCTGAGATGATATTTTCCCTTCAAGCATTACCTGACCAGATTTTTTTTCCAGTAGGGTTGTGATGTTAAATCTATTGTTAAACAGTGGAAAACTCTTTAGGACTATCGCTTTAACGATCTAAGACTTTTCCCTTTTATGTAACAACATAACCTTGCCTTTTTCTGACACTATAAGCAGCACTGAACGATGGAAATTAAGTCAGTCTTAAAGGGAAAATTTATTTTCATTTTTCATTTTTGGGTGAACTAACCCTTTAAGTCGACACAACGCCCACTCTTCCAACAACCTTTGCCATCCTAATCATCGAGTGCATTTAAAGATTGGATTTGGAGTCGTCTCCTGGCACGGGCGTGAGAGATGAAAGTTAAATACAAGCCAAAATGATAGTATAGACATCATCCAACAAATCCACTTCAATCAGTTCTGAGGGCCGCTGGACTGTACAACGTGCTGTGGTCGCTTTTATTTCTCCATCCAGAACCATTTTGACCTGAAATCATTTTGAAATGTATTCCAGTTCAGGAATATTTTGAATGGATAGTCCACCCAAAAATGAAAAGTCGTTTGCTCACCCTCATGTCGTTCCAAACCTTTTCTTTCATAAGTGGAACGCAAAAGATGATATTTCGAGTTTGGATAGTTTGGATCGAAATGAGGGCGAGTAAATGATGACAGAATAAAATTTTTGGGTGAACTGTCGTGACTTTAACATAAAATACTCGTTTCGATTTTGTTCACTTCACCCTCTTTATCTTAATTGTCAGTACTTGCTAAATTCAGCCATGAGAGAGAAAGTTGTCATTCTCTGTCATGCTTAGGTGCCAACGGAGAGCGGTTTCTGCCATTCAGGTGTGAAATTCCTCCTCGACTGAAGTCAAGGCAAAGGGTTGAAGGAGTTCAACTGTTGTGCAAATGGATTACTATGGATTAATCAAGTATACAGCACTGAGAAACACTTCTTAGGGAAATGGATGGACGGAAAATCTTCTAAGCTGTGATTGAACCACAACCAATTTCATCCTTGGGAATTAAGGAACACTTCATTGAAAATATCTTGCAAGTCTTTTGGTTGGCTTTTAGAGCTGAGAGATTATACCAAATGATAGTGGTTTTCAGCTACGCCTGCATATTAGCAGTAAACAGTGTAGCGGTCCCTAAGGGAACAACATCTAACTTCCAAGCAACATCATCATTTCAGCCCTTCATATGTTGGATAATGACAGAGAACTGCTGCCAACTTGACCTTGCACGTGTTCGCTGAGAACATTTTGCGGTGCCAAGTTTGATGTGGCTGAAGGACCCGGGTTAAGTCAAAGGATTAACTTCTCCCCCCCCAATGGCAAACGAATGGTGTATTCTGAGCATAACCGAGAGGTTACGGTGGAGGGTGGAGCGGAGGCTTCTGGGAGGAGACCATAGCAGGTGTGGTGGCAAATTTTCATGAAAATTGCAGATTCAGCAACAAAAAAAACCCAAAGCTCAGGATTTTCGATGAGAAGTTAGGTTTTGGCTGCAATCTCGCTCTTGACACCAAAGTGACAACCCGCTACTGAAGCGCAAAACCGTGCATGAATCTTTCTTCACAGTGGAGTGACACACATTTCTCTGGCAGTCCAAAATGCAGATCTGTTGCACCTATGTGACACAAAAGCTTGGCACGCTTTTGCGTTTCCTCTCGCATCAAATCTTCAAAGGTCCCACTTTTAAATCTCGCTGGGATATAGCAGGGCGCTCATATAACCAGACCCATCTGGACTCACCACAAGATCTGAGAGGCCCTGCCAGCACCACAAGGTCAGCAATATTGTTAAAGATTCAAAAACATGGCCTTGCTAAGAGGCTAAAAGCTTCTTTGATAAAGTAGTGATGATGTTGGGGAGTATTTAGTCTTGCAAAACCACACGTTTGACAATTAAAGTCTAGTTTGTATTGAGTTTGAAACTTATTCCCCCCACTTATAAAGGAGCATATTGTTGATTAGTGCTGGGTATCGTTCAAAAATGTTCAACCGATACCTTGACTACTTTGGATTACATTATCGGAGCGTATTTGTTTTCGATACGAATTGTTGTTTATTAAGTAGACATTTCAAGCTATATTCCTATTTCTCATGTCTGTGAGGCAAGTAGCCTATACGCTGAGTTTCGGTTTCCAGTTCTTCTTGCAGTCAAAGACGGAGCAACTTTCTGCTCTTAAGTTTTTTCCGTGCACTTTCAAGTGCTACTTCAGATTTGTCGTGTTGCCGGCCTTGGCAGCGATTATCTTGTCGCAAATATTGCACCGCGCGCTGTTGATATCGCGCCTGGTGAAAAGTAGCCACACTTTTGATCTTTTCCACTTATGGGGGTTGGGACAACACTACAGCCTCACGTGTGAGCCACGTCTCCGGGGCGTAAACCAGCGTAAACTAGTGTTTTTCCTTGAAGCCTCGCCACAGCCAATCATGCTGCATGCTTATTGGCTCACTTATAGGCTCGTACCCTCTAGGTATCTTAATTTGGTACTGAACGACAAGACATTTTTTGATACTCGATGGTACCGAGGCAATTCAGTCAGTGCCTAAAAAGTATCGAACTCAATGTCCTATTGTTGATCAACAACAACAGCAACCAACCACAGCTCAGTTTGTTTTTAAATGCCGTTTAGCGAAGGGTTTATCTGCAATGTTCATACCAAAATAATAGGCCGGTGTCCTTTTCTCTTTCATGGCGCGGGGAAAGAAGGACACATTTGTAGGCCGCATTTGAAGGAGCCGTCGAAATAGGACATCCTTTGTCGCGCCGCGGTGACGCAATCGGCCTTTTAATGATGCGGTGTCTGAATTGGGACAGCAATTTTCTTCATACACAGTATGAGTTGCAGTCCGACATATTTTTCCACCCCCTTTTGATTGATAGGATATAATCGGCCCTGTTTTTAAACAATCGGCTAGATAGTGAAAATAATTGCTTTTATTGGCCGATACATTGGTGCATTCTTATTTGTTCCCATGTTTTCTCTTTCAGGCACAAAGCTGAACCTTGGCATTACTGGCAACAAATTCAACCAGTTGAGCTACAGAAGCCATAAATGGCTTTAAACTGCACTATAAGCTCACAGACAAACTTACAAGTTGTTTATCCAAAGGTGAGGGTTTACATTCAGCCTCTGCTTATTTTGTATAAGTCTCATTAAGTGTTGGGGATTTAAGGAACTTTAAAATTGAACAAATCCCCTATAAGAAACTGTCAGAAGGGACGTGTGGTGCAGGGTTCAAAGAAAGATTTGATGTTTTCCAATAGATCGTCTTAGCATAAAACGCCGGAATCCATACCAAATGAGGAGGAACAGCTGTGTTAAAAAGATCCCTTTAACAAGTGACAACATTTTCACTTGAGTTTAATGATTATGTGGAGACAGAGACAGTGACAAATTGGCCACTAAGGGGTTCAGTTTCAGCTTTATTGAGAAAACAGGAGAGAAAAAGAGATAGAGAGACAGTGTGAGCGCGTTCTCCAGGGAGCGCATTGATCTGACAGTTCACTTGGTTTGTATTTTTCCCATTTACAGTGCGAGGGTCCGACCCGTGACCCACCAGAGTCCATCCTGAATACCGAGGAGGAATAAATAAATAAATTAGACTGTGGATGAATTTAAGAAAATGTTTGAGAAGAAAGTGATGCTCACTGAAAACAAATACGGAAACATTGAACCAATGTATACATTGATTATTAAACAGGCACATAGAGAAACAGGAAAGCCACGTGAGCATGTGTGCATGGTAAGCCTAGCTGTTCTGTAAGTGTGAAAATTAGCTAAGTTAGCTAAATATGATAAAACCTCAGTCTGGGAATGTCCTCAGCTGGATGCATGAATCATAAATCAAGCAAATCATGTTTGTTTTTTTATTTCCAAAAATGCAAGTTGCATGCAATGAGAGTGTGCTGTACTACATGTGATAGAGTGACAGTTTGAAAGGCACTGTGCCTGCTAATGTGGGCGCTAATGCATGTATTAGCGTGGCTGTCGTGTGGGCGCTAATGAGGCTGTACCGTGTTTGTTGTTACAGAACAAATGAAATAAACAGTTTTGGAAAAAAAAAAACTGTGAAACCATTCAGGCACACTTTGTTTTCTGAGCTGATGATTCAAAAAAGAAGTTCAGACTTGAGGATTCATTTCCTGCTCTGGCGAACAGGTTAGATGAGATTTGAACAGGCATTCTAAGAACTACTAGAAGGATACTAGAACTACTAGTCTTTTGTGAAGGATAATACGCTAAATTTATCTACTCGAATCTCTTGCATGTCAATCTGAGTTGTTGTCCTAACCAGCCAATCAGGTAGCATAATTACTAGATGACAAGAAATGAGTTTTGTAATTATGACTTTGACAAATCCATGAACGGTTTTACTGTTTTCTGCATGAAGAGGAAGCTTAGGGATAGGGATGGGACGATTACCGGTTTCACTATAAACCACGATAAAATGTACTGACGGTTAGTATTATCGTTTAAAATTGAATTGAAAAACCGTGTTTGATTATCGCGATTTTAATAACTCACTGTAAATCCCGTCCAGCCAGCAACAGGATGACGCAGGCGCAGCGCGCAATGTTAGTGTTTTTTTATTCAAGAAGGAATGGCGGAAGGATGGTTAAATCTTACATGATCACAAAAATATGATCAAAATCAGTAAACAATAAAATCAACTCTGATTTCATTTTCAATACAATCGAAAACGGAGACGCAAGACGGCAAGTTGTATTTGAATGAAACGAGAGAGAGCGCGTCCGTTGCGATACATGTGCGCTGTGTCATAATGCGTTGTTATTGACGACGGTCGTTTTAAGGAAGGAAATGCCACAGAATATAATCTTGCTTAAAAAACTGCCTAGATCTGCTTGTTTTATTTGTTGTTTGTTGATTTTCAAATATAAAACTTGTTGAAATGTCTTCAGTGTGAGCATCAGTTATTTTTGAACACTTTCATCTCGATTTAACAACACCGTGATAATGTTGATAATCACGATAATTTTGGTCACTATAATCGTGATATGAAATTTTCATACCGTCCCATCCCTACTTAGGGATAAGATTTAGCGTGAGAAAGGAACAGCAGCAGAAATAGAGTGAATTGAGTGGGGAAAAGAGAAGTTGATAACGTAGCTTGGGTTTGTCAGATTTTTTTCTTTTTCTTTTCCTTTGCTTTTTTTTTTCTGCCACGTTTTACACACTGCATCACTAAGAGGCTGCCACAAATGTGTGTGTGTGTGTGTGTGGTCTTCATTAAAGACCCTGCTCTACAGGACTAAAAAATCCTGCTCACTTATTCAGGCCAAATAAACCCAGGACTTTTCCTAAAAAGTAGAGAGATGTGGGGAGAGAGAAAGCTGAAAGAAGCCTTTTATCCGTTACCTTTGCCAGCCAGAGAAAAGATTTGGTAGAAAGACATAAAGCACTGGGACACATCCACTTGTGGCCATCGCGCACATAAATAAGCAATTTTTATCATTTTTTTGTGCAGCATCAAAGCAAATCATGGTCATAAAAGACAGCTTGCTAAATTAAAGGGTGTTCCTTTAACCTTCTCAAATTGAGAAAGACGTTTAAATCATATAATGGATGGAACAGATTTGCCTGCATTCTCTCTCTCAAACGCACAAAACTGTGTGAAACTTCCCATGAGAACAGCTCAGAAAACAAAGTCCTGCCCGTTTCCGTACACCCGTCACAAAACAACCAGCAGGGTATCCCAGCAACTGTGTTCTGCGTATGAGGCAAGAAGAAATATGAACAAATTATAACAATTAAACCTCTAGCGCTAAGATGATTTCCTTTCCTGGAAACAAAATTCTTTCTCATCTCTATTTCACACAGTAATTCAAATAATATTATAGCGTGCTGCTCGCAGCAACCTTTTCCATCATAAACAAATACAAAATAAAACAAAACACCCAAAATCCTTACATTTACCGAAGACCAACCAAGGGAGGAGGGGTTGTGGGAACAGTGTGCTTGAGGCCAACTCGCAGTGACCTCTGACCTCCCGACTGCTACAGATGCTCCCTGACTGACCCAGTGGGCGGAGCCCCTGTGGTCACTCACAAATGTACACGCCCCTTCAAAAAGGCATCATTCAATGCCTCTTTTTTTGTCATTCTTATTTTAGCGTGCATCTTCAAATATGCACCGTATAAATACACGCGCACAAAGGCCGTCTGAGTGTGGGAGAAAAGAGAGGGAACTTCCAAAGGGAACACGAAATTAGAAGTGGGGAACTGAAGTCTGATTGTATCTCAAGTCTTATTATTAGTCTAGCCGATCCATTCTGTGAAGCTTCGATAATGGCGATGGCTGGCAGAGTATATTAATAGATAAACCAGTTGAGCTGGTACAGCTCAGAATATGTCATATTGCTTTTGATGATTGGGAACAGGAGCCTTTACACTGATAATGTACAATTCAATAGGCGAATACATCAGGACTTCAGTTTCAAAAGACCACTTTTGAGTGGTCCACTTTACGCATTTGCAGTTGACCATCAGCTCCTTGGTTGTTTCGAAATAATGCAACCATCCCAGCGGATTTAAATACAATTTTACAATTAGGTGCTTGGTTGATTCCCCCGCCTGTGTCTTTCAGCCATGGCCTTTCACCCATTGATCAACCTCGTTGAACGAGCTCGGAACGTGTGCGCAACTGCGAATCTGTGTTTACTGCAGTTTTAGGTAGCTGGGAATGGAGTAGTTGAACATAAGAAAGTCCAGTTTGTAGAGTTGGTAGAGTTGGCTTTGCTGCTGGGAGCTGATGTTGTTGAAAAACATGGCCGCCATTTGGTCGGTGGTACGGGTGGATTTGGCGTACGACGGGAAGTGCAATGAGTCGCCCACCCCTGCCAGCTTGAGCACGTAGTTGGCGTCCTCCTCCAGAGTCTCGTACTTGCCCACCAGGTCATAGTGGATGTGGCAGGGGTGGCAGAGCGAGTAGACTGTCTGCCAGTGTTCGTTGAGCGGAGCCTCTCTCTGAGTGCCCGGGTCCACCAGGTAATCGGCGAACTCCTGGAACTTGACGTCGGCACCGCTCTGCAGCGCCTCGGCCGTGGCGTTCTTGCGGTACCGGCGCACGATCTTTGTCCCGTAGCGTTTGTGGAACGAGGTGTTGTAGCGGAGCGTGAACTTGTTGCGGTAGGCCGACACCAACCGCTCGAAGGGCTCGCGCACGAAGAGGAACTTGAGGTAGTTCTTGAGCCGGTGGTTGATATCGGGGATGCTATACTGGTTGAGGGTCTTGAGGTTGGAGGGGATGTGGGCCTCGTTGGACGGAATCTCCATTGGGTCGCTGTACTTGCCTCGACTACTCAGCACCATCATGACCCGCTTCCAGTTGGTGCAGGCCACTTTCGGCACGTAGCAGTAGATGAGCTCGTGCTCCTCGTCCACCACTAGGTGCTTGAGGTCGCTGGGGGTCAGGACGTGGCGCTTGCGGCTGGACGCGCTATGGGCACGGCACGTGTCCGCCACCTGATCCCGCCGGGCCTGATGCAACACCGCCGCCGCTGAGAACTCGGCCTGAGAAAGAGAAGAAGAACAGGGTGAAACAGTAGCTCAAACAGTACAGCATAGTAGAGGGCTGCATTGGGATTGAGTCCCGGCGGGTCCCACGGGACCCAACACAAATCTCGTGGGAGCCGGCGGTTTGAACTTTGCTGCGGGCGGGAATGGGCGGCTAAAAAAAAACACTGCGGGATCGGGAGGTAGCCTAAGCGTTTTAGATGTCCCCGATAGCCCAGCCAGGCTACTATTCATCTTCCTGACCAGTGCGTCAGAATACATGCAGGCCAGGGAAACGAAACAAACAACCCCATGAATCTCTTTAATAATAGCAATACAAATACGTGTTTTTTCCTGCGGGACGGGAGAAGACACAAAATCAATGCATCTCTATTATAGAGTTTTGCGGGTGCGGGCGGGAGTGGACATACATATTGCGGGAGCGGACGGGAGTGTAACACATACGTTGCGGGAGCGGGCGGTAATGGTCAGAAATTCGGCGGGCGCGTGCGAGAGTGGGATGAAGAAAACAGTCCCGCGCAGGGCTCTACAGCATAGCACTAGCAACACCAGGGTCATTGGTTCGATTCCCTAGGGAAGGCATGAACTGGTAAAATGTAGACCTTCAATGCAATGTAAGACGCTTTGGATAAAGCGTTTGCATTAATGGGAATATAAATGTAAAGACTCATTTCCCACGTGCCATTTAAAGCCCTGTGAAGACCATAAATCAGCAGACTGGGAAAGTTTGGCACCAGACAATATCATTAAAATCTTAGCTTAAATTCTCTACAGCAGGGGCACTTAATTCTGCTCCTGGAGATCTTCCACCCTGCACAGATTAGTTTTAACACAGCATCCTGTCATTTCAAATATTAGATGTTTAATTAGAGTAACTTTGTAGGAAGGCGTGAGAAAAATATAAAAATGTCGTTTTTGAGATTATTTACTTTGTGTTATTTTGATTTCTTACTTTTTAAAACTATGGCTGTCAATAAAATAAAATAATTGTAATTGATCTTGTGAATTTTTACCTCTAAATGCTAAACAGTAAAAATAATCTTAATTTTAAATTAACATAGCACTAAGTTTTATGCAGATACAACAATGTATTGCGAAACTCAGTTTGGAGAAAAAAAGCATCCATGATGGTGGACAAAGGTGAGACAAGTATTAAATATGCTTTCCAAAAGAGTTTATTTAAATTAAGATAGACTGTTTTTTAATATTTGTATTTTTATACTTTGTGTTATTAGCTTAGCAACTTGCTAACTTCATATTCTATTGCAATCTGACGTAAGTTGCATCCCGCGAGCTGTGCTATTTTGGGATTGCGTATCCTATTGAAGAGTGCTCCTAAACTCCTGAACTTCTTCCACCCTATAACAAAAGCAGTGAACAAACACCATCTCACCACATCAAACAAACCCAAGACGTGTGAAAGGTTCTGCTGAAGGCCCGAGGCAGTGAAAGTGGAATCTTGCTGAGCTGTGTTGACCCTTCCCTCAATCTGCTCAATAGGGTTCAAAAGTTAAAGGTCAGCCTTACAGGTCAGTGGTGAATTTAAGACTACAAATGCAGTATTTAGCATCTATTTAGAAGGGTTTCTAGTAATTCAGATGTGGAAAGGAATGAAATGTTGTGCTATTAAAATTCAGTTTCTCTCTCTCTCACTCTCTAACTCCATCCATCCATCCATCCATCCATCCAGCCATCCATCCATCCATCCATCATCTGGCTGTCTGTCTGTCTAACATTGTATGGAAAGGAGCATCATCTGCTAAACTTACTTTTAGGAAAAAGAAGCATGTTTCTAATGATGAGGGTGAGTAATTAATTGTAAATGGACTATTCCTGTTTGAGATGTTCTCTAGTAGTTAAATTAGATATCTCTAGCTCTAGTTTCACAAGGTTTCATCAAGTTTCTGCATGCAATTTAACATTTAAAAAGGGAACAGCACTGTTCATTTATCCAAAATCATTATTCAGAATCAAACCTACAGCCACCCACATACACATACTCTCTCTCTCTCTCTCTCTATCTCTCTCTCTCTCTCTCTCTCTCTCTCTCTCTCTCTCAGCCTTTTTCGCTCTCGTTTATACACACCCACTCTCATTCGTTTGAGCGCTCTGTTTCAGTGGAATTTCCCCAGAGTTTTATGTACAGTATTTAAGACTGTTTCAAAGATTCCTAGAATAAAGCACCATGCATGGCCTTATCAGCATATCAAATCAAATGGAAACCAAAACCATGTCTTTGCATGAGTTCAGGTTGTGCACACTTTTACTCTTAGTTCACTCAAAAATGAAGATTCTCTCATGTAATTCCAAACCTGTATGACTTTCTTTCTTCCGCAAATTTTTTTTTTTCACTCCACTGCATCTTTGTAAGAAACATTATTGATTAGATTTATTGTACTTTCATGGTGCTTTTGGTCATTTCTGAAGCTTGCCAGCACCCGTCTCAGCCAACTTTCGTTGTATGGAAAAGAGCAGCGTGAACAATTCACCGAATCCAAAAAAAGGTGACAAGCAAACTCTACAGGCAATTCATTCATCGACCTCAAACATGCATTAACATTTGTAGCCTAAGGTTAGCCACTTTACATCTCTTTTGTGTGGAAGCTAAATTAGTCCCGTGTTTACTGCATGACGTTTAAAATAGCTATTATTATCATAAATGTGTGCTACTAGTCGACTAATGGCTTCAGTGAATGACTACCAAGGACAATCTCTGGACAGGGGCAGCCCTAGATATTTGCGTGAACTATTTCATTACATTTTTATAGAAGTTATGCATTTTATTTGGGTGTTAGAAATGCGTGTTTCCCAGTTTATGGGCGGCAGGCATGTCTTGTGTCTAATGAAAGAATTAATTACAATGAATAATGAAATGAATTCTCTCTTTACACACTCAGTAGCTCAATTTAATTGCTAAAACTCCACACAGAGGCGCATCAGGCGAGTGTGTGGCGGAGCCGTTTCGAAACGCTGAGAGCTTTTCTGGGAATCCTAGTCTCTTCATACATATATAGCTAATGATATAGTGTCCACTCCAGTTCCTGCAGACACGTCAGGACTTCGGTAATAGAAAACCTTGACATAAAAGCTTGAGCTGGTTTTCCTGCCATGATGCCATCGGCCCTGAACTCCATTATGCAGGGGTATAGATAGGAGAAATGGGGTCATAAGTGGGAAAAAAAGGAAATGGAGAGCGGTAAATGTGAGGCAAATTAAGGTTCGGTGACTCCTGGTTTAGTTCCCTGAAAAACCTCTGCAGCTATTTTGCGGTCCATTTTCTACAAGCCTGTTTTCTGCTTTCTTCTCCTCTTTCTCTGCTCTGGAACACAATCGACTATGGCATCTACACATCCGTACGTCCACAGGGCCGGTTCAAAGCACAGTCTGTTTGTGATCGTGAGCTGTGTGTTGAGAGGTCTAACAACAGCTACACATATCATTGACCAAAGCTACATTCACTGAGTCAGTGTTTGGGATTGACAATTACATTTACCCCAACAGCCTACAGGAGCATCTCCAATACTGTCTGTATGGATAAATAACTCAAGCCCCTTTTCTATTGTTACGATAGCTATTAATAATGACTGTAATCATAGTGACAGTGATGGGAGTAAATATCAAACATGATGACTTTCATGATGCCAAAAAGTAGTGGTCGACCAATATATCACCAGAGCTGTCAACTTCAAATCCTAGATTTCAAACCCTTGTCCAATTGGCTTTTTTATTATAATAAAAAAAATATTGTTATTATAATAAAAAAATAGGATTACAGAATGAAGAAGAAATTGCTATCTAAATTTTTTTAATCTTTTTTTTTTTTATTCCGTAAAATTTTCAAATAAATTTTGTAATTATGTATAAAAAAATGTTGCTTACATTTTTTATGTAAATTTTACGTTTACATAAAACATTTCTTACATAATAAAATTATAATAATTATATTAGCCTATATTAATATATATATATATTAATACAATTATTTAATTATATTATAAAACATTCTTATTTTTTAATTAATTATTTTAAATTATATAGGTAATTATTATATAACATTTTAATTTTATAGCAGCAATATTGTGCATATAAATTCAAGGTTATAAAGGTTGAATTATTTATTTCATATTGATTCATTTTATCATAATTCATTTAAAATATTTTTGTATTTTTGTATTATGCAAAAAAAAAAAAATATATATATATATACATTTGAACTAAAATATAAAATATATTTTTATAAATATAATTTTTTAATTCAAGTATATATATATATATATATATATATTTATTTATTTAGATAGAGATAGATAGATAGATAGAGATAGATAGATAGATAGATAGATAGATAGATAGATAGATAGATAGATAGAGATAGATATAGATAGATAGAGATAGATAGATAGATAGATAGATAGATAGAGATAGATAGATAGATAGATAGATAGATAGACAGACAGAGAGAGATAGACAGACAGACAGACAGATAGATAGATAGATAGATAGATAGATAGATAGATAGATAGATAGATAGATAGATAGATAGATAGATAGATAGATAGATAGATAGATAGATAGATAGATAGATAGATAGATATAGATGAGCTATAATAAATAGACACTCACCAAAAAAAAACATATCGATTGACCATTTGTAAACAGAACCAGTTTTAGCCCAAAGGAGCTACAATACCTGAGGATACCTTTCACAGGTTTTGTTATCTATCGTTGTCTTTCTTTCTCCTGTGCTCACACAGATCCATCATCAATCTTTCACACACACTTTCACCTCGTTATCACAGAGCAGACAAGGATGCTAAGATGTATGGGCTCTCTCTCGCCCTGTCTCTCTTTGTTTCTCTCCGTCTCTCTCAGTATCTCTCTCTCACAGACACAAACACACGTTCACATGGTGCTTCTGTCAGTCTGTAGACGCCCTGAGCTCATTTATTCCCAGCACACCAACACAGCTATTGCTGTTCTCCTCTGCAATTAGATAGCTGGAATGCATTCACATTACAATAATCCCGGAATGACACACACACACACACACACACACACACACACACCTGCCTAAACTCTGGCAGAGGTTTGTGGGAAATAACATATTTGCATTCAGTAGTAAGATGCATTAACAAAAGATCAATTAAATAATTTAATAGGCGAATATGTTGAATAATGGGTTTAAAAACATATTTTTCCAAAAGTACCCCTAATTTATTTGTTAAACTTTAATGAGGAAAAAATTACCACGCTCACCTTTAATGAGATTCAAATCCCACAGTAAAACACAGCTGGCAGTAGCCTGCGGTAATTGTAACATTTTGTCAAGTCGATGCGCAACAACAGAGCGCTGAGAGCCGATGTGTGCGAGCGTGTTTGTGTTCGTGTGCGCGCTATACACTGATGAGCTCTCATTTATCTTTCCTGAAATAGAGAGCCTGCGAAACACCGTAAGAAGCAAACATAAACAGCACCAGGAGCAAAGCATTAATAATCATATATTCAGAGCGTCTGTGTGCCCACCAGAGAGAGCGGCAATATATGGGCCCTGTGGATTTTTAGAAAGTAAACTCTCTTCAAAATACTTTTCACACTCTCATTTACCTAATTTGTCCTCAAATACTGTTCAGCCTTGGAAATAAATCGATTTAAAGGAGAATTCTGACATTTTTGTTATAAGTCATTATGATTTCCGTCAGAGTGTCAAAAATGGAAATTACATTTAATAAAAAATAAAAAAATTCTTGCTAAGGCCAATTTCGTAGTTAACGTTATGTAAACAAAATATGCATTATTAAATATTACATTTAAAATGAATTAATTTGCCCATTACAACTTTTTTTGTATATTTAATTTTTTAGAATATAATAATATTTTAAGTGGTTGTTTGTTTACAAATTATGCAAATAATTTTCACATCATAAATGTTGAATTCAGTTTTAATGTTCAGAATGTTTTATTTTTAGATCATTATAGTTGATGATAAACAAACATATGATGGATTTTCATAATTTAACATCGAAAGTCTTTGAGTTGCTTTTATTTTATTACTAGTGTGTCTACTATTTCTGTTTATTTTTTTTTATTTTTTTTGATATATTATTATTTATATATTTTTATAGTTATATTTGTAGTACTTATAGTTAAGAAATCAGTTGAAAAACCAACATTTTATTTTATTTATTTATTTGTTTATTTTTAGTCCTGTTGAAAGATTGCATAAAAATCAACCTGTGCCTCACTAATGTCTCATTCAAAGTTTGCAGCTTATGCTTTTCAGGAGATTCATTCTCAGTCTCTCACAGTCATAAACAGGTTGTGGTTTGACCCTGTGACTGCGGCGACCTCAGAGGCTTTTATGGAGGCTAGCTCTTATAAGCGTGAGATGAATTATTAAAGAAAGTCAAAGCCTTCCCTCCATCTGTCCCCGCACTGAGGTTTATCATCCATTTATATGAGCTCAGAGAGAGAGATTAGCACACTCAGAGGGCCCAAGTTTAACTAGAGAATAAATTTGATTTCCTTGCTGGAGAAGTCCACAATAAAACGACAGACTGAGTAAAATTCTGCACTTCTGTACACATAAGATATACATTAACAGTTATATTATATTATATTATTGTAAAATGTTATATCATATTTTAAAGACATTTGTTACGCTTTATTTTAAGGTGTCCTTGTTATAGTGTGATTATAATATAATATTAATATTAACAACATGTACTTACTAAGGGGTGTGGGTTAGGAATAGGGTTTGATTTGGGGTTAGTTGCATGTAATTATGCATAATTTACTGTTACTAACATATTATGTAACAACTATAAAAAATAAAGTGTTACCAAAAGTATGTTGTTCCAAACCTAGAAGAACATTCATTTGTTTTTACAAGCCTTAAAGGTATAGTTCACCCCAAAAAATTTTTATTAGCCCATGATTTACTCACCGTCAAGCCATCCTAGGTGTATATGACATTCTTCTTCGAATACAATCAAGAGTTATATTAAAAAATGTCCTGGCTCTTCCAAGCTTTATAATGGCAGTGAATGGTTGTTTCTGTTTTGACGTCCATAAAAGTGCATCTATCCATAATGAAGTGCATCTATCCATCATAAAAGTGCATCTATCCATCATAAAAGTACATCTATCCATCATGAAGTGCATCTATCCATCACAAAAGTGCATCTATCCATCATGAAGTGCATCTATTCATCATAAAAGTACATCTATCCATCATAAAAGTGCATCTATCCATCACAAAAGTGCATCTATCCATCATGAAGTGCATCTATCCATCATAAAAGTGCATCTATCCATCATGAAGTGCATCTATCCATCATGAAGTGCATCTATCCATCATAAAAGTGCATCTATCATCACAAAAGTGCATCTATCCATCATAAGTGCATCTATCCATCATGAAAGTGCATCTATCCATCATAAAAGTGCATCTATCCATCACAAAAGTGCATCTATCCATCATAAAAGTGCATCTATCCATCATAAAAGTGCATCTATCCATCATAAAAGTGCATCTATCCATCATGAAGTGCATCTATCCATCATAAAAGTGCATCTATCCATCATAAAAGTGCATCTATCCATCATGAAGTGCATCTATCCATCATAAAAGTGCATCTATCCATCATAAAAGTGCATCTATCCATCATAAAAGTGCATCTATCCATCATGAAGTGCATCTATCCATCATAAAAGTGCATCTATCCATCACAAAAGTGCATCTATCCATCATAAAGTGCATCTATCCATCATGAAGTGCATCTATCCATCACAAAAGTGCATCTATCCATCATGAAAGTGCATCTATCCATCATAAAAGTGCATCTATCCATCATAAAAGTGCATCTATCCATCATAAAAGTGCATCTATCCATCATGAAGTGCATCTATCCATCATAAAAGTGCATCTATCCATCATGAAGTGCATCTATCCATCATAAAAGTACATCTATCCATCACAAAAGTGCATCTATCCATCATAAAGTGCATCTATCCATCACAAAAGAGCATCTATCCATCACAAAAGTGCATCTATCCATCATGAAAGTGCATCTATCCATCACAAAAGAGCATCTATCCATCATAAAAGTGCATCTATCCATCATGAAAGTGCATCTATCCATCACAAAAGAGCATCTATCCATCATAAAAGTGCATCTATCCATCATGAAAGTGCATCTATGCATCATAAAGTGCTCCACACGGCTCCGGGGAGTTAATAAAGGCCTTCTGAAGCGTAGCGATGTGTTTGTGTAAGAAAAATATTCATATTTAAAACTTTATAAAGTAAAATAACTAGCTTCTGGCCAAACGAACGTACGGATTCCACTTAAGTGTAGAGCGCAACGTATGCGAGTAATGCGATGTACTGCTGATATTTACGCTACGCCATGACGCACTACACTACTTCTGACATCACAAGTTGCATAAGTTGCACTTTAGGCGTAAGACTGCGTATGTCCGTTTGGACGGAAGCTAGAATTTTACTTTGTAACATGTCAAATATGAATATTTTTCTTACACAAATGCATCGCTTCGCTTCAGAAGGCCTTTATTAACCCCCCCTCCCCCCGATAGCACACGTACATCACGGAGATGTCTATTTGATGTCTGTGTGTGTACATCCGGAAGATGTATTTTTTAGAGTGTTTGCTCATCTGCAATGCGTCTATAGGACGTTTCCTGTCAGATGTCAAATAGACGTGTCTTTAAGATGTAATGATTTAGAATGTATGTTAAACTGACATCTTAACGACGTCTATCAGATGTTAGTAAACAGCAGATGCTTTCCAGATGAAGTGATCTTTAACAGACATCTTGCAGACGTACGTGTGATATCTGTGGGCCGGAGCCGTGTGGAGCACTTTTGTGATGGATATATGCACTTTTATGGACTTCAAAACAACCATTCACTGCCATTATAAAGCTTGGAAGAGCCAGGACATTTTTTTTAATATAACTCCGATTGTATTCGTCTGAAAGAAGAATGTCATATGGGTGACTTGAGGGTGAGTAAATCATGGGCTAATTTTCATTTTTTGGTGAACTATCCCTTTAATAGAATCTGATCTGTCTCAATCATATCTAGCAGAATTCTGCCATTCCAGCACAGCCCCGCAGCCGCTGTTGCTGTGCCGATGATGATGACTCATGGCTGCTGCGCTGTGGCTGTGAGCGGCCAGCGAGTCCAGCTGAGCACTGCGCTAGTATGAGTGTGTGTGCGTGTCTGTATTTGCTCAGTAAACACCAAACTGCATGCCAGCTTTCAGAGTCCTGGGCTGCGAGACAGTTAATACCTCTCTGTGCACTTTTTAGACATCGCATATTCACACACACACGCAGTGCTGATAAAGGTGTCCTTGTGAGTCTCTCCCCCTCACACTCCCAGCGCTCCCTGACTCACGCGCCGCTCGTCTTGACGGATCTCTTGTCTATCTCTTAAAGCGGAGGGTTTGATTTAGGGCTGCTGCAGGAAAATTGATCCCGTGTCAATGAGAGGAGGAGAACGAGGCGAACGCTCTTCTGCCCGCAAACCCTCGTACACAAGAGACTTTATGAGACCTAATCAACTTTTCCGAACTGTAAAAGCTGAACCAACTTTTCCATGATTTCGCTAACAGCCCGCACAGCAGGGATGATCGCGTTCTTTCTCATAAAAAAATACGCTCTGACACTTCAGTTTAACAACCTACTAAAAAGGTCAAGCCACTGTAAGACGATGTCACTCCAGTGTTGCATCATAGCATGACTCCATTATTGCATAATTCCACAATACAATCAATCCTTTCACTGTAAAATTTTACATCATTTACATATTCGTGAAGGCATTCGTGACTATTCCTATTGGGTGGGGTTTAAAGTGTCCCTATTATGCTGTTTTAAAGGTTCCTAATTTTGTTTCAGAGGGTCTCCTACAATAGGTTTACATGCATCCAAAGTCCAAAAACAATTAAGTTTTCCACATTGCAGCATCCGCTTTTTTCTCACAATGTCTGAAATGGTTCAATTAAGGATTAGGTCTCTAAACCCCTCCTTTCCGAAAGCCTACTCTGCTTTGATTGGTCAGATGGCTCATTCTGTTGTGATTGGTCTACTCTTCTCTGATTGGTCAAACGGTTCAGTCTGTTGTGATTGGTCTACTCTGCTGATTGGTCAAACGGTTCAGTCTGTTGTGATTGGTCTACTCTGCTCTGATTGGTCAGATGGTCCAGTCAGTTGTGATTGATCTACTCTGCTCTGATTGGTCAAACGGCCCAGTCTGTTGTGATTGGTCTATCACTTATAGTGTGTGTCAGAAACGAAACGCCCATCATTATATCGTTATTTCAGCTCCAGAAGCTTCCTTCAGCACTTGACACACTGTAAAAATGACGTTGGTTTTACTATATCAATTTGAGTCCGAGTCCAATTATGAAACATTGGAAGAAGCATCTGATCAACCTGAACCACCGTCAAAAGTACAACTTAAGCATGATGTTTCTAAGTGGTACATTTTTATTAAGTTTGTGGTACATTGTAGTTGAGAGGCGGGTCAAAGCAGATGTTGTTTGCGGGCAGCCAATGGAAGACCATAGGTTGGCATTATGCACATTTGTTACAAACCTACGTAGGTTCGAGCAGGAAGTAAAACAGGAATTAGTGACGCCTCATCTCAGGCAGTTCAGAATCGCTTCTTTCTTTTAGGAGACAATACGTCTTTAAAAATGTGCAGAGCTTTTACATATACAAACAGCCATATTACACACTACATGATAGGTAATATCTCAAAAAGCATAATAGTGCCCCTATTATGCTTTTTGGGATATTACCTTTCATGTAGTGCGAGCTTAACAAATAAAGTATGCGAAAAACTCCTACAGACTTATTAAGGGAAAGGCCAAAGATTAACGATCAAGCATTTTCTTGATATACTGAATAGATTATTTAAAAATGACAATGTCATTTTCTGGTGCAATTAATCATGTGACTTCCTTTGACCTCTTCTGACTATCTATCAAATAGAGCCTCGACGCGAGGGAGGGTGAATGGAGCAGCCGGAGAGGTTGAGAGAGGGGGTGAATGGGTGCAGTGTCGAATGCCCTCCTCGCTAAAACAGGAAGTTTCCACTGGTTCTGCCCGACACTGCCAATGTGCCCTTTCTACTGCCCAGGTACACACATACACACACACACACACACATGACCTTACAGGGTCCAACATTGAGAGGTTGGGTAAAAGGGCAAGGGAAATGCTATACCGTGTGCTTTGGCAGTGTGTGATAGGGGATTGTGGGATACATCTAGTGATGTGAATGTAAACTGTAAACTGTAAAAAAAAAAAAAAAGTTGCTGCCTTAAATTGTGAAGTACAATCAACTTGGCTGTATAAGTCATTTCAACTTACATTATATTAAACTGAAGTTTAATTATGGTATAACTTACAATTACTTAACTTATTTTGATGAGTTAAATGGATTAGTTCTTAGAAATCTATGACATCACTATGTGACCTCACCAGGGTTATGACATCATTTGTAAAGTAAAAAAAAAGTATATTCTGACATACAGACACACACGCACATCGTACATTTATGCATATTTGATAATATACTGTACATTTCAGAATATTATGTATAATATTATATATATTCTGGTTTACATCCTATATTTATATATACATATATAATGTTTTATCCTTATACATTTATGCGTTTTATAATATACATTTGATAATATTACATCTATTCTGCTATAATTTGTAATTTATGAATTTATTCTATGTATATGAATGAAAATAATGAATGAATTGCATTACATTATATACCTGAATCAAAAAAGGCATAAACACTATATTTTACTAAGTATTTTATATCACTACAGAAATATGGGAGTATCAGAGCCAGTTTATTAGAATCAACCATATGAATAAACTGACTAAAATGAATTTCAGTTAGCAGCTTTTCTGCTTTTCATTAGTGATTCCCCAGCACTAAGTGTGTATACAGACACACACCCTCTTTTATCCTGACTCACCTGAAAAACCTGCCTTAAGATATACAAATAAAACCACGCGTTTCCCACCACGCCAGCGAAAGAAAGAGACTCAAAGAGAGGACGAGGAGAAGCGAGGGAGGGAGGGAGAGCCAAAAAAAAAAAAACATTCGAGAGTAAGAGATCCTGAGAAGTCAATGTCAAGCCAGTGATTTTCCACCACTCACACCTGAATAGCATCTTACACTGAGCTACAGAGACAAGTGGCACGGAGGAGTTCAGTTCAGCGAGTTCACAAACTAATGTCAGCGCTGTGTGCTGTGCTGCCTGTTGAGGGAAACACCAGACATCTGATGCTTTGATTATACATCTCCTGTCAAGAGTTTAACTATAATGAAAGGCTGTCTGAACTTTCACCAGATTATCAAAGAGTCTCTTAAACACACACACACACGCGCGTTGGGTTTCTATGTTTTATGCTTTTCCATAGACAAAAGTATTTTTATACTGTAAACTTTATATTCTGTCCCCTAAACCTATACCCATCACACAAAACTTGTTCAAAAAACATAACTTGTTATGATTTCTAAGCTGTTCTTTACTATCTTTCTGGGCCTTGAAAGTTATGACGTTGCTGCCTATGGATGGTTTAGAAACCTCTCGGATTTCATCAAAAACACATTTTGGGTGAACTATCCCTTTAACTCAATCATATTCATCTAAAGTCAGGGTTCTTAGTTAACTAAGTCTGAATCTTTGTTAATGTTACTTAATAAAATGACATACAGTATGTTCATTGTTAGTTTGTTTCAGTTCACAGTGCATTACTAATGTTATTTTGATAATGTATTAGTAAATGTTGAAATTAACAAGTATTGTTCATTCTTAATCCATGTTAGTCAACTAATGAAACCTTATCTGTAAAGTGTAACCAAATTTACAATAGTATCTCAATGATAAACATGACTAAAACCTTAGCATACAAAAATAGCACAGCGAGTTAATTTATTGATGATCCTAAACCTGAATCTAAAGCCATAAGTGTCCCCTCTGTGCTCGCGCTCGCTGAATTCCCGTCCCAGAGCAAAGCCACATGTCTGTAAACATCTGAACGCCGCAAATGACTCTAACAGTAAAAGAAAGCAGTGAGGATTTTTAAAGCCTGGTGAAACTGATCAGACGGGGCATTCTGGGTTGCAAAGGAGAGATGAGAGAGTGTGAAATACATGTGTCAGTTTGATGGTTTGTGAGTCAGATGCTCTTTGATTTGGTACGTCTCTGTGCTTGTCTGATCTCGCATCTTCTCGTGTTTGTGTAATCGTTTGTGACGGTCGGGGTGTGTGAACCCCTCAGGTGCTCTAGCCATCACGATCACACACACATACCGTGATGGAATCAAGCATGATGAACGGCAGAAGAGTGTGAGCCAACCTCCACAGATTCATTCCCACGATCTCTCTCAAACTGATACGTCAGCGATGCCTTTGATAACTGGATAAGTCATTTCCGTAACATGATCTTGAAACATGACAACGTTTAACATGAACGAAACTACAGCTTCGTTGCAAAATCTGCTGAGCCGCCTTCCTAGACAGCATTTTAGATATTAAAAAAGTAGGACATAAGCTTGCAATGCATTTTCTTTTCTTTTTGTAATTGCATTATTTTTTCCTATTTAGCTTTAATTTTTTTTTAATTTTTTTTTTTTAAGTATAAAAAAAAGAAGTTTTGTCTAATAGTTATATAAAATTAAATATATTAAATATTATATATACTTTTTGTCATTAATTACCCTTGTGTCATTAAGTCTAAATTCTGTTCATCTGTTAATCATAATAAAGACACAGAGTCTCTTCAGAAAATTTTGACTAAATCACTCAATTCATTAATTTTTCTATCTATTTATGAACTTTTTGAAGCGTCAAAGTGGTAGTTGCGTAACTATCAATGGATGGACAGAAATCGCTCAGATTTAATCAAAAAGATCTTCATTTGTGTTCTGAAGATGAACGAAGGTCTTACAGGTTTGGAACGACGTGAGGATGAGTAATCAATGAATTTTAATTTTTTTGGTGAATTATCCCTTTAATATTAAAAATGAATACCAGTGTATCTGGCTTTATGAAACCATTCAGGCTCTGAGTCAGCGGAGAGAGTATCACCACTTTATCAACACAGAGACATATCATAAATTATAGGAAAGTTGCTGACCACTAAAATTAACTTCTCCTCCATCTTGTCTCGACATTCCACTACTGGATAGTGACAGGTTACGTGCGCTCCACTGACTTCCCTCCTATTGGTTGTCGATCTCGAAAATTGCTCTTCATTGGCATAGAGTTAAACATATCTCAACTTTGCCACGTCGCTGACATCCTATTCTATCCTGACACCAACGGTCACAGTCATTCTTGTTCCCAGAAATAGCCAGCTCTCTATTGAAAGTATTGTGTCGCTGGTAGTGTGAACGCAGCTTTAAAGCTAAGCTGCACATCTCTTGTGGTCTCCTCATTAGGGCTGAGATGGTAACATTTACCGAGCACAGGATTCTCAGACTGTCCTGCTCATTCGCACAGAAAGAGAGCGGAAGCGTTCAGCGGATGAGCGAAAGTCTCATTACCCAGCAGAACCAGTAAAAGCCGAACAGAGGCACATTACAGCTAGACTAAAGAGCTTTGCTCAGAGAGAACAGCCTGTAAAAGAATAAGAGAGAGAGAGAGAGAGAGAGAATAATCTGCTATTATATTCTGTGTAATAATTTTAGTAGCTGGTGGAATAATAAAAGCTGCATTTTACTGCATGGTGTAGGCCTATGCATGCTTGTTGAACATTAAAACATCATAACAGCACATACTGTATAAGTAATGTATGTAAAGCATTGTTGTCTATTAAGTGTACAGCTTTATCTGAGTGCCTGCAGTAACATGAATCTCCTGGCTATAGTGTTTCTATAGTCTGAATGAATGTGGCTGCTTTCACAGTAAAGCTAACTTACATGTAGGCCTAAGTGTGTGTGTGTGTGAGGAGAGTATTGAAATTCACGAGATTACCCAGTAAAAGTGTCTCCAAACTCAATGAAACACTGTTGCCTTCATGCGTATCGTATGGTAAATGCTTTGCGAGTGGTCAAAAAGAAAGAGTCATATTTGTGGAAAAATGAATGGAACTTTACATTCGTGCTGCTGCATATGGAAAATATACTGTACATGCATTCAGAATCCACCAGGGATTTAGTTCATTTTAAAAGGCTTGAATTTACATCAAAGCCAGTGAGTTGGTGGGGGTGGGGATTTTTTTGTCTATGTTGTGGGGACTAAATGTTCCTACAAGTATTGTAAAACCTGAAATTAGCAACATGTGAGGAGCAGCCAATGGTCACAAAGAGGAAAACGGCTATAAACATAGTAAATAATCTCTAAATGAGAATATGTCTGTAACGGGTGAGTGCAGATAGGAAGACGCAGACACAGAAGATGAAGATTCAAACGAGTAACTTTACTTATAATAATCCAACAGGTAGCGATCCATACAAAGAACACAAACACACACCTATGTTAACGATACCAGACAAAGAGTGCAGGGTAAGGAGACCTATTTACACACAAACTCACACAGCTGACACGGATGAACTAATAATGACGGTCACCAAGGATGATGAGTGACGTGAATCAGAACAAATGAAAACAAACTGAAACCAAAACTAAACTGAACAGAATGGTGACAAATCCAGGTTAACAGTTAATAACATTTGTAGCATATAAGATCGAGGTTTCAGTGAAGCACTTTTAATGGAAGTGAATGGATTACATAAAAGCAGAAAAAGTACTTAGATTTATTTTTCAGTTAAAACGTGTGTATTATTTGAGCAGTAAACCTATATAAATCTTCGTTTTTACTGTTGTTTTGGGGGTTTATGGTGTTCTGTCATCATGGCAACAAAGTTGTAAATCTGGATATGTTTACATATAAAAGCTTAGTAAGTGTTTTCCCACACTAAAATCATGCTAACACGCATATTGTTAATGTCAGAGTATTCCAGGTTCAGTACAAGCTCAATCAAAGTGATGCATTTACATTGGAAGGGAATGGGGTACATTTTTGGAGGACTTAAAGGCACATATAAGAAGCGTATATTTTTTATAAAAGCAGCACTTTGATTAATTATTCTGTTAAAAGTTGTGTATTATTTGAGCCGTAAAATAACTTTTACAGTCGTTTTGGGGTTTTAGGGTTTATGGCGTTCCGTCGTCTTGCAACAAAGTTGTAAAACTGAATATAAGTTTTCACATAAAAGGTAAATAAGTAATTGTTTTCAGTAAATTGTTTACGTATAGTGGCTATACTATTGAGTTTACAGTGAGTATTTTAACATTTTCAAATTGGCCCAATTCTCTTCTATTGAGTGCGACAGTCAGGTAAAATCTCCATAAGGAAATTGATTTTGAAGGATACTGTGAGTTACGAGGTTGTTCATGCATGGCATTTGCTTCTGCTGAAGACGTCAGCCCGCATTATTTCAGCTTATTTTTAAAATAGCAGAAATCGTGTTGAAAAACTACATTACCCATGATGCTGTACAGAAAATTCCACCAATCAGAGCCGAGAAAAAAAACACGCCCATTTTTAACCCTGCCCACTCCCATGAAGCACTGCGGATGATATATATATGCATATTTTGCAATAAACTTGTATTGTTTTTATACATATAATCAACATTTGTAAATAAGTAGTGTAGTTTCGATTATGTAGTTTGCAATGCTTGATGGGATTGTAGTTCTTTCCCTCACTAAAGCCGTTAAGTACACTTTTGTCTGATTTTCAAATACTTTTTTGATTCACGTTGATTTGGTTTATGGCTTATAACTCTTTAACGAAGACTATTTTAAAATACCTATAGGAAAAATGAATAAAAAGGGCTCTAATGCACTCTATTGTTAGTGTGTCATTGTAACCCAAAGGAGAGACAAGTCGAAATGTTTTTTTGTGGTAGGCTAATCAGCATTATGCCACAAATGTTGTTTATTGAGCTTAACTTGTACTGAACTTAGAATATTCCCTTAAGGAATAGAAAATATCATTGGCTCAGTATAAATGCATTTGAAGTTGATAAAAAGACAAATGTGTGTTTGTAGTGCCAGACGAGACCACCTACTTGCGCTGTGACATTTGGAGTTCTCAGCTTCTTTTACGTGCAAAACGTTCTGACAGCGCTGAGACTGTTTGCTCAAGGTGAAAGAGTTTTTGAACACGAGATGAAAACAAACTATAACAGCTACACTCTCTTTCCTTGCTTTCTGGAACAGGACGATCGGTCGGGCGACGAAGAACAAATGGGGTGTGCGATCAATCATGAAAAGGTGGAGGTGGCTGAAAACGTGCAGGAAGGTGAGCGTGAGAAACAAAGACAAAGGGAGAGGGGTGAAATTAAACCGGATGAAATCAATCCTCGCATAATGTCCGCTTTGTGGTCGAGCCAATCTGCTCGGCTAAGCTCTAGACGTGCTTGTTTTACATTGGAAATGAAATGTGAATGTTTCCATAGTAACGTGCTCAGGCATTCCAGTGACGGTCCAGAGGTTATTCTTTCCCGCTGACCTCGATGCAGAGACGACCAAAACTTATAGACCCGTGAAATCAAAACTGACCTGATTTACTCCCTAATACGTGAGCCTGACATTATTTTGAACCATTCATTGGTGCATGTTATTCCAAGATCCAATCAATTCCTGCAAAATTTCATTTGCATGTTGACTGGATGGACTTGAAATACAATGAACTCATTGTCACCATATCCTTATTTAAACACCGTCACTTCTACATATATATATAATGACAAACTGATACCTGTGTGGGGTTGTACAGCTCCTGTAGGGCGTTTCTGGAGCCTTTCCGACAGCAGCCCTCCGTCGCGAACGGGTTTCGCCTCATAACTGCGAAGAAAACAAAGAAAGAGAGAGATGGACTGTTAGACGAGCCTGGAAGCTAAAGAAACCAATCCTGACAGGGCAGGTTTTTGTTGAATCGATAGTGTAGTGTTCATCTGCCCACTTGAATACACACACACACACACACACACACATTTGTCTGAATGGATGCCCTCAGTTAAAGGGCATGTCTTTAATAATGCAAACCCATCCAACAAATCTCCATATAAACAATACATTCAATTCCAACACACTTCTCTAGAGTGTGTGTTGCAATGAATAATTTAAGCATGCTGATGCCTGTAGACGCTCTGCCATGTTGGAACTGACAGTAATAGTTTTCTACAGTTTGTCTCTCAGCAGCGAGTCCGCAGAGAGTGACCGGCACTGCTGAAATAACACTAGATGAAAGCTAATGACCAGCTCTGCTGAAATGGTGCCCTATGAAAGCAGTCTCTGTGCCACGCTGCTGTAGCAGTGCCGCATTCGTTCGTTTATTCGCGCTCGTGTAACGTTATCTTGACTTGTAACGTGTATTTGTGTTATGTTAAGAGTTAAATGTGTTTTCGCACAAAGAGAACTTTGTTTAAAAGTGTGTTAATGGCTGTAAGTGCACGGCGTTCTCAGAGCGTCTGATGTCTGACTTGTTCGGTCCAGCTCGAGGTAAGGGATCCGAATGAAACCGAGACCGCTGGGAATGAAAGGATGAAAGGGAAAAGCAGAGTGACAGAGGACGATGTGTTAATGAGGAATAGAGAGGCTATTGGACTAGAAACAGACGGTTTGGACCAGCAGGGTCGACAACCTGAGGGGTCGTCATTAGCGCACGAGAGATAGCGAGAGATGTGATTTAATTGGTCTTTTAGAAATGTTCAGATGCCTCGCATCTGCACGCCAGTTTATCACTCACTCATCTGAGGAACTAATCCTTCTTTATAATCGTGCATTTATAGTTATAAATACACCCACATGGAATGCTAGCCCGCAGAATTCAAAGACCCGTCATTCAGGTTCTTCACATCCTGCTCTATGTCTGTGTTTATTCAATATTTTAGCTGGTTTTCTCTTTTTAGCGTGAAAAAAGTGTGCAGATTCCAGGTTATGAAGCCAAAAACAAAGACTTTTTTTACATTTTCATTCCGTCATATATGATACTTCACATCAAAAGGGTTGTTTTAGGGACAGGCCAAACACTTTAACAAAGGAAAGTACAATTTTTTCTTTCAATTTATTCCTGTGATGCAAAGCTGAATTTTCAGCATCATTACTCCAGTCTTCAGTGTCACATGATCCTTCAGAAATCATTATGCTGATTTGCTGCTCAAGAAACATTTCTTATTACTATCAGTGTTGAAAACAGATTAATAGCTTTGTGGAATCCCTGATACACTTTCTTTCTTTTTTTTTCAGGATTGTTTAATGAATAAATTGTAACATAAATCTTCACTGTTACCTCTGATCAATTTAATGCATCGTTGCTCAAAAAATAAAAGTATAATTTTTTTTTTTTTTAAATACTTACTGACCTCAAATGCTTAACTTATCTTGCCTGCTAACTCATTACAACCAGAAACAATAATCTGCAAACAAAGTGTGTGTGTGTGTGTGTTTGGGGTTGAATATGGGTTCGCTCTGCCTGAACATCGCCTAAAATTATCCCACCTGCGTCCATGTGGATCTTGCTGTTATTAAATTGGTGGTCCATTGGACACACACCTGCTGTAATTTGCCATATGCTGACAACACCACTGACGGTGGCACAGCACCTGCCCCCCCGCTCTCCGCTCCGCTGCGTGACCTTCAGCTCACCCGCTTCATCATACAGTTAGCCATTGTTTGAGACAAACCATGTAGTGGCCAGCTTTATGAATATTAAACTGTGAAGATCTGAGGCTGTGCATTGATGAAATGTCTCACCGCTGATGGATGAGGATCTAATGGCAATGTTTTATTCCGGAGAGCCGGGAAACTAAAGAACCTGAGGCACAGAGATCTTGTTTAGTCCTAAGGGAAATCAGAAAACTAAATGAGCAAAGCAAGGAATGCTTTAGCCTCCTAAACACAGTTTACAGCCAATGAACAGCACTAATATGTAGATCCTGAAACAGAGAAATAGCTGCATATAAAAACTTTGGATTATTAACTAGCCCAGCTGTACACATGACCTTGCACTGCTCATTCCCAGCAGGATGGTTTCCTCCGAGCCATGATCACATGGTCTCATATCTGCAGCCATCCATCAGCCGAGGATTATGGTATACCGGAGGATTAATCTGTTTCTATCTACCCGTAACATACTCTAAAACAAATCGGTTCCCTTATCACCGCTCTGAGCACACAAAGCCATAAGTCAGACTTCAACTAAAATGCACTCACTCATAAAATCACAGTCAGTAATAAAAAAAGATGTTTTTAGTCAATAAAGATGACAGGGCTCCATTTGGACAAATGCAGGCCATCAGATCCCCGCCAACACACAAAAACACAGCCAGATTTTTATTTCACTTTGAACCATTTCCCATTAGTAAAAGAGTCTCTCAATCAAATGAAAGTGAAATTTAATTAACATGGATATGCTGAATAATTAATAAAAGCGCAAAAGTGCATTATTGTGGTAAGTGAGAAGCCATGTTTTTTTGGGAGGGCATGTCCCATTGAAATGCCATGGTTTTTTTTGCTTTGTTTTTACTTGTCCAATAGAAATGGCATGTTTTAGTGGGTGGGGCATATCCCATTGAAATACCATGTGTTTTTGGACATGTCCCATGGAAATACCATGTGTTTTTGGACTTGTCTCATGGAAACGCCATGGTTTTTTTTTTTAGGTCTACTATGGAAATGGCATGTTTCTTGGAGATGTCCAATGGAAATGCCTTTTTTTTTTTTTTTTGACTTGTCCCATGAAAATGCCATGGTTTTTTTCATGGTATTTTTTAAAGTACCTTGGAGTATCATCTAAATACTATGTATATATATATCAAAGTAACATGTTATTACCATCTGATACCCTCATGGTACATTGCTTTTTTGTAAGAGTCCAGTTTATTCATAATTTTTTCCTTGTGGAAAGAGACAAGGCTTCAATCTCATTATGGTTTGAATTAGCTTTCCACTAAGAGTTCAATATTTACAATGTGTATGGGTGACTTCATTAATCAGCGACTGATAAGGACTGATTGTGTGTGTGTGTGTGTGTGTGTGTGTGTGTGTGTGTGTGTGTGTGTGTGTACATGGACTGAGAGGAAGTGTGTGTTTGCTTCCCGCCAGACACGGACATCTGGGCAGATTGTCCACTTTCTCCGATTAACTTTGCTGCCATTTTCTCATTTCTCTTTTGCTCAGGCATTTAATTCTCTAATTATAATTTTGTTATTTTTCCAATAACAATTACTACGATGGCAACGAGAGTCTTTAAAAGACAGCAGAAAATGAAGAATATATTAGCATTGCAGAAAGTTCAGCAATGAAATGTTCTATTTTATATTTTCTTAATCTGATCAAACAACTTAAACCACATTACTGAAGTAGTCAGGAGTGTGTGTGGGAACTCAAAATGAAATATTCTGACTCACTGCACCCAGACAACCACAGGATGATCTTTCCCATTCACATATGACTTAATGAACGAGCTCGAGTGTGTGTGTGTGTGTGTGTGTGTGTGTGTGTGTGTGTGTGTGTGTTGCATTAAGGTCTTTTGTCAGAGAGGTTCAGCCTAATCCACTTTTACAGATGTGAAAAGTGCTAACAATTACCAGACAAACGTAGTGTATGTGTTGTGTTAGAGTTGTTCTTAAAGGGACAGTTCACCCAAAAATGTAAATTCTCATTTACTTACCCTAATGTCGTTCCAAATGTGTCTCTTTCCTTCTGCGAAACACAAAAGAACATATTTTGAAACATATGATGAAAGTCCAAAACAATAATTGACTTTCATTGGACAAAAAAAAAAAAAAAAAAAGACACTTTTGTGTTCCACAGAAGAAAGAAAGTCATACAGGTCTGGAAAAACATGAGGGTGAATGCTCATTTTGGGTGAACTACCCCTTTACGGTGTCTGTATATAAATTCAAAGTGTTTCCTTCACCTCAGATGACTGATTAAGTCAGAAACCACAAAATAAAGAGTCTCTTCACCCATATGTCTGGCTATACACTTAGTCAGACAAGTTAAGATGTGTTTGTCAAGGTCTCCTACTATATTTCATCAGAGGGGTGTGTGAGTTGATGTGTGGGTGAGTGCTGTAAAAGTGGTCATCTCTGCGTCTGCAACCTGGATTGTAGGTCAAGAACGTTGAATCAGAGCTAAAAAGCTGGGAGATTGGAGTCTAATAGCCCATGTTTGTTATTTTCTGTCATATATTGGGGACTTTCCATTGACTTCTATTGGTTTTATACTGAGCTAATGATGTTTTTATCCCCTAACCTTCACAGAAAACCTCCATTAAGGCATTATTTAGTCTGTTTATTTAGGCGTTTTCCTCATGGGGACTGTTTGCTTGTCTTCCATTGTAAGTGATTACAACTTTTACTCTCCTTGAGGGGATATTTGTTCCCCACAATTTTGGCAGAAGCCGACCCAGAGTCGTGAATATGACTACTAACTGCATCATACTTCACCGGACCTCTGCTGTGTGTGTATCTGAGTTGTTTGTGGGGCTTTTTATGAGCGCGTCAGCATCCTGGCGTCGTGATGCCGACACAGCACTCTAATTGCATACTGAATGTGGACACACACACACACACACACAGAACTGAATTCATTATCCAAACTCTTCCTTGAGACGAATCTGCATCCTTTCATTTCCTGTTCTGTCCCTCATCATCTTTGTATCACTGTCCTCGTGCAAAATGAATGTACACACGCTTTCTCTTTGGCCGACCCAGGCTGTCATTATTCATTCGTCTCGTTCTTCCCTCTGCGTCTCCATCCGTCCATATTGTCCCTCAGATCACATTACATCTGAAACCAGCTGACAAACGTGTCACCTTGAAGACAGGCAGAGAAAAATGGCTTCACGTCCTTCAAACTCACAAACAACGGGATACGGATGTCACCGAAAGCACTTTCGTATTCATATATTTCCTGCTAATATTTTCCTCTGCTGATTTGATCTGCATTGCAGGTGTCATCTGTCCTGCAACTCTAGGCCAAAAACAACAGAGTTATGCAAAACACACAAAACATAGATTCAAAGATTATTCAAAAACACGAACACATGCAGTAATTCGGCCCTAACTCACTGTCAAGATGCTATCAGATTTAAAGGTGACCTGCAAACTCTGATGGAAGAAGATACTCAATCAGATACTCTCTCACAGACAAACAAGATGGCAATGGTAGTAAGAAGCAGATCATAATCAGACAAATTGATGGCTAATGACTGAGTTTGGCTGCCCAGATCCAGAGCTTGACCATCTGAGCTGAATCAGCATCAGCTACAAACACACTGATTCCTTATTATACTATGCATGCACTGTCATTAAAGGTATAGTTCACACAAAAATGTCATTTCTGTCATCATTTACTCACCCTCATGTCGTTTCGTTCACCTTCGAAACACAAATGAAGATATTTTTATTAAATCTGAGCGAGATATGTTCCTCCATAAACAGCTGCGCAACTATCAAACAGTTCATAAAGTGATTTTAAAACTTCATTCTCGTGTTACGCAGCATGTTTGAGCTTCTGTAAGAACCAATAAGGTTTTTTCTCGCGTGTCAAGCAGGTTCGGTTGAGCTTCTGTTTATGTTCGCTGATGTTTATATGTGAATAAAAGCCTAAATTCAATCTGTTCATCATAAAGCAATCATGTCTTGTGTCTCTTGGGCTAAACCTTTTGGTTCATATGGATTAGTTTTATGATCTCTTTTTAAAGTGTCAAAGTGGTAGTTGCTTAGCTGTCAATGGAGAGTGAAGAACTGGCTCAGATTTTATTATTTTATATCTTCATTTGTGTTCCGAAGATGAACGAAAGTCGGGAAAGTAATGAGAGAATTTCAATTTTTGGGTGTACTATCCCTTTAAATATGGCATGTGCAAATTAGCGTTTCAATATTTTTAAAGATATCAAATCCCAAGTTGTTTAGAGATTTTATTTGTGTGTGTGTGTGTGTCAAATTTAATGCATAGTAAATTTACTTAGTAAATACAAAATAAACTATTATTAAATACACTTTTACATATTTTTAATACATTTAAATGTTTAATACATTACACAAAATTTTTTTATTATATAAATAAATATTAAATGTATTTGAATATTAATATTTTATTATTTTATTTTATTTGTTGAATATTTTTATTTCATTTCATTTTGATATTTTATTTTATCCCAAATTACATAGCCCCAGTGAGTTTAGCATACCCATTTTGATGTTTTATTTATTTCATGTTTATATTTAGGTTTATTTCTTGAAAATAATGAAATCCCACAGAAAAAGGTACATTTTGAAAGGTACAACAGCATTGAAAGAGAAACTAACACAGCTCATAAAATATTTATGAGGTGAACAAACAACATTTTTTGAATGTTAAAGCTGTAGTGTGTAATTTGTTCCCTATAAAAAAAATAAGTAAACAGTCATTGGTGATGCCAGTGGCACAAAAATTACACACTTGATTTTTAAGACTTCTTAAGCTTTATTTTGTACCCTGCTTGTGGAAAGCGCCATATATAGTAAATGAAAAGGGGAAAACCCTCCCCTCAGTTAAAGAAGTGGACATGTTGGTGGTCTAATGCACTGAGTTGTGTTGTTGTGTTTGTGTGTGTGGACCCCCTGGTGTGTGATAACACGTCTGCAGGCTGGAGAGCCATCTGCCACTCAAAGGCTCCATCCATCAAAACAAAACACAAGAGACAGTCAAACAATACAGTGCATTCCCTCACAGTCACAGACCACACACACACACAGATGATGACGAGAGGTTTCCAAACACACGCTGACCTCATAAAATAACAATAAGACAACATAGGTGACCTTTTGTGGTCTGCATATGCAATTATTATCGATCCAATCAGCCGAACCTCTCACCTTTCAAGAAAGACTACGATATGACTTCCCACATTTGAAATCTTTCCCTCTTGACTTTGCTGTGTAATGTCCACGGGAGTCTCGTATAGATCCTGAGGTTAAGAATGATTATACTTTCTGACATCATTGATGATGCAATAAAGCTTAAAATCATCGGTGGGTTGTCAAGAGCGTTTCCAGGCCAACGCTAAGCACCGCTCTGTGTGCCCATGTGGGTAATTAGCTAGTCTCGAAGACGTAAGGAAGTGCTTGTGTCAGCTAAAGAGAAGAGAGAGGGGGGAAAAAAAAGAAAAAAGAAAAAGATAGTTGAAATGCGGCCTGTAGTCATTGTCATTTCCCAACTACAGCCAAAGCATTCCCATAGGAACAAAGACATCCTGGTTTGGCGAATAGGAAACAGACACTTGTCTACAGCCATTGTCATTTCAACTGCAAGAGCTCAGAAGCTTCATTTTATCTGTATAGTGATCAAAGACTTGTGCTTCTCACACAAAGCTTTGAAGCGTTAGGGCAGGTTATACAGTAGTTCACCCAAACACACATCTAAATATGATAATAGAATCACATGTAAATATGGTGCCTCAAGATGTGAAAACTATGGCAGAGGAGAAGTGTTTCATTGTAGACTCTCTACAAGTGAATCACTGAATCATTTGCTCAACATATTCATTCAAAAACACTGAATCATTCAGAAAAGATTCAAGTCTTTATGAGTGAATCATTGAATCATTAGCAACTTAACGGATTCCTTCACAAACGTAGATTCATTCAGAAACTAAATACTACCGACATTTGCTGTGTTTTGCTTGGAAATGTGGCAAATCTTATATCCAAATATTGAATCGATCACTTAACCGTTTCATTCCAAAACTCTCAGAAACATTGCTTGGAGACGCAGCAACTTTAAAGGGTTAGTTCACCCAAAAATGAAAATTCTGTCAGTAATTACTCACCCTCATGTTGTTCCAACCCCGTAAGACCTTCGTTCATCTTCGGAACACAAATTAAGATTTTTTTTATTAAATCTGAGAGCTGGATCACTCCTCCATAGGCTTCTAAGACACTATGGGCCCTATTTTAACGATCTGAAACGCAAGTGGCAAAGCGCAAGTAACTTTGTGGGCGGGTCTTGGCGCTGTTGCTATTTTCCCGGCGGGATAAATGACTCTTGCGCCCGGCGCAAATCTAAAAGGGGTTGGTCTGAAGTAGCTTCATTATTCATAGGTGTGGTTTGGGCGTAACGTGAAATAAACCAATCAGAGCGACATCTCACATTCCCTTTAAGAGCAGGCGCGCTTGTTCTAAAGCGGATTCCTATTATAACGGCGGATTTGCCAGGCGCACGACAGGAGCGGTTCAAGGCCGAGGAGACCGACGTTCTCGTCAGGGACGTTGGGGATGGAGAAACACACCCAAATTAACTTCGGTTAAACAGGCGTATGATAATTTGGGTAAATGTGTAAGCTAGATGTATGCTTTTATAATAAAATGTCTATCTATCTATCTATCTATCGTAATAATGTATGATTTGCAAAAATAACTGCTGCGTCTGTGTGTAGATGAGAGAATCAAAGTGTATGCACGTTGTGCATACGCTACATTGATTAAGGCCAAGCATGCGCCCTTAAAATAGCATTTGAATAACATGCGCAACGCGCCACTGACTTTAAACTGTTATTTTTCGGTCAGTGGCGCAATTGTTTTCTAAACCTGTAAAATAGCATGAGGGAACGTTTGTGCCGGAACACGCCTCCTCTTTGCGCTGAACCGCCCCGGGAAGCGCAAGTGTATTTCTTAGTTAACCGACGTGCAAAATAGGAATGATACATGCGTCGGTGTACAAAGTCAATTGCGCTGGGTGCAAGATAGGGCCCCATAACTTGCTGGCCCAGAAAATGCATTAAAGACATCGTTAATATAGTCCAAGTGACTCCAGTGGCTCAATCTTAAGTTTATAAAGCGACGAGAATACTTTTTGTGCGCAAAAACAAAACAAAAATAACGACTTTATTCCACTTTTCATTTCCTTCTCTCTGGGCCTCGAGTCTTTTCACGTAGTATAACTGCGCAGCGCATCTGTGTTGCACGTCACACGCATCACACACATGACCAGCGTCGGCCAATAGTGAGCCTATACGTGTGGCGTACAACACAGATGCGCTGCGCAGTTATACTACGTGAAAAGACTCGAGGTGAGTAATTACTGACAGAATTTTCATTTTTGGGTGAACTAACCCTTTAATATTCAATTACTGAATCATTCACTTCACTGTTTCATTCAAAAATTCTGATTCATTAGCTTAGTTTGCTCAGTTTTCCACAGAAAAACAAAGTCATGTGGTTTCGGGGGGGAAAAAAAGTTATTTTTGAGACTTGAGACATGAACTTTGGTATCGCATTCTCTCTTTCTTATTCTGATGTAACTTCTCCTCTCTGTAACTACTTTTGATTTCAGGTCATTGTGGACAATATTGTTGGGGAACACAACAGCTAACCACATCTGACAACACTCCGGGTGACATCAAGCTGCAAACCTGGCAGATGGCAGACGTTTGTTTATACCAGGGACTCTGGGAAATAAAATGATGGATACTTAAGCTCTTTGAAGCAAAAATGAGGTATCTGATAAACTCTCTGAAGTGTTTACGCACCATAAGTTTTAGAGAGCGGAGTGCATGAATGTGACCCTTTAATCAATATGCCTCTCTCCAAACATATCCATCTCTCACCAAATTTGCTTGCCTAACATGTATACCGCCCATCTCAGTGGCTTTTACAGATTAAGAATGAGGCAGAAATGGAATAAATCACTTTAAATGGATGTTCAGAAAATAGCTTCAAAATGTAAATACATCTCTCAAAACTAGACTCAGCAATTAAAATAAAAGCATCTAACTGAGCTGTATAATGTTGTGGTGTGTTAGAAGAGCATGGTCCCCGTAGGCATTAAAAAGCATTTAGTCTCCATTTAAGGATGTTCTGTCATTAAAGAGATCTACATTTTGTCTCCTTCACACATGATGGATTGAATTTCAGTGTGGCTGCTGATTTTCATAACACAAAAAAAAAAAAAAAAACTTTGTTGGGTATTGTTTAATGTGTTAACATCTAAATCAACTTATTTTATTCAAGTCAAAAATTATGTTTAATATGACTGAAACAACCTAACACCCAAAAGGGTCAGGTCAAGTAGATATAGCTCTTTAAACTCAAAAAAAATAAAAAAAAAAAATAATAATAATAATAATACAATTCTATAATTACATAAAATAATCAAATTAATCCTCTGAAACAACTCTCTTTTAACGCTGATGTCACTTACAGTTGATTGTGTAGGCAATTAGATTAACCATTTGCCAAATTGGCCATTTTTCATTATCCAGTCACTTCCTGATGGATAAAATCACGTCCCATCCCACATTTTTTCTTGTTTCACTCAAAAATATGTCTCATTATGGAAGCAAAATGGGTTGTAAACAGCAAAGATCATGCTGACATTAAGGTAACAACTGTACATTTTTCATTTTTAAGCTATTTCCAACATGCTTCATCATTCCTATTCATCGTTGGACAGAACTGGATCATTGTAAGTGATTAGCATGTCCAAAAGATAATTAAAAACTGAATTCAGGCTGGAACACTTACTGTATAGTGCAGTATATATTCTAACTCTCTTTGTGAAGCAAGCCAGGCTCTATTTATAGCTGCTAGGTCAGAGTTTCTCCTCTCTCAAACACGCTTCCACCACAAACCTCTAATTCCGTATGACACACCCTTAAAGACGAAGGAGGAGGAGAAGAAGGAGAATAGAAGATAAGCAAACAGAGGCTGCAGGACAGAAAAACAACAAATAGAAACTGATTAAATTCAGACCCACAGTGTCCAAATCTGAAGCTAAACCCCCTGTTAACTGAGACTGCACCATTCAGAGCAGCAGAAGATCTATAATCAGCAGGAACCAGTGGAGGTCTAATGTATGGTTAGATATGGAGAAGCAAACAGCCGTCTGCCAGATGCTCAGAAGACAAATGACACTACAACACTTCAGCCACAGCGTGACTTCAATCATCACCTCTGAGCTGTTTAAAACCCAGCTCTCTTCCTTCTGCAGTGTCAAAACATGACTCAATGTATGGCCATAATACACAGTCTTCTTCACCACACTGTAATGAGAGGCTACAGCATGCACACGTTTACAATCCTCGCAAGCATGTATTGCAATCTTTTTTATTCTTTTATCACACATTTTTTATGCACACAACTCGTTTCACTGTAAAGCCGCCCCTAAACGGCACCTAAAAACAACAGATTGCAGTTGGCTGCAAGCTTTTCATGTGTGTCAGATGTTGTCTTCCTGTCTAAGTGGGCGGCCTTATGCTGTTAGTCACGGTCTATCTGCACGAGACTGGTACCGATTTGACCCGAGGAACCTCATGAATGTTTTAGACTGAGAGTGGCATGAGGAAAAGAGGAAACGATAGAGCAACCCAAATAATGTGCTCACCGACCGATCCCACCCCAGAGACCACGCGGTCGAGTCCATTACACTGGAGCGTACCATTACTGCTCAGCACGGGGGGGGGGATTGGGGGTCAGACTGATGGGCCTCTCACATCCACAGTCCTTCTGTTTAGAGTGCGCTTTGATTAGATCACCCACTTACACCTTTAATTAGCTTCATTAAATCAGACGACCTCCAAATTACAAGTGCGGTTCAAGCATTTTCCAGTCTGAATCTCCTCTCCCTCTGGTGCTCTGCTCACCTTGACAAATGTTACAATTGTTGTTCTTTACAGTGTTATCAATTATATATGGCTATATGTGATCTTTTGAAATAACTGCGATTTGTTCTGCACTTTACATTCCAAACACGTATAGCCTGAAATCTACAGAGGCTCCTTTTGACTCTTTTCACTTTTAACATGCATTGTGAACCCAAAATGCTCTAGGCTGACTTTATTTCACAAGCATCCCAAATATATTTGGCCGTTACAGGCACTGTGTAAGACTAATGAAATGCTACGTCACAAAAGTTTGTTAATATTAATAAAATGACAATATAATTGAAACATCATTATTATTATTATTATTATTAAACAATATTAATGAAAATATCACTTAAAAAATAATAATCCAAATATTATTAACACAAATTTAAAACAACATTAATAAAAAATAACAATATAATTTAAACAATAATATTCCAAATATAATAATACTAATAATAAAAATCATAATAATAGTTATTTTTACTAAAATCATGACAGAAAATATTAATGAACATTTCATTTAAAAAATAATATTCGAAATTGTATTAATAATAATAATAATTTACTATCATATTTGGGTTGGCTAGGTTCCAAAAATCAACAGAGTGAATGGAAAGTATAAATATTGTAATATTTATTAATATTTTAATGTAAGTTTATTTAAAAAAAGAAATAATAATGTAATTGTACCCAGTGTAATATTTGTTTGCAAATGTTTGATTATGATAATTTATACATTTCATATGATAGATGTAAATGGCATGAATCATTGTGATATTTATTAATATTTTAATTTCAGTTTATTTAAAAACAAATAAAAAAATGTAATAGGCTACCCAGCGCAATATTTGTTTGCAAATATTTGATTATGAGAATTTATACATTTCTTATCATACATTTAAATGGCATGAACAAAAAGACAATAAATAATTAATCACAATGATTTGTATTAATCCTCAGAATTCATCCTCAGCGGAAAAGTCATAATTGTGAAAGCCCTATAAAGCAGATGACAACAAATAAAGGATGCACAAAACAGAATAGTGCTCATATTTAACACTCCATGAAATAAACCTGTAGATGATTTTAAACAATGTCTGCTTTTATGAGACAAAACCAGAGAACAATCAGCTTTATGTATGTGAATGAGCATTGAGTATGGAGCAGTGAACTGCCGTGCGATGCTGTCTGAGAGAGCAGTGTTTCGCACTGTTTTGGCTCTTTGTCTTGCGTTACTATTTGGAGCATGCTCAGAAAACCAGGCCCGTAAATCACCCGCTACATCTTACCAAAAAGCCCACTAAGGGCCGCTGGAACTGTTGCCATGGGAACATGAAAAGGAAGTACACTTATGGGATGTCTTCATGTCTCGACCAAGGGCGTACTTTTGAAACCAAGAAAATGTACTAAAAATGTGAATTAGAAAAGCGAACAGCAACAGCATTGATACTTCTTAATAATCAGACTTTGTCCAGGCTTTGCACTTATGCTGTGAGTGAGACGCTCTATACAGCACTATTATTCACTCAAACACACACACACACACTTCCACGTGCAATACGATCTGTTCACTAAATAGCATTCATGTTACTGCTAAAGTTCCTCTTCCCTTTTCTCAAAGCAAAATGGTATGGTTTTAAAGTAACTGAAATACACACACACACACATACACATACCACAAAATTACAGACTAGAAGAGGACTATGCAACAGTGAGATCTTAAAATAGCCTCGGGGGGTGGGGGTGACATTAGTCAAACCAAGAAGAGTCACACTCGATGCAAATTATACCAGGACCGTCAACATTGTCACAAACACACACATTCTGTTTATTATAAGTATGCACTGCAGTTATGTCTACCTCTCTAAAATGCTCAAGCACTTTAAAGTCACGTCGATTCTGATTGGCTGTCAATGTTTTTATCATCAGCTGCAAAAAATTGTTCTGAAAGTGATTCCAACAATATTGTTCCTCTGTGTTGTTTGCGTTATAGTTTTGGTCTTTAAACTTTAGTTATCATTATACTTACTGTCAATTCGGTTAATTCAAACACGCTGATTCATTCAGGAATGAAACTATGTTACTATACTTATGAGTGAGTCACTGAATCAGTCACTCGACCAATTTGTTCAACAACGATTCATTCAGAAATGAAACAAGTTACTTTACTTATGAGTGAGTCACTGAATCAGTCACTCAACCAATTTGTTCAACAACGATTCATTCAGGAATGAAACAAGTTACTATAAGCATACTTATGAATGAGTCACTGAATCAGTCACTCAACCAATTTGTTCAACAACGATTCATTCAGAAATGAAACAAGTTACTATACTTATGAGTGAGTCACTGAATCAGTCACTCAACCAATTTGTTCAACAATGATTCATTCAGAAATGAAACAAGTTCCTATACTTATGAGTGAGTCACTGAATCAGTCACTCAACCAATTTGTTCAACAACGATTCATTCAGAAATGAAACAAGTTACTATACTTATGAGTGAGTCACTGAATCAGTCACTCAACCAATTTGTTCAACAATGATTCATTCAGAAATGAAACAAGTTCCTATACTTATGAATGAGTCACTGAATCAGTCACTCAACCAATTTGTTCAACAACGATTCATTCAGAAATGAAACAAGTTACTATACTTATGAGTGAGTCACTGAATCAGTCACTCAACCAATTTGTTCAACAATGATTCATTCAGAAATGAAACAAGTTCCTATACTTATGAGTGAGTCACTGAATCAGTCACTCAACCAATTTGTTCAACAATGATTCATTCAGAAATGAAACAAGTTCCTATACTTATGAATGAGTCACTGAATCAGTCACTCAACCAATTTGTTCAACAACGATTCATTCAGAAATGAAACAAGTTACTATACTTATGAGTGAGTCACTGAATCAGTCACTCAACCAATTTGTTCAACAATGATTCATTCAGAAATGAAACAAGTTCCTATACTTATGAGTGAGTCACTGAATCAGTCACTCAACCAATTTGTTCAACAACGATTCATTCAGGAATGAAACAAGTTACTATAAGCATACTTATGGGTGTGTCACTGAATCAGTCACTCAACCAATTTGTTCAACAATGATTCATTCAGGAACGAAACAAGTGACTGGCTGCGAACAAAATGGCATACTCTCTTGAGTATGTACTTATTTTGAATAAGTAATTGCTTCACGACCGCTAAAAAAGTATGTTCTGTATAGTATGAGTGTGTAAATCTAATCTGAACGTACTACATTCGCTATGTTGTCATTATCATGTGACCTACCAGCATCAGTTTCACTGTTCATCGTATGCACACTTTAGAATTTCGCTGGAAGAAGTACGTCATCCGGGTACTTTTTCCTTTTATGAGTACTGTGAATTCGGACACGCTTCTTTTGTCACATACTGTTTTTCGCCTACTATATAGTTGGGAAGTATGCGATTTCAGACGCAGCCTCTGTCTTTATGAATGAGTCACTGAACCATTCACTTAACTGTTTTGTTCAAAAACACGGATTCATTCAGAATGAAATGCTTCTACCATGTTCTCAAATATTTTTGTTAAGAGGAGCAAAAAAAGACGAAGTAACGGCCAATATTTCGTCTAAAATCTAAAACTTACTCAATATTACTTATTTGTTACTTGAACTGGCGTATAAAAGCAATGGTGGTGCCTCCTTGTTACTCCAAGAACTTCTTAGAAATTTGCTGTTTAACGTGATGATGTTTTCAAATTAGACATATTTTTGGATGTTAAAATGGCTCAATCAATGGGTCGTTAGTTAGGGGGAGGGACTATCAGTTTGTCCAACCAATGGCAGATGAGGGGAGTGTTCAGGGAAACCTTCAATATTGTTTTAGTAAAACTTGTGGTACAGAAATGAGTAGTCTAAGTGGGCAAAAAAAAGAGTAATTTTAAATGGTGGTAAAATATACATTTACTTAAATAGTAACCAATAATCTTGTTAAGCCGGGTATATGTGTATGCTTATACACCCAATTTTTAATGATTCTGTCCCAACACTGTGCATGCATGCGCTACACGCTCTCTTGATTTCTGTTTTGCTTTCTCTTCTTCACATCCGTTCTGCACTCATATCAACTGTAATGTGTATTTTTAGGCCCCATGCAATTGCTCACTGCTTCATTTTATTTCAGTGCAGAAGAGGGATTAAACTGGATAAATAAACTTTTTATTAATAGCTATGGATTCCCACTGTATCCACCCATCATCTTATTATTCAGGGGAGTGAGCCTTCATGTCCACATGCTTACAAACATACAAAAGAAAAGCGTCCATACCGCTAACACACACACACACACACACACACACACACACGTGTGAACACCTGTTTACACTCTCACACCCCATCCCCCTAAAACACACATCATACATGCCGCTGTTTCCATGGTGATCGCTTACACCCCGTGAAATGTGGTATTTCTCCGCCGTCGCATATTTTCTCACTCGAGTTCGCTCTTTTCTTTGTCTCTGTCTAATGTTCTCTTTGGTCCTCTCTCTTTCCTTTGGCCTGCAGCACTGATAAATATGTTTTAATCAATGGACAGGATGAGCAATCAAGTATTGCTAGAACAAATCAACCTCTTATGCACATATATAAATGTGAGTGTTTAAGACAAGTATGCTTGTTTAGAACTATAGCGGATAGTGATAGATAACTCTTATTAACGGCCATTTTTACACAATAATCAGGAGAAGTCTGTATAAATACACACCCCTCCTGAAAGCATAGGCATGCACAGTCAAACCGTCGTCCTTATTAAAAACCATAATTCACTTTAGCTCTTTTAAAGAACGTAATTAATTCTGAACAAATCCCCAGACTTGCTTAAATAGTCTGATTGTAAAAAACTGTACCTGCAGCGCTGAATTTCACAAAGAAAAGTATAGGTCGTATTTCAGAACCAATAATTAAAAGGAATAAATATATACAGTATATATATATTTTGCAATGTGACATTATTTTCTTGTTTAGAATTCCCCCCATCATCCCATTATTAAATCAAATTCTGTACAATAAATACTTTAATATAAATATACATTTCAATGGTAATATTGTATATATAAATATAATATAATAAATATATTTTATTATATTATATTATATTATATTATATTAGTGCTGTCAAAGCGATTAATCGTGATTAATTACATCTAACATAAAAGTTTGTAAACATATATGTGCGTGTGTATGTATGTATATATATACATACATACATATACAGTTAAGTATTTACAAACTTTTATGTTAGATGCGATTAATCACGATTAATTGATTTAACAGCACTAATTATATTATATACTTTCATTTAGATTATTTATAATATTCTGCAATAAATTATAATAATAATATGATAATAAGAGATTTTTTGCATTATATTGAGAATTGGTGGTGATTCATTGTCAAGAAAATGCAATGCAAAATGTATCCTAAAACTATTTTCCTTTTGGCAAAATATAATTTCCTTTTTATTTTATTTTTTATGTTATGGTTAAATATGACCCAGACATGTATTTAACAAGTTTTGTGAGATTCACCCAAAGAACACAAAAGCAAACCAAGATCTAAGAAGCATTTTGTGATATTTGATATGTGTGGAGCATCAATGAGACGTTCCAATCATGGTGTGTTCAGCTAATTGTGTCTTTTGCGTGTGTGTGTGTTTCTTAGACATTCTTAACCCTTCATTGGTTTCATTGTTCATTCTGTCACAGATGAAAAATCTTCCCGTCGTCATGGTAACAAGGCATAAACAATAGCCAAATGTGGTTAGGACCCTCTTCTCCCATTAACAGTCTAGAGCTCAAGTCATACGGCAAGATCAATGCTTATCAATAGCCTACTCTCGCCAACAACACACTCAATTCAGCACGCGCTGACACTATATAGTGCATAATGACTGCTGCTAGCTAGCAGGCTGACAAAGGCCCTAATGAGACACTCACACACACAAACACATACACACTTTTCATTATGCCCATTGGAACAAAAACAAATCTCATTTCTTTCTCCTAGAAGTCCCGCTGCACAAAAGATCCCAAACTTTTTTTCATCAAAGTTAAAAATATCAGCACACGCAGTCATTTTATACCTCTGTACTTTTACTGTACGTCAACAACTGTCTCGTCTGTGTGTGTCTGTTTATTTCTCCTACGGACTTTTAGGAAAACAATCAAGACCGAGTCAACTTATATATAGCGAATCCGAGAACTTTATCTCTCCTCAGCTATAAAAGAGCAACCTCGGAGCACTTCTTCTGGGATCTGCACACACCATGACCCCACAACTCTGTAATTATCAAATTCGAAAAAGGAGCAACACATAATCACGCAACACAAACTCACTTTACCAAAATATTTAAAGCACCGGCTCCTAAAAAAGCAAAGTTATTATGGGATTTAGGATATAATCAGCCATACACAGAGATCTGCTCATTCTTCCAGCTTCCTCCAGATGCGGGTGGCTGGCATCCAGATGTTGGATTTGGTAAAACACACTTATGCCGTTTTCCATCATTAAGACGCGGCTCCTCCCACGACAACACTCCGCAGACGGTGCAAGCTGAGCCTAATGGGCTGACTCATAAACCACACCTTTTATCTCACACATATGGCTTTAACAATTAACCATCGGAGAGGCGGACAGATGTGCAGAAAGCATGAGGCGGTTTGCCTGCAGGCGTGGCTTTCGACATCAACAGAAATCAAAGAAGAAGGAAGCCTCTCAGATATGCAGGGTATTCCTATACAGTTGGCATTCTCCAAAGATACAAGCTTATCAGGGCATGTGTGGGCCAGGTTTGATAGCAGCAGATGTTCGCATGCCGCCCAAAAACATGAATCCAGGAAGTGTGAGCCACAAATTCAATCCGTTTCAGCAGATGGATATCAACCAAATTGCTTTGGTGGGCTCCAATGACACAATCTCTGGCTCGAACACGAGGCTCAGCGCAATAATAACAAGTGCAGTGAGGAGAATGTGAAGAGAATCAGGCCCATTAATCAAACCGTATCTCACTTCTACATTTACGTCACAAAGGCAAAACAATTTAGCTTGAAGCTTATTTGGATCATTTGTTTGTGTCTGAATAACACTGATTCTCGAATGTTGATACTCCAGCTGTACTATAACAAGCCTCTCCTGTAATATTATTTTAATTAATTATAATAATATTATATTAATTTATATATATATTTTTTTATATTTTAAATACAATTACAGAAAAATATATAATAAAAAAATATTCTGAATTCATTTTAATTATTTAATTATTACAATTATTATAATATTAGCCTATTCTTAAAATAATATTATTTAAATGTATTTATTATTACAGCTATATTATTACAAAAAATATTATATTGGATATTATTACAAATAAATAATATATTATTGTAATTAAATAAAATGAGAATATTATAGAATATATTTTAAGAATATATTAAAGAAAGAAAGAATATTATATAAAATATTCTTAATTTAAAATATTAATGTTTATTTAATTATTATATTATGAATTAAATAAATTGTATTTAATGTATTAGTTATATTATTACAGAATTTTATATATATATATATATATGTAACAGTATATAATACATATACTGTATATACATCATATTTTTACAGAATATTATAAAAATTTATTCTGAAATCTGTCATTCTGCAGCTGTACCAGTGTCCAAATCTCTCTGGGACCAGCTTAAGCATGTGGGTGTGTGTAAGCTGATGGCTTGGAAAACAACGGACGGACCCACCAAGATCACACAAACAGGATATCCTGCACATGCACTCTCCAAAAAAATGGACACAGAAAAAAACAACAACAACGAGCTGGAACTGGCAGGCAAACGCTTACGCAACGGCAAACAGTCAGTGTGATTTGAGATTTGATATGTCATTTGTTTCAATGTTGACGTGACCTTTATCATTCATAGACATCAAATGCCAGGCCTCCTCAACAGACTCGGGAGATGAAGAAGAAAGACTGCTGTACGTCAGGGAAAGTCAGTCACACAAACACAGAAACGGCCTTATCTGACCTCTCAGGAAGAGCCGGGATTCTTTGGTCTGCTGGTCTGAGTCCTCGTCCCAGTCCTGAGTAACCAACCCTTAAGGAATGTTGAACTCCCTGCAGACATTCCTTATCTCTTTTCTTCTAAGACAACTCATTTTGGTTCCTTTCCACGTCTATAATTCCCTCTCTTTTCAATCTCTCCAGTCCTGCCAAGAGGAAAACTGTCACACTCGAGAGGTTGCTCTTATCAAGAGTTCTCAGTTATTCTTCATTTCACTAACTTTTTCTCAGATGTCTCTTCAAAAATTCCTCAGGAGAAATTAAAAATAGAGACAATTGAGCTATCAAATGAACGTGGATAGCATTAACAGTCAACTTTAACACGGAGGAATGTGATGATGAGAAAGAAATATTAAAATATCTGGATTTTGTTTTTGAATATTGACAAATCTGAGCACAGAAATATGTTAAAGACATAATCCAAGTTCAAATGTTGACAACCACAAAAAGGAATTTTAAGTCATCTCTCATCTTCATCTGAAGCTTATAATATTACTAAAGCACTTTTATTGTTCTTATAAAACGTTTATTTTCACGACAACAGTGTTTCGGGGGCAGTGTTTTTATTTCCATTTAGTTTTGTCTTTTTTAAGAAAAGTTGGGATTCATTTTTGTGGAAATCAACATTACGCCGCAAACGTTGTTGATTGAGCTTAACTTGTATTGAATATTCCTTTAAAAAGATCACAATTTTCTTATGGATGTCCTCATTCTCTGTTCATCACAAGCACACTGGAGCATGACGTCAGCCCTGTCACTCAACTGCTCAGGTCCACTTGAGGCTCTTTCTAATGTGAGTGTATCTGTGTGTGTGCCAGTGTGTTCTCGGGGTGTGTTTGTAGGCTAGAGTGCAAAATCAGGTCACACGGGGGGAGGAAAGGACAAAAGAGCAAGGGCATGCGGCCATAGACACACACACACACACACACACACACACACGGAAGAGAAAACTGAAACACCTGTCAAGCCAATGCGGAGCATAAGGGAGACTGTTGTATTAGACATTGTTCATAAGCATGTGGGACGCACAGATGCTTTTAGAGACAGCTGCTTGTACCACCATGGAAAAAATGCCTGTACATCCCAGCAGACCATGGGATGCTGTTAAACCTCAGTGACGCTTTAAAACACAAGGGGCTGAGTGTTACATGTCACGTCGTGCACTTTTGATCTTCTCTGAAACATCATGTGCCGGTCTAGAGACAACATCTGGATGAGTGTGCATGAACTCATCAGTTCCTCCGTCTCGTTTCAGCATCCCGTTTGTGTAAGATGATGATGACATGGGCATTCCAGCGGACTGCTGAGAACCTTCACATGCCGGTGACGCTGATGACTCACCGTTTCCAGAGACATTCCACCGTGCCGGTGACCACAGCGGTTACTGACTACTGCACTACTACATACACAGGTCCCATTGTCCTTATCTGGATCTTCCATCCGCAGCGCATGGGAATTCCCCCAAAAAGCAGGTGACATGGTACATGCTTTGGACAAGATGAACCAAACCGATGGGCAGGACAATAAAAGAGTCTATAGCAGACGCATGCAATTATACATCCAACGTCATCTATCAGTAGAACTTCCAGATGTGTGTATGTGTTTCAGTAGATGTGGATAGTGGATGGATGGATGGATGGATGGATGGATGGATGGATGGATGGATGGATGGATGGATGGATGGATGGATGGATGGATGGATGTTTCGGTCAAACATGGACAAACCAAACCGTTGGTTTAAATTTTAAAATTACATTTCTAAATACAGATAGATAGATAGATAGATAGATAGATAGATAGATAGATAGATAGATAGATAGATAGATAGATAGATACTGGGTTGTTTCAACCCATGTTTGTGTCAAATAGGGACAAACCATTGGTTTAAATGTAAAAATTACATTTTTAAACCTGATTGGGTTTGTCCATATTTGACGACACAGACAGATAGATAGATAGATAGATAGATAGATAGATAGATAGATAGATAGATAGATAGACACTACTTTCTATTCAATTTCACAAGTCACAGCCATATAAACAACAGTTCTGAACAGAAACAGAGGGGTGAATGTATGTCAGCTGCACGTCAGTATTGATGTATGGATGTTTGTACAGTGTGTCAGCTCTTTGATTCAGTACACTGACTCTACTGTACCGGCCACCGGAGACAATGACCATCCCTCCACACAACACAGCCCACCATAGACAACGATCCCGGGCTCTACCCACTGCGCTTCATATAAATAAAAGATTAAAATGCATAAAGGCGGACGGCATTATTGATAGGCTACAGAGAGCTGGAGCTTTGATGTGAGTCAGTATAGGCTACATCACTGACTCTCGCTGCTGATGATCGATGCGCTCTTTCAAACAGCTCATTGATTATGAATGACATTCTTCCACACTAAATCACCAAGTCAGGGGCTACAAAAGGGGGAAAGGAGCATCTTAAAACCTTTAGAGTGAAACCATCACGAAGTCCTACCTGGTTGGAACATACTTTGGAAATAGAAGATGACCAGAATAAAAGATCCTAAACAAGTGGCCAGCACCATCCGGCAGATCCTACTCATCCTCATGAGGTCCAGTAACGTCTGTTTCATGGCTGGGCACGGAGAGCCGGAGGGACGGAGGGAGGGAGGCTGCCGAGCCCCGTAAAGCGGGTCTGTGTTTGATGCTGATGCTCTCGCTGCCTGCGTCCGTGTCTCAAAGATCTCCGTGATCTCCCTGAAGTGCGCTAGCTTCCTCCGCACACTAGACTACAGTGGAGAAGCCCCGCCCCCTCTGAATGAGCGCGCCCACGCTTTCATCTTTGTTTCCAGTTAACCTGTCATCTCTCACATTTCCTCTCGCTTTTTTTTTTTTTGTTTTCAAAGTTGAAACTTGTTTGTAGCCTATTCATCAGCAGTTAAATAAAGAGGTCACACAAGTGCACTGTGTTGCTTTATAAATTTAGACAGAATTGCAATTAAACTTAAGGTTTGTATTCAGTGGTTTGACATTTGTACAGTAGGCTAAATACCATTATATTATGGTAGCTTCTGTAAAGGTTTTATTATAATAATTATTCTTATTAATATTATTATTAGTAACTATTAATTCGTTGTATATTGTATTGCTACTATTATTATTATTAATAGCCTTCTAAAATGTATACATTTTATTTTATTTTAGATATAACTACATATAAAGCCTACATAAATAAAATAAAATTGTAATAAAATGACAAGAAATGAAAAATAAACAAGAGTTCATCAGTGCAGGGAACTACTGGTCTAAAAAATCCCAATCTACATTGAGACTGTGGTCAGGTTGGTGGGAAATGTTTCCGTATGTGCATAAATAATGCAGAAGCTGGAAAGACCAGAAGAAGAAGAAACAAGTAGCCCAATACATATCACCAGACGAAAAGCCATAAATCAACACACTGCATTAAATAAAACGGAAACCCAAATACAGAAACCCCGCAGCTAATTGAATTCTGCTATACAGTTAGATTATAAAGCCTCAGGCAAACAGTGTTGAGTCGATGCCCCCCTGTGCTGAAGCGTGGACACAACACAAAGACAATCACAATCACAGAAATGACTTTTGAGACTTAGAGAGGAAACTAATCAGTGATAAGAACTGAAAGCCTAATGCAATGTTAATTATTTATTAATGACATTGTTGCATGCATAGATGTTCTACATAATCTTCCTAAGTTTCTTGGTTGGGTGCAGAAGATTTTGTAGCAAAACCCAAATTGAAAATTAAGTCTTAATTTATATGGATATAAACTGCCACAACATTTCCTCCTCAGCAAGCAGTCGCTAATATCATTATGCATTCAAGGTCCACAGCATTCAGTGCTGAGTGAAGCAGAAACGTTTAGATTTTGCATTCTGGACCTGCTTATTAGAGGCAGTTTCTGAGGTGTCCATTCCCACGAGGGAATTAGGCCAGAACTACAAGGTCATGTGTTGGTGTCCTCTGAGGGGAGTTTTTACTGTACAGCTAAAAATGACTACATAAAATGAATGGAAACCCCTGGTAAATGCAGTTATTTGTGGACAGTTATTTGTGGATTTTGCCACAAAAACGTTTAGCGTTTATTTAGTCTACTTTTTCATTTACTTCACTGTGCATGGGGTTTTTAAACCATAGGTGCATAATTCAGTCATGAAGAAAGAAGTAAAAAAAAAAAAAAAAAAGGAGCAATTAAATGCAGAAAAAAGGATCGTTTTCATAGTTGGTGATGATAAGACTGCATTTGAAATTCACCTCATTTGGTGTCTTTGTCAAATTGAGCTCTAGCATCTTTACCTGAGACCTGCAAAAGGGGAATGAATGGGAAATTAGAGGACGTTATGGGAAGTAGCCTATGTATGTGATTTACTACTATTTAGGCCTACATAAAATTAAATTATAATTATCCACATCATGTATACAGGCCTACAGTGAGCATTAATCTTATCATATCATTAAACCAAATGAAGAAAAAATAACGTTTTTAAGGTTAAGGTCATTAGAAAGCATTTGCACAAGATATGTAGTTAAATGCAGCCAAATGCACTGGATTCTGTAGCTTTAATTCACAATCTCCTCAGCGCGCCCTCTGGTGACCGACATACACGCGTGCACAAGCGCGGGCACAAACTGTCTCGCGCAGACCCATTTCCGTCCAATCAAGTTGCAGCGCGAGCGCGAGTCAGGTTTGTATTTGTGGCTCTGGTCAAATGATCCGCTTCAGCGATAATTCTCGCGTTTAACGGGTAGAAAGGGATGTTACCGGCAGGCGTTTACAGGCTTTACCGGGCCGAAGGAGCAGTTAAATTCAGGAAGTGTTGAAAGAATGAATGTTTGAGGATGGGTAAGGGATTATTTGAGTGGAGAGATGGAGGCTAAATGCACGCGAGGCCCCGATGCCACATTCAACCACATTTAATAAACAGCAAGTTTATTTATAAAAGAAGACTGTTAGTTTCTGGTTAAAGTATACAAATGGTTAACAAATGAGCTATTTCTTCCTGTTAAATGCGTGTAATTAGTTAGCTTGAGCTGGTGTGATGCTAACCTGCTAGCTGACTATCAAAACAAAGGGTTGCTAGAGATGCATACAAATAATTATATAACCATTTATTTATTATATTAATAACATATCCACAGCCACGTTGCACACATGTATTACGTATTTATTCTATAATAGTATATTTCGTAAATGTATATTATTATATGTATTTGTAAATATATAATATGCTATATTGCTTTAACCCTAGTATGTGTGCTATTCATTATTATAATATTTTTTCATCATACTCTGGGGAGTTATTTAGATGTTTTTTTTCCTGGGCCATGAGTGTATTTTTCCACATTATGAAGCTGTAATTGTAATAAATGTTTTAACAACCCTCATTGTCGTATTTGTTTTTTCAGATGGACGGAGACAGCAGTACCACAGACACTACTCAGTTAGGAATAACTGGAGAGTATATGACCGGAGGGACATATGTCTTACAGACCCAGGATGGTGAGGACATGGACATCATTCACCTGTGTTAAATGTAATTAAGAAAACGTTTAGTATGAGATAAGAAGCAGCATGTTTATTGTACATTGTATGTGTGCAGATGATGGGGATGAAAGTTTTAACGACCATGAGGATGGCAACGGTAGCAAAGACAACTTCCGAGAGCAAGACATTTACCTTCCCATCGCTAATGTCGCCCGTATCATGAAGAATGCCATCCCACAGACTGGAAAGGTAGTTGTTCATTCTGTATTTTGTGTATTGTGCATCTTACGCTGTTCCCGTGTTATTGGAAAAGCTATAAAATATCAGGGAGTTTTAACTCGTGAAAAAAAGTCGGCATGAAACGAGAGTTGCGATAATCTTTTCTTCCCTATTGTGACGTATATCCAAGAGAAACGTCTAGAAGCTGTTGTCTTTTTGAGTGTCCTAAACTTAAATACAAGTAAAGGCCTTTTATCAACTCTTTTTAATCTCAGATAGCCAAGGATGCAAAAGAGTGTGTGCAGGAGTGTGTAAGTGAGTTCATCAGCTTCATCACATCTGAGGCCAGCGAGAGATGCCATCAAGAGAAACGCAAGACCATTAATGGAGAGGACATCCTGTTTGCCATGTCCACTCTGGGTTTTGACATGTACGTGGAGCCGCTTAAACTCTACCTGCAGAAGTTCAGAGAGGTATTCTTCACTCACTCGCATATATATGCACACACCAGTTTAACTAGATCATGGTCTATTGTCTCAACAGATCATGGCCTAAAAATATGAATGTCCAAGTCCATCCATATAAACAATTGTAGAGAACATTTCTTTGAGCAAAACAAAGAGATTGAATATTGCAGAATGTCATAAATGTCATTTTTTAGAGCACAAATTGTGGTTGCAAGTTACAAGTAACGTGCTCATGTTTCCAAGGCAATGAAGGGTGAGAAAGGCATCACTCCGGTTACAGTCAGCGAAGGCCTTGGTGAAGAACTAACAGATGACACCTTCAGTAAGTTCAAACCTTTTCATTAAGGCTTATTTCATGCATATAGCTGTGTTTCCCTTCAGTGCTGACATACGAGACATCCAAACTCTTTAGCAAGTGTTCGTGTCATCGAAACATACCATACCCTTTATTTATAGCTCTTGGTGTTTCAAAGGGTTTCCGTGATGAATTAATATGAAGTGTCTCACTTTTAACTTGCAGCCGGTCAGTTGCCTGCCGGACTGATCACTGCAGATGGCCAGCAACAGAACGTGATGGTGTACACCACCTCATACCAGCAGGTTAGTATGTAAACCAGCCCATATTAGCCCACAGATGTATGACTGAAGATTAGACAGACTGGAGGTTTTAGTTACGCTCATTATTTAAACCGTCTCTCTTTTTCTACTCCTTTAGATCCCTGGCGTTCAGCAAATACAATTCTCATGACTGAAGAACAGGCCGACTATATCTAGTGGCCTGTCCAGTGTCCAGACAGACTTATCTCTTGCCTTGCAAAGTTTTCAGGTCAGTGCTGGAAGACCAAGAGATGCCTGGTTACCGGAGCAGGAACAAAAGTGCCTGTTGCCAGGAGGCTGATTTGATCTTAAGTGATGTCTTGTAATTAATTCAGTATTATATTTAGGCCAGTGTGTTTTCATTGGTCTGCTTGGTACAGGCCACACCAAATTGTGAGTTTTTTTTTTTTTGTTCCTATTTGGTATTTAATAAGTTTTAAAGTTTGGGATGGGGCAGTGGGAAGACAAGGCCATATTGACCATTTACATTCCCACAAGTAAGGGAATTCTAATTTGATGTCATTTGATCTTAAATAACCTCATTAACTGACATTGTTATGCTGATTCTTTGAATAAAAATGTGATCTGTCTTTGTTTGAATGTTGTTCAGCATGTCTTTAAAAAAAGTCATTATTTTTTTTATATATATATATTAAAAAAAATAAATAAAAAAAAACATTTATAGAAAATAAAAAATGGTCAAGATCAAAATTAATTTGAATGTATGATTTTTATTGCAATGCCCTTTTTTTTTAGTAAACTTTAGCCTATACAAAAAGACTATTATGAGAACGTGGCAAAAATATGAGCTATATTTGACTGAAATGTTGTGGAACAAATATAAAACAAACAAAAAACAGTCAGTTCAAAATGAATGTAAAATGTGTTTAAAAATGGTCAAAAACTTTCTCAGATGTTTATTTTGCCATCGAGAAAGGGCACTAGGTGTTCCTGAGAATGCACAAATAGCAAGTGAATATGTACATGTCTGTAAATGAAGAAATAGCGCTATCTGTGGCATCGATACTCTTTGTAGTTTTCTAGATTAGTGAAATGCTAATGGAACATTAATACAGATATAATCTCCGACGTACAACTGCATAAGCAATTGTATAAATGGGATATTAAAAAGCCCCTAGAAGACTGATTATACTAATCGCACTTGGTAAATAAAGTAGACGTATTACTATGTCTAATTCATTAATGCACTGAATATTTCTATACCCAAATTGCTGATTTTTTTTGGGGCAAAATGTAGGATTAACTGTGTTTTTGTGATGTTAACAAAACTTGATCATTGCCTGAATTATTTTATTTAAATGTACACTATAACTTTTTGGTTCAAATTTTATACAAAGTCAATGCATCCTCTTTTTTTGCAGTCTTCTTTTAAAACATGATTCACCATGTTAAGCCTATTATAAGTGTTTATATTTTAGACCCGTCTGGATGGTTTTCGTGGGGGAATTGCGTCACTCGCACGCGTGTCTCATCAGATGCGTAAATGGAGAAAAGCTGCTCCGGCTACTTTGACGCGTGTGTGATGTGTGAGTAGTATAGGTTAGTTGTCACAATGAGCGAGAAAGCAGAAAACTAGAGCATTTCGGGTATGGCGAGAACTGAGGGATTTGAAATGCAAAAGCGACGTGGAGACGGTGTTTGTATTACTCGGGTGAGTAGGGAATTTTGTTGAACAGATAAATTGTCAAATTTAGCTTTCTAACAAGAGTTCATTGAGCATTATCTATTGTGAAGGGTCATTTCTGGTTAAATAAACATAAACTGGTTATGAACAGTAGGATAACCATATTCGCAGTCACGCAGAGCCGAAGCACAACCAAAAGAGGGTTAGAAGTTACATTGTGTACCTTTAAATTGCACTGTTTTTATGTATAATGACAAGGCAAGGGGAAACATTACCTCCAGTTATTCAATAAAATTCAGTTTAGAGTAAGAATTGGATGGCTTTTATAAAAAGGGAATTATGTTCATTATGTTCAAACTGCTAGCAATTACGCAGTTCTTAGAAATACACGGGCCTATTTTAAAGAAGGTACAAAACGCATCTTAATATATGGGGATGTAGCTCATTTTCCACTAAGGGTTGATCAAATCTTGCTCACAAAAACCAGATTAGGTATTTCAAGAGAGAGAGAGAAAAAAAAGTGTTGCCAGTGGCTACAACCGTTTAATAAAACTATATTTATGAACTCAGTATAAAAAGTATTAAAGTAAAATGTACACGAGTTAAAACTGATAATGAGTATTATTTAACTAAAACTCTTACAGTGTAAACAATGCCATGACATTAAAAGTCAATCTTTCGGTCACTGAATGGGCTATATTAAAATGGCCTTGAGTAATGATAGAGAGTAAAATGCAGTCCTGAAGTATTAGAGCTTTGGCTGTCAGTGCGATCCAGCGGGGGGGTGAGAGTTCATCTGCAGGTGGTGTCAGGCTCTGCCGCCGGAGCGCTGGAGTCTGCCTGCGTCACTGAGGATTTCAGTTTACTCGTGTCTGCAGGACGACAAGCAGCTGTTAGGACGGTACTGTACTGTTGCATTAGACAAGGACACATTAAATCCATCAAATGTTACAGTAAAGACATTTATAATGTTATAAAAGTTTACTATATCAAATAAATAACTGTTCTTTCGAACCTATTCATCGAAGAATCCTAAAAAAAAATTGCATCAGCACAACAGTTTTCAACATTAATTGCATATTAGAATGATTTCTGATGGATCATGTGACACATGATGCTGAAAATTCAGCTTTGCCAATACAATAAAAAAAAATTATATTGTAATATTGCACAATATTACTGTTTGTACTGTATTTTGATCAAATAAATGCACCCGTGCCGAGCATAAGAGACAACAATGCCATATTAAAGGTAAGTTGGCTATAAGTTTGTGTTGTCGACATGTCGAGAAGAAGCGGTTTTCAGTGCTGCGATTCCACTTTGCATGGACTTCAAAGGATGAGGACTCAAGCTGGAATTGATACGGAAAAAAACTACGGCATCGTTAGAGTTTGCCTAGGAAGCTCCGGAGCTGAAATTCAGATATAGTAATAGGCGTTTCGTTTCTGACACACAATGTAAGTGAATCTGATAGACCAATCACAACAGACTGGGTCATCTAACCCAGTGGTTCCCAATTCTAGTCCTCGTGACCCACTGCTCTGCACATTTTGTATGTCTCCCTTATTTAACACACCTGAACCAGATCATCAGCTCATTAGGAGAGACTCCATGAACTGAACTGAGTGTGTCAGATAAGAGAGACCTACAAAATGTGCAGAGCAGTGGGTCACGAGGACTGGAATTGGGAACCACTGATCTAACCAATTAGAGCAGGGTAGACCAATCACACCAGACTGGGCCATCTGACCAATCAGAGCAGGGTAGACCAATCACAACAGACTGAGCCATTTGACCAACCAGAGCAGAGTAGGCTCACGGAAAAGAGGGATTTAGAGAGACTGAATCTTTGAACAAACCGGTTTCAGACGATTTGAGAAATGAGGAGATGTGCAGTGTATACTACGAGAAAATTACGTGTTTTTTTGTTTTTTTTACCTTGGATGCATGTAAACCTATTGTTGAAGACCTCCAAAACAAAACTAGGAACCTTTAAAACAGCATAATAGGGGCACTTTAAAACCCCACAAAATCGAAACTGAATTAGTTTTAAATTTAAAACCCAAATGCTATTTGGTGATTCTATAGGAAATTCTTCAACAATGTGATGAGGACACACTCATGAGTCAAAGCTTCAGAAGCTCTTTGCACACCTTGCAGCCAGCGGATCTGAGTGGCGGGACCGTAGCCCTGCTCGTTCTTGGCAGCGATTCGGAAGACGACGGCAGGCCGCGCCGAGCAGTCGATGTGTGCGTTGCTCAGCTGGACTTCACTGACTGTGCAGGAAGTCTTGATACCGCGGTAGATTCGGATGAAGGCCAGCTCCCCGGGTCGCTCCGCACTGTTCCCTCGACTCTTCCTCACAGCCAGGTACATTGAATACTCCAATATCTTCCCGGACAGAGAGGTGGGAGGCTCCCAGGTGATGTGCACAGAGTCAGTGTCCTGAAATGATGACATTAGCATCTAAACAGCTTCGAACACAAAATGTTTTTGTCATCACTGAGAAGAATGATTGTACCTTGGTGATTTTCACAGCAGACGGAGCCCCGGGAAATCCAGGCTGGCAGGTTTTAAACTCGCTGACGGGACTGAAGTCGCCCAGGCCACGGCTGTTCAGTCCGGCCACCCTGAACTTGTATGTGACTCCTGAGGCCAGTTCCTGCTTCTCGTGACCCGCGAAACTATGAGGACCCGGCAACTTCCACTGTCAGACGTAAAACACCAGTGACGTAAAACACACTGACACAAAACTGGAAACCGTTACACTTAGGTGTGTGTGTACTGCAGACGAACCTCACTGTCAGATGAGTTTCGGGAAGACAGGACTGAGGCCATGTCACCATTCTCAGAGGGCAGGAAGTAGTGGGTAACCTCACAATACAGTGTTTTAAACACACCCACATCAAACCACTCAGACTCCTTTGTAATCTCAGACTGTCAGGGCACAGAGGGGAAATGTGTAAGTGTGTTTTTAGTAGCTTTATACACACTATATGCTCAACAGGTAGAGACACAACGTAACACTCTTACCTGTTGGGATGGTATTGAAGAGATTTCTCGTTCTGTGAATGAGAATATAAACAGTAAGTGAGGGAAATGTCACGGAAACACCTTTTTGATCTTTGATCATGCACATTAAATATTAATCATCAGGTATTTATACTTAACTATATGTACTAAACCACAGAAAGGCCCAAAGTAAAAATGCAAGAGTGGGAAAGAAACATGCATATTATACCAGAAGCAGTTTTCGCTTTTCTACCTTTGTCCCCTGTTGGTCGAATGTCTGATCCATCCTCACTCGTTCCTTCTGGCCTCAAAAGGCTTTCCTGAAATGAGAAAGGGGCCTCTGAGATTTATATATAGATATACATATAGATTATATATATATAGATTCCACTAAAATGCAGATATCTGACCTGTGATGAAGATTCTCTCTCTCCTTTAACTTTGACAGCTGCACTTGGCTGGAAGTCTAGACAGATGAAAAAAATATATATATATTTAATATACACAGGGTTCACACCTTTTCCAAAGTCAAACTCAAGCATTTTTTTAAGGTGCATTTTTCCAGCACCTTAGAGCCGTGGTCAATTACATATTTACCTACATATACGTATTACTTCATCACATTAAGGAAGATGTTGCATATGAAGAACCCCATAGCATTGTTCAGATATATTTCATTTTAAAATATACTTTGTAGTTTTCATTACTAGTTAAAGTTACTTAATTGCAATGGGTGTCATTTTTATTTATATGTCATTATGTATAATTTCACATTTAAATAATATTTACATTATTCATAATATATAAATATAAGTTTAAAAAAATATTTTTGGCAGCATATTTTTTGTAAGTGTAATATATTTTTTCATAAACATAATTTTGACAATTTAAACAGATAAAAAAAAAAAACTGAATAAAGCAAAATGGTAGAAATAAAGTGCATGCAATGGCTGTGGTAACTTTAACAATTAAAAGGAGACTATGACAAATATATCGCATTCCTTATTCAAACTGATTTTTTCTCCCATGAATATATGGTTGACCTGAAGAATAAAAGCTGCGTCATATACTTGAATATTTACATGAGCAATATCACGCTCATAGCCATGTGAAATAGCTCTATATCAATGTGAAAAGATTCTTTAATCAATCAAATTAAACACTATTTTGTAATATAGCCTATTGTCTTTCAGTAATTCAAGCACTTTTCAAGTACCTTTTCATAAATATGTCTGTTTTTTAAGGGTTTTCCAAGACTTAAAGTTTCAAAAAGTCTTTTACTTCATGCACCTTGTACGAACCCTGTGAGTGTTTAAGTTGTCTTACCTTTTTGTACAGGCTCCTTTCTGTCTCCTGGGTCTGGTGGAGGAGTTGTTGTGGACTGCGGTTCAACTGAAGCAGAATGAGGAGATGTGACCGGCTGCACTTGAAGCAAGTAACACTCAGCTGCAGGCAGGGGCCGCCAGGCGACATGCAGAATACTGATTGTGGACTTCACAAGAAACACCGCACCAGGAGTGGAAGGCCTCTCTACGCACACAAATGACACAAATGTTCATTGAAACGTCCAAAAGTGTGCTTTGCAACGACAATGATGGCTCACCTGTTTCTAGGTACCACAGATCTTTGCAGCAGACCTGGTAGTTATTGTACTTTTTGTATCCATCTCGCCCGCTCCAGACATATAAACGAGTGCCGACGGTTACTGCGCAGTGCCCAGCTCGTGCTTTGGGCCAGTGTGCACTGCCCTCTTCCTGTTCCACCGACTGTACGCCTGAAGCCAATCCCTGCTGGTGTTCTTCCAGTGTCAGGTTATGCCATGTCAGTGTGTCTACAGTAAACAAGTACTTATTATTGAAGCAATTTCTGAGATTATCTAAGTGCAGGATCATTGTAATATCCTTGATCATACCAAGGTTTAGTATGGAAAGGGAGTTGGTGCAGATCCACTTGACTCCATCAGCAGCGAGAGTCTCTTCTGCCTCTCCGACGGGAACCCATCCTCCAAACACATATAACCTGTAATGAAGAATCAAGAAGATAAAGAACTTGAGGAAAAATAAAGACAGTGGGAGGTAAGATAATGGTTGCCAAAAACTAGACTTTAGCATAGCCGTTCTGACTGAACATCATCATCTCTGAACATCTTGAATTTAAGAGAGGAAAGGGACAACAGAGCTGTTCAGTCATGACGCCAATATCTAGGCTAACCCAGGAGGCTAATGGGTTTTTAGAATAGTGGTTTTGTTAACATTAGTAGAAGAGCCTTGCATTTTGCCTTACAATATAAATTATACTGAGTCACATCTCAAACCATTGTGACATGACATGAAAATGCTAATTATCTTTCTGGTTTTGGGTCTTTAAAGCAAATCTAAGCGCAAAGAACCGTCTGTCACATTACTTGTTTCCAATCACATTGGAGGTGTGCAGACTCCTGGGTAGTGGTGGTTCCCCTCTGGTTGGAGGCAATGACCAAGTCATAGTCTCTGAAATAATTAAGACATTAGCTTGAACCTAATGAACTATTACATAAAGAAATACATGACATATGCATTATTTTGTGAATATGAATAAGGCCTTACCAATGTCTAACTGCCACAAGTCATTCAGTCTGTGCCCACACATGCCCCCAAATATGTAGAGCTTTGGGGCACTGCCACCCTTTCCACAGTACATCACAGAACTATGGGATTCCCTGGCTGACGGGCCTCCGCCTTTTGTTTCAGGAATGCTCCAGCCTTTAACCCCGGATTGGGCCTGCAGCTCCAGCTCGTAGAAGTCATCTAAATACCTGCATAGAGACACACATATACATCATCCATTGTAAGTATGTATGCGTTTGGCATGAATATTCGCATATAAATATGCACACCGTGGTATATTTCCATTTGGGTCTTCGCTGTCATTGGCCATTCCACCCAAAAGGTAGCACTTATTAGCATGAAGAGTGAAGCTGTGGCCAATTCGTGGGCATGGAGGTGATGCGTTCCTCGGTGGGCGGGGCTTCAGTTTCTTCCACAGCCATCGACTGGCCTGAGAGAAGAGAATTGATATCAGGGCCCTCCTATCATAAACTATTAATGCTTTAAAGGTGAAGTAAACGATTTCTGATAAACGCTGTTGAAAGTGGATAAGGCCGAGGACCGAAACACACTTGTAGCCAATCAGCAGTCAGGGGCGTATACACTCATTACAGGGGAGGTGCCTGTGTTGTATCGCCTGTTTGTGAATTTGTGGGTGGGGCTATCAAGATAGGGGTGTGATCCTTTTGGCTAGGGGCGTGTTTGTTTTGGTGATTTCAAATATCAACAGCGTTTCTCAGAAATCACTTACTGCACCTTTAATTTAGGTGTGAATACATTATGATGGCACAAGTGCTCACCTGCAGTTCATAGAGACTATTGGTATACTGGCCGAATTCAACCATTCCTCCAAACACCAGGATCCGTGTGCCTTCACAAGCGAAGCCATGAGCGGCACAACCAGGTGGGATATCACCTCTCACTGCTGGTAGGAACCACTGCTTGGTCACTAAAATATAAGGTTTATAACTTGCATTAATAAGTTTCAATATGTGTAAAAAGGTTTCACGGCATTTCCAACTATTTTAATGTACATTAACCAATCAGCATTAAACCTGAATATGTAAACATAATCAAAGTTTAGAGGCACTTCTAACTATTTTAATGTATATTAACCAAAATTTTGTTACAGTAATCCAGTGCATTCATTGCTGGGAATTATAAGTCACGTCTAAATATGTATATGGCAATATGCATGTATTTCGTTGTTTTTAACAGTGCATTGACTGTACTATGTAGCATTAATGCAGTTGGTGTTTATCTAGTGCCCTACCAGAGTTATAAACATGCAGATTGGTCGCTATTCCCTCGTTTCCACCTCCAAACACAACCACCAGCTCTCGTATGGCCACGGCCCGGTGCCCATGCCTCGCTCTCGGAACCGGTCCAGCGTAAGACCGCACTCTTTTCCATAGAGGACCCTTGTTAATCATAATGGGTTATCGGTATTTTTTTCATCTAATTTTAATTTTGCACATGCACAATTGCATTGCAGTAAAAACTGACTACATGCAAACAGTTCGTAGCATTTCCCCCATGCGTGAAAACTTGTCTGTGATTGGCTTGACGTAGGTCACGTGATCAAAAGGCGGCGCATTCTCGACCAATCAGAGCCGTTTGTGGTTCTTAGGCTCCTCCAGTTTTTTTTACAAATAAAAAATAAGCCCCGGGGACAGTAAAATTACAGTAAAATACAGAAAAAAATGATAGCTGCATATCATGAGAAAAATATTATTTGAATGAGTATTGTAAACTGTAAAATAAATGAATAAAACGCCCTTCTGCTATGTAATCTACTATGATAGCATAAAATATCTCTCCATGTCTATCCTAGATGTTGTTTGTTTATAGTATAGCGCAGTCATGGAGACAGAACAAAATAATAAAATAAATTATTACATTTTAAACGTTTAAATACAATATAGCCTATTTATGATGCATTATAACATGAATATTCTTTTTATTGTAACAAATGAGTCCCGGTAGACAATAAAACATAAATAAAAATGACAAAATATAATTGTTTGAATCTAATAATTATTGTGAATGTGCAACAGGTAAGTTAGGGTATTGATTTTAAAGTTTGAACAATGCTAATATGGTAGCTATCACTGTCCTTAATCTTTACTTTTTTCATCCAACAAGTTTTATCTGAACTTCATGAACTGTGTTTAAGCTGTAATATCTTAGGTGAAACCTAGAGGTCAGTAAAGTCTACTCTATAGGCTATATGGGGATTTTGTGGTTTTCAGAGGCATAGCAAATGAGGAATGATTTTACAGACATGCCATAAACGCTAGACGTTATGGATCATAGGTTTAGAGAAAGCTATTCGTTCAGAAAAACAATTTTATCTTTAATAAAACCAAAATACCCTTTTTTTGCCCGAGGAAAATTTGACTGTGACGACGTTGAGTGTTTATGTGCAAGGTTAAGGCAGTTCATGTTAAGGTTCTCCAACCCGAACGATTTTCTCTGGGACATGCAGGTGTGATTGTGCACATGCAAAAGCACATTTGAGACCCTTTAAATAGTGTTTATTACATTTAAATGGCATTTGCATGGGGGTGCAACAAGACAACTAGCTGTTCCATGATGTGATAGGCTACTCAATCCATTAGGCCCAGTGGTGTAGTGGTAAAAAAAGAGGTGGGTAAACTATACATTTTGGTGGACCACGACGTGGTCACCCGGTAAGGTGGGCCACTGCCTACCGGTATATGTGTATCCTGATGACATCGCTATAGGCTATTATTTGATGGTACTACCAAGGGTATCACTGGTTGTTCCCTCATCATAGGTCACACAATCACTATTCAATGCATACATTAATCTAAGTTCTTGTTAAAGAGACTCAAAAAGGAATAATATGGTTGAAATCTATAAAGTTTACTAAATGACAAAACAGAGAAAACAAAAATATTTAAGAGAGATCGAGAGGGAGGCTTATATCCAGGGCTTCCAATGCAATGCACTTGTGCATAATGACTAGGGATTTGGGATTATTTTCATAGTTGATTAATCTGTTGAATATTTCCTCGATTAATTGATTAGTTGTTTGGTCTATCAGAAAAATGTGGATCAGTGTTTCCCTGTAGAGGGAAAGTCTTTAACCTGGTGCAGGCTTGATTCCCTCTGAATCTCTTGTACAGTTGGGTTTTGACATGCTCCCTACATTAAACCAGCTGCCTGTAATGAATAAAAATATATTAAACTTATAAATATAAAAATATTATTAAAAAAAATTGCTTTTTTTTTGCATCGTTTTAATGATTTCCTGTTGCGGCTGCGATCAAGTTTCATTCTCGCGCAGCTTGTTTAGTAACTTCACGAGCGTGTGTTTTCTGCTATGTATGTGCGCCGTTCTCTTTGTTCCGTGTGTGTGTGTGTCGCGCGCTGCGCTCTCTGCTCCGTGTTTGCGCGCTGCGCGTTCTGCTCTGTAGTTAACGGCCCAAATGCTCGAATCGTGCCGATCGGCAATCACGCACTGGGAAAGCAAAGTCCGCTCAAATAATGTGAAATTTAGAGGTGGATAAACGCAATGTAGAGGTGGATAAACGCACTTTGGAGGTGGGCAAACGCTATTTACAAATTTTGGGAGGTGCGTAAACGGCGTTTACGTGCGTTTAGCCTCCACTACATCCCTGATTAGGCCTACTTATTGTTATGAGAAATATAGGCTACTATGACATTTTATAGACTACCTTCAGAGTTAAGAAAACATCGAGACAATTTAGTGACACATGGTTTGGATGTCGTATTTGAAATTCTGCCTCATGCTGTGTCGATGTGAAAAATGAAATTGAAAAAGAACAATGGGGATTAGTGCGGTAATTAAACAGCTCTTCTCTGAAGTGATGACAGTTTACTTCTCCTGCACTGATTTTAGAAAGATGAAGAGAGATGTAACAGCTGGTCCTGTTGTTTTGAACGAATAGGAGAGCTATATCTCAGAGTATATGAATGACAATGAAGGAACAGATGAAGTAGCCTAAGTGACAAGCATGTAAACTGTTCTTGAATAGCCTAATATTGAAATACTGGGTAACACTTTAGAATACTGTATCTTACTTACTGCATAACTAATAAGTAATTATTGAAGAACTAATAGGTAATTATTCATTAACTACTTCTTCACTACTGTTAACTACTAAGGAAGATGTGTTAACTAATCAGTATGTAATATATTTTTATGATTGTGTTAAGTAACAGTTAGTTAATCAATAAATAATGAATTCTGTCATAACTCTTGAAGAACTACTACTAATTATCTACTAATTAAGGTTCAAGAAAAATAACTAAGAAGTAACTACTAATGAACAGTCATACAAAACTAACCTCAGATTAGTTTTTATATTTTATATACAGTACTGTGTGTGTCTGTTTTCCTCAGCATAGAATGCCATTGAGTAAATTCATGTTTGAGGCAATGACTGAGGGAAACTGAAAATATAGGGAACTTATTAGTAATTCATAAATAATTATCAAATAATTCTGCAGGAATTACTTATAACCTGGAACAGTATTCTAAAGTGAGAATATAGGGAACTCATTAGTAATTAATAAATAATTATCAAATAATTATCCAGCAATAAGGCTACTTATAACCTGAAACAGTATTCTAAAGTGAACATATAAGGAAATTAATTGGTAATTAACAAATAATTATCAAATAATTCTGCAGGAATTACTTAGAACCTGGAACAGTATTCTAAAGTGAGAATATAGGGAACTCATTAGTAATTAATAAATAATTATCAAATAATTATCCAGGAATAAGGCTACTTATAACCTGAAACAGTAGTCTAAAGTGAACATATAAGGAAATTAATTGGTAATTAACAAATAATTATTAGATAATTCTTCAGGAATTACTTGGAACCTGGAACAGTATTCTAAAGTGAGAATATAGGGAACTCATTAGTAATTAATACAGAATTACCACATACTTCTGACTCAAATCAAACTTACTGTAAAAAACACATTATTAACGGTATTATCTAAACCTTTGTAAAATAGATAAGTTATCATACATTATGATACATTTTGCTAATTAAATAAAAAGTTTGCTTATTTGCAGATCAATATATAGCCTAGTAAATGTCTGCACTTATCTTTCTTATTAGTGCTGAAGAATGACTAAAACTGGCTAGAAAATAAAATAAAAAACATTGATCAGTGCTTTTTACTTTTCAAGTAATTACCTTTGTACTTTTACTAAGGTAATTTTGAAAATGAATAGGCCAATAGTTTATCATTTTACTGGAGTTATTTTATTGGGTTATCTGTACTTTTACTCAAGTACTTGATTTGTGTACTTCATCCACCACTCCACTGCTAAAATAAAACGGTTTATTGTAGTAACCACTGTGTATGACTGTTCATTAGTAGTTACTTCTTAGTTATTTATCTAGCACATTAATTAATAGATAATTAATAATAGTTCTTCAAGAGTTATGACATAATTCATTAGTTATTGATTAACTAACTGAAACTTAACACAGTCATACAATTCTATTACATACTAATTAGTTAACACATCTTCCTTAGTAGTTAACAGTAGTGACTTAAGTGTTAATAAATAATTATATATTAGTTCCTCAATAATTCCTTATTAGTTATGCAGTAAGTAAGATACAGTATTCTAAAGTGTTACCAAATACTGAAATCGCATGCTTTTTCGTATAGTGTCGACAACTCAGCAGAAAAGGAATGGATGGTTACACAATATTCCAGAGAGTGCTGGGAGTCTGTGGAAAAATAAACAAGGAGATGGCTATTCTTATTTTAAAAGTAGGAGAAAGTATGTCACTTGCGAGGGGTTGCCGGAGAGAGAAAGGAATGGAGCGAGGGATGCCGGAAGAGAGGAATTGTTAAATAGTTTAAACATTGGGTGTTCCGAGCACTGGGAAAGTTTCACTGTTTCTCTTCTCAGTATTCACATTCCAGTTTATAGGCTAACTCAATCATTTTCATGACAGAGCAAAAATTGAACGATTGGATGACCGTATTGGGTCTAAAAATGTCTGTTGCTCAAGACTGACCTCTTGCAATGTCGCAATACACTTTTAAAAATGTATTGTGATCAATGGTTCCACGAAGAACCTTTTACATCCATTGCAAAAAAGATTCTTTATAGGCTTCTGTAAAAAAAATATTGTTGGTTTAACTTAAAATTAAGTTACCTGGTTGCCTTAATTTTGAGTTTGTTGAAATAAAAAATTTGAGTTAATACAATGGAGATTGGTTTAATAAATAGATTTTTTTTTAAGTGAGGGTTCTTTAGATAATTCTTCAAAAATTGTTCTTTTAAGATCCGTTCACTGAAAGGAACCCAAAATGGTCCTTCTATGGCATTGCTGAAAAAAAAAAACATCCCCTTTTGGAACCTTTATTTTTAAGAGTGTATTTTTGTGTTGTGGCTAAATTGCATTTCATGAACAATAATGAGGGGAAGCATGCTGAGTGGGAGAGATATGGAGATGTGAGGTGAAGAAGATGCAGACAGCTGGAGAGGAAGGCATGGCAAGGGACGTATGAGAATTACGGATACAGTATAGAGTAGACATTGAACTCGGCAGGAAGTCGTCACTCTGCATAATGTAAGTTGTTCTATTTTGGATTCTTCCCCCATTAACTGTAAGCTTAACTTCCTGTCTCAAACAATGCACTTTCCTTCCTGGCAACCTTTCAAAATAATTTAACATATTGTTTAGGTTTGAGCCAAGCTCGAACAACAAACTGATTGTGTTAAAAGTTCTTTGATGTCCTTGAAACACTCGTGTTGTGTTTGTGTCTATGGGACAATGCATGGTTCAACATTGAAAATGAAGTGCTGAACACATTTATGTTTAAGTCAAACATTTGCTGTGTTCATTTATAGCATGTCAGAGATGCTTAAACCTGAATATTCCTTTAAACCAAAGCTCCAGTCAAATGTGTATCTGAATAGACAACTAGAATCAGTGTGAAGAGAGAAAGTTACATCATACTTCACCTGAACTAATATAACATGTCTTTGTCTTTCAGGAGCATGTGAGGACAAGCGAGTCGCTGCGAACCCAATTACACCCACAAACTGCCACCGCTGACAGACCTGGTAACATCAGAAACCTAGTGTGAGTGTGTGTGTTTGAAGAGAAGGTGACACATTAATGAAAATCATGAAAAGGCTTCCTTCACTCTATAATTAAAGGTGATGGGAACATTCAGGGTTTTCACTGCAATGCCATAAATGAATGATTTTTGGTTCCTCAAAGAACTTTTCCGAGGTTCTTCATGGAACCATTCGTGCCAAAAGTGAACATTTAACTTTCAGATTGTGGGTCGTGTGGTTTAAGAGTCTAAGATAAGCCTTGGATCTACTTTAGAACCTTCTGGATCTAATTTGGAAAAAGCGAGTGAACCTCTAAATTCTGTACATACATTTTTTAGCCTACTTGATGAGACTATAAGTGCACTGTGAAATTTACTGTTAAAACCTCAAGGTTGTTAGAACGTTACAAGAAGAACAATGGTTTTACAGAATTAACTTACGGAATTAACTTATATTTACAGTAAAATATATATATATTTCTTTTACTAATATACCAACTTATAGTACTGAAATCTCCTTTGTACTTTAATAATGTACTGACAAACACCATAAAAACAATGGTGGTAATGGGAAAGCAACATTATGAATCACAACTGAGTTTAATACGAAAATGTGCACAGGATCATGCAGACAAATGCAAAACATTATCAAATATTAATTTAGCAACATAAGATGTAACACAAACCATTAATGTACATAGCTAACTGACAACAAATAACTAAGAAGAAACAATTATTTAAATGAGAAATCGTTAAATGTGATGTGTCACACATGGAATTTAACCAAATTATCAATTTATTTCAATATACTTTTTTCCCCTGTAAATTAAAAGGTGACGTTCTTTTTCTCTTCCCAAAACTGTAAATTTAACTGTGGTTTTTTGTAAAAGTACATTATATGCCCTGTTAGATTTAATACAGTTATTCACCATGTATAGTAAGGAAACTTTTTAGGTTTTGTACTTTTTTACAATGTGATAATGTGTGATTTATTTGTGTGTGTGTGTGTGTGTGTGTCTGTGCACCACCTGTTTTGATGGAACCTCCCTCCTGGCTCTTTTTATATTTTTAATGTCTTTCAAAGTCCACATGGCCCTTGCCGTTATTAGATTTGCTGCCTAAAAAACAACGAACCTTTCCTGTTTGACTCATTGACAAGGCAGGCTTTACCCGTCAGCAACATTTAGTTTAAAAGATGAGCCTAACATTACCTATCAATTGGGTTACAATCCTATAATAAAACGCTGATTGCTTTCCAGTAGTGTTCAGATCCAAAGATGAATCCCGCATTATGTGACGAGATTGTTCGAATCCCGGCTCAGCCGGAACATACCTGTTGATAAGACTCAGATTGGGAGATTGGAGCCACTTGGGTTTTCATTTTACGCAGATAAGAGAAAGCTGTGGGATATGATGGGAGTTTAAATGTAAACCGCACTGAGATTGAAGCAGATGTAAAGGATCAACCTTTCACATGCATAGTGGTGCGTAATGCCAGATTTTCTCACACTCACACATCAGTGGCCCCAAAATACCTAAAACACACTTAAAATGACAGTGCATTAGATAATATCAATCCAAGTGGTATTTATTTTAAATAAAGATAGCATAAGCACATTGATGAACATCACATGCAATTTATTAAGCAAAACATTTCATAAAAAGACTTTTGTTATATTGTAAAACTGTACGTTAGTGAAACAACAATGGAAGTTCACTCTGCTAGTATCCTGGTTAAGCTTCCAAATAAAGCAGCCAAGGTTCCACAAAGGAGTTTTTACAGCGATGCCAAAGAAGAACCAAGAACCAGTGAAAAGTCGTTTTTCATAGTGTGAAGAACATTTTAATAGTCTAAAGAACTTAACCATAAAAAACCTCAATGGAAAGTTTTTATGGATGTTAAAGGTTCTCCATGCAACCATCAATGCCTATAAAGAACCTTTATTTTTAAGTGTGTGTGTGTGTGTGTGTGTGTGTGCGCGCGCGCGTGTGTCTTTTTTTTAACCTTTTCTCCATAAGGAAATAGATTTTTAACGATAATCTATAAACTTTTAAAGACAGACCTACTGTGAGCTGAAAGGTTGTTAATCGATGGTATTTGTTTTTGTTGAAGCTCTTAGCCCACATTATTTCAGCTTATTGTTAAAATAATCATGTTTAACAGCGGAATTCGTCATAAAAACTACATTATCCATGATTATAGGCTACATAAAATTCCACCAATCAGAGTCAAAACAAGCAAAACGAGCCAAAAGAGCTGCCAAAAGTGCATATTTTATTGCAATAAACTTACTTATAACTTATAACTTAATATATGTAATCAACATTTTTAAAAGAGTTTATATTTCTCCATCCCTTTTTACTCGATTATGCAGTTCGCAATGATTCATGGGATTGTAGTTCTTTCCCTCACTAAAGCCGTTAAGTTCACAGTCTTGTAGGCCACCTTTTTTTTTTTTTTTTTTTTTTTTTTTTTGTCAGATTTATTGCTTCAAATCAAAGTTT